>NC_081840.1:110421357-110721357 GCF_963259705.1 Myotis daubentonii
TATCTGCCACATTCTTGCTGTTTATTAATGTAAAAATAACCCAAAATGTTAACATTACAAACTATAAAATTTTCTAGATACTGCACTGTATTAGTTCATATGTAATCATGGTGAAATGACTTTAAAAATCCAAAAGCTGTTTAGAAAAGGGCTTTCAAACTTTTGTTTATGGACCAGAGAAATAGTTTTATTTATGACTAAATATGTGCAGAATACATAATACTTTGTGAAATGGTACCTATCTTTTTTTTGTAGTGTATTTAAAAATTGTTGTGACCTTCTAAATTAATTTCATGATTCATTAATTGGCCATGAGACATTTTTGAAAAATAGCATTTTCAAGTATTGAGTAGTTTTGGTTTTTGTTTGTTTTGTTTTATATTTTTACTAGAGGCCCGGTGCATGAAATTTGTGCACGGGTAGGGTCCCTAGCGGCTGCCGGCTGCCAGCTGGGGCCTTCCTTGGTTCCACGCTGCCCCCTGGTGGTCAGCACACGTCATAGCGAGAGATCGAACTCCTGGTAGGTCCAACTCCTGAGGGGACACTTTGCATATTAGGTATGTGGATATACCTAATATGTATATACATATACTCCATATAGTCTGGATCAATTTGAAGATTTTTGTAAACCTAGTAAAGATTTTCACGAGGCATTTATCAGTAACATCAACATGTACTTGTCATTTTAGTAAAGAAAATACATTTTAGTAAAGTATTATTGAATTAGTACATTAGCCATTAGTTGCATAATATTGATATTTTTAACCCTATTTGAATTGGGGAAAAAGGGGAACCTACTGTATTTGAATATCATAATCAAAGCACAAGTTTTCCAGTATGTTTAGTTGTCCTTTCTTTTACATTAGAGCTTATGTGCCTTATTCCCTAGCCCCTGCCTTGAATGGTGAGTATGGAGCTGGGAGAGCTGCTATTTATTCCGAGCTGAATATTTAGTCTGATGCTGTCGTCTGAGGCACAGTTTCTGATGAGTACAGAATGACTTGAACACTGGCCGAGGAGAAGTGGAACCATCACTGAAGAACCACTTGCCTTTATTGTTTAAGTTCTAGAGAAGGTTATTTTCTCATTTTTAGACATTGTTTCTTGGAGGAAAAAAGGCAACAAGATGTCTTGAGTTGGCAACTGTGAAATACTTCTCAATTCATAGATTGAAGGAAAGTACTATATTTAACTTAGGATTTTTTTTTATTGAAGGAATATGTTAAATTTAAATAGGAGTTTTTGATTATACAAGTTTAGCAGGTTGGAAACCATTGGGGAGCAACTGGAAAAAAATAGCATAACAAGCTCCAGCATTAAAATTATACTTGTTAATACTGACTCTCAAGTCATTAATCAAGGAAGATGAAATAAATGGCCTTAATGCAAACCAGGAAACTGCTACCTGGAAAAGAGCAACTGTAGAGATTTCAAGTAACTTTCAGTGAACTGTAATTGAATTACATTTAGACAAATAACATAGTGATCACATATCAAAATTATTATTAACAGTGTAACTTTTCACAGTAGGATTGAACTCCATATAACATTTTTCAACCACATTTAGGGAAAGTTGCAAATCATTCTACATTGATGGTAGCATAAGACTTAGGAAAAAAACCTGAGCAACTAAAATTAGGAAAAGAGAACACTGGGGGGATGTGATTATCTATTAATACCTTCAAGGTAGCAGTGTAAATGAAGTAAGGGAATTAGGCAGTCTCCTAAGATGGATGAGATGTATCAAAGAGCAATGGCCTAGAGCACAGGGAAGAAAAGCATAACTTTAGTATCAAGAAGATGATTTTAATGAAACGAGCAGAAGAATAGAGTTATTTGCACTCACTCAGAGCCATTATAAGTAGGACAAAGCTGGTTGAGAGGGACTTCATAAAACAGAAGGGAGGATCTCTTTTATATATATGTGGTACAGTATATGCAACCCATCAGTATTGTACTGTTTTTTTCCTAAACATACATACCCATAATAAAGTTTAACTTACAAGTTAGGCAATTTAATGGGTAGAAGATTTATTCTTTTTGTTGTTGATGTGAGAGAGACATATTGATTGGTTGCCTCCTACATGTGCCCTGACCAGGTCTGGGGATCAAACCTGCAACCCAGGTGGGTGTCCTTGATGGGGAATCAAACCCGTGACCCTCCAGTTCACGGGCCGATGCTCCAACCACTGAACCACACGGCTAGGGTAGAAGATTCATTTTTTTTTTTTTTTAATATATTTTATTGGTTTTTCACAGAGAGGAAGGGAGAGAGAGAGTTAGAAACATTGATGAGAGAGAAAGATCCATCAGCTGCCTCCTGCACGCCCCCCACCGGGGATGCGCTCGCAACCAAGGTACATGCCCTTGACCAGAATCGAACCCGGGACCCTTCAGTCCGCAGGCCGACGCTCTATCCACTGAGCCAAACCGGTTCGGTGAAGATTCATTCTTAACTGTAGATCTTAGAAACCTCTGCATATGTTTTGTTTGTTTTTTTCCTTTTTAAATTGAGAATGAACTTTCACTTAAAAAAGGGAACACTTTAAGGCTTCTCTTTGGCATATTTGAATTGCCAGCATTACTGCTCATGTGCTTTGGGCCATTATTAAGAAAACAAGGGTTTCTTGAACGTGATACCAGAACAGTCTATCTGATAACCTAGATCCGTGGTCGGCAAACTGCGGCTCGCGAGCCACATGCGGCTTTTTGGCCCCTTGAGTGTGGCTCTTCCTAAGCCTTAGGAGTACCCTAATTAAGTTAATAACAATGTACTTACCTATATAATTTAAGTTTAAAAAATTTGGCTCTCAAAAGAAATTTCAATCATTGTACTGTTGATATTTGGCTCTGTTGACTAATGAGTTTGCTGACCACTGACCTAGATGACTACTGAGTAACTGATGGGTTGCATATGCCAGGTGTACCGGTTAATAATGCAGATTTTTTTTCAATAGATGGAGTTACACATATGTTGATATATATGCTATTTGATATGTATGCTATTTTGTAGTATTGACAACAAGCTTCAAAACTTAATGTGTTAAATTTTCTGAAGGTGTTAACATCATAGATATTTTTACACTTGAAAATGTCGAATTTTGTGCCAAAAAAAGATCATTTGTGGGAAGTTTTAATTCGTTACTTTATTTTGAAGAAAACTGCTGTTGAAAGCTTCGGGAAGCTTATGATGAATGTGTTCCATCTCAAGATACTTGTGAACGTTGGTTTAAACGCTTTAAAAGTGGTGATTTCGATGTGAAAGACAAGGAACATTCAGGTCAACCAAAAAAGTTTGAAGACCAACAATTACAAGCATTATTGGATGAAGATGAGTGTCAAACTCAAAAACAACTTGCAGAAAGATTAAATGTTGCTCAGCAAACAATTTCCGATCATTTACAAGCAATGGGAAAGATTTTAAAGGAAGGAAAATGGGTGCCACATCAACTGAACGAAAGACAAATGGAAAACCGCAAAGTCATCAGTACAATGTTGTTTCAGTGGCACGAAAAAAGTCTTTTTTGCATGGAATTGTGACTGGCGATGAAAAGTGGATTTGAGAATCCCAAATGCATGAAATCATGGCTTGATCCAGGTCAACCATCGACATCAACTGCAAGGCCAAATTGCTTCAGAAGGAAGACAATGCTCTGCGTTTGGTGGGATCAGGAAGGTGTGGTGTATTATGAGTTTCTAAAACCAGGTGAAACCGTTAATACTGATCGATACCTACAACAAATAATCAGTTTGAACCATGCTTTGATCGTGAAATGACCAGAATGTGCCAAAAGACACGGCAAAGTAATTTTGCTTCATGATAACGCGCCATCACACACTTCAAAACCAGTTAAAGACACATTAAAAGATCTTGCCTGGGAAGTATTAACCCACCTGCTGTATTCACCAGACCTTGCTCCTTTAGATTACCACTTGTTCTGACCGATGGCACACGCACTTTCTGAACAGCACTTCAAAACGTACAGAGAAGTGGAAAATTGGGTCTCTGAATGGTTTGCCTCAAAACAAGAAAAGTTCTATTGGGACGGTATCCACAAATTACCAGAAAGATGGGGAAAATGTGTAGCTAGTGATGGACATTACTTTGAATAAAGCACTTTTGATGTTTCTCTTGAGATGATCGTGTTTTCTTTGATTACAAAATCCTCATTATTAACCGGTACACCTGGTACAATGTGGATATACTGGACTAAGGGATGATTCACACCCTGAGAGTAATTGGGCAGGATGGTGGTAGATTTCATTACACTACTCAGAAGAGTGTGCAGTTTAAAGTTTATGAATTATTTATTTATGAAATTTTCCATTTAACATTTTCAGACCACTGTTGGCCATGGGTAACTGAAACCACAGAAAGTGAAACCATGAATAAGGGGGACCTACTGCACTTGTTTTAGGAGCTCCATAGAAGAAAAAAGCATTATGGAAATGAATATGGAATAAAATGGACTTTCCAGAAGTTTTTATGGGTTCAATTATTAGTTTGTGTTTAACTGTACAGTTCTCTGATTATGAATTCCAGAAAAATGGCAGGTTAACTTTGGAATTCATTAAAATGAATTTTAATTCTGTCTTGTAATACTTGCTAGGGTTTTTGGCCAGTGACACAGGCCGTGAAAGGATTCACAACTACAAGAAGATATGGATGCAGAGAGAGTTTATTTTACTTTCCCCAAAGGGAAAGGGCCAGTGCATTGCTAATTAATAAAAAGGCAAAGAACAAAAACTGCTCCCACATTTAAATCCTTGGACAAGGAAGGGAGGGGGATTTTTAGGCTGCTTCTCTTGCTAGGTGAAATTGAGCAGACATCAGGGTGTTGTCTTTGTTAGTTCTTCAGGAGACAATCCTGGCAGATGTCCTAGGGAGGTGTCTCATCAGTTTTTTTCCAAAGACTGTAAAATGTTCTTAGAGCAAAAGTTATGAGCAGTTCAAAAGAGGCTTATTTGAAGGGGAAGGGGAAAGGGAACTTTCTCCTAATTATCCCTGAGTTGTAAAATCAGCAGGGAGGAGGGGTTTG
Source organism: Myotis daubentonii (assembly GCF_963259705.1). NCBI lineage: Eukaryota > Metazoa > Chordata > Mammalia > Chiroptera > Vespertilionidae > Myotis > Myotis daubentonii. The sequence goes on from NC_081840.1 coordinate 110,426,397, forward strand.
TATACAAGAATGTAGCCTTGAGAGTAGTTATCTTGTCCCTCAGTTTGAACAGAGGGACTGTTAGAACCAGAGGAGTCAACAGTCTTTGGATTTAATTACCAGGTGCTTCTCATAAATTATGGAATGCTATAGCAAAGAAAAAGAAAGGCCTTTCCCCCCCATCCTAACAATACTTAAAACAGGATTCTGTTTATTATATCCATCAGAAGTAACTTCCTTTTGTTTAGTTACCAAAAACTTAGGCTATGAATTATTTCCAATCTGTGTTTAACTCACAAAAGCCTAAGTTTCATGGAAGTTCACTCACTAGACTGGATGGAACCTAGTAAAAGTTTAACCTTTGGCTCTTGGAAATTAGGCTTGTTCTTTTTTTATGGTAAATGTCACCTGTTAAGAAAGCCTTATCACCTGGAAAAGAACACTTCTAGACTAACTCTAAGACCAGTCAAAATTCTGTTCGAAGCTCAGTTTATTCTTTATGAGTGGGAGCTGGTGCTGTAATATTTTAGTAGAGATGGTGGCACACTTTAATTAGTTCAGAGAGTGTAGAGTTGCCAGATAAAATGCTGGATGCCCAGTTATATTTGAATTTCAGAAAAACAATGAAGAATTTTTTTTGCTAAGTATGGCAATCCTAGAAGAATGTCTTTTATTGTTTATTTTGGCTGTCCATTTAGAACTTAAGTGACAAAGTTTTGCAATTTGGTGAGTTTTTATGTATTAAAAGAAGTCTTCTAAAAAGTAGATTTAATATAGCAAAATCATGTTACACTGCAAATTTTGTATGAGAAAGTATAGCTTAGAATAGTATTGTTTTTCTGGCTACATCGCATTTATATATATTTTTAATTCTGTGCCTTTATATTTGACAGACTAAGCTTTTCATTTATTCTCTAAAAGTTAAAGTTGTTTTCAGGAATGATGTGAGCAGAGGGCATCAGGCTGTTTTCCTTTTTTTAATTTTAGCATTTCCCCTTTTCTCTCCTTACCGAAAAGATGTTAAAATTTAGGGCTGTTGCCTGAGAGTATATGACAAAGATGTTTCTGAGGCTGTTGGTTCAAGGATTATCCTTTTTCAGATTTTTGCTTGGGGGCTTATAATATATTTGCATTCTTGGCTTGGAAGAAGAAGAGGTATGAAAAAAAATTGACCGGCCATGCCCTTTTCCTCCTAGTGGGTTTAGAATTATCATTTGCTGAATTGTATCCATTTGATTTAGAGAGTCAAAGAAAGTGGATGTTAGCTTTGCAGACTAGAGATGTGATTTCTTTACAGTTAAATTTCAATACTAAGAAAAATCATGGTTTCATAAGCTTTATTATAAGGCCTTTAACCAGAGATATGTCACTGTTTTTTAGTAATTCAATGTAAGAGATATACCTTCTGTCCCTTAGGTACGAACCGTGGTGCAGTGGCTGTAAGAATAACAAGAATTGAATAATGTAATAGGTTCCAGAGTGAGTGATAATTGATACTGTTGTGAATAACCTGGTTGGTTATTAGTTAACTGGAAAGAAACAAAGGGAAGGCCAAATAGACACATGCCCAGTAAAGTCTGGGTGAGTTAGGGAAGGTACTCATCTACAGTCACACCTGGGAACAGAACAGGTTCATAGGCCAAAGTAGGCATGGCCACTGCAAGCAAAGGAGGATCAGATACATAAGCTCCAAGCTCCCTTTTGCTCTCTCTTGCTTGTGCTTGACTCCTGTGCTCCTTCATCCATCCACACAGTGGACTGATGGACTGGAATTAGCCTGATGCTGTGTGGCACCCAATTCCACCATGGAAAGGAAACTTTGTACACTGGCTTTGCCTTTAGCTCTTCTGAATCTCCAGTTGCACTTCTTCCAGTACTGGTTAAGGAAAATGGGACTTTAGGAATGCAGGGATGTGATTCCACACAAATAAAAGTTACTCATCTGTGCAAATCTTAGAAAAATTCTTTGTCTTAAGATATTGTAAGAATCCGACACCCAACACCCAGTGGGAAAAGGATCCCTCACTTCCACTGGTAGACACCCCACTTCCACCAATAATAATATTAAGTAACATAAAATGTAATCAAAACTATACTTATACATATTTATTTGAAATATATTTAAGGCATTTTTAAAGAAGTATTAAAATAATTCATAGTTTTTATGAAACTGGAATATTAGTGTAGTTTAAATTTGCTGTCTAAACTATGTTGGAGACAATATAACAGGATAAGTAAATTGATACACTCTGTCACCATTGTAAATGTAAAATGTAAATAAACTATGTTAAAAGGGTCATTTTATGGGAAATGTAATTAAGTGGAAAGAGCATTGGAAAATCCTATTTCCATTTTAGTTCCTGTGGTTTCTATTTTTAAAATTAGTATAATCCTTAATCCATAGGGTTTTCATGAGATTAAATGATAATGTATGGGAAAGTGCTTCTTAAACTGCTGTAAAGTGGCATGTATGTATATTTTCAAGTTATAGGCCTGGCACTTATAAAGTGTTCACCTTTAATAGGTTGACTGCAACTCTGGTAGTTCATAGGTAAGTAAAGAGGAAAATAAAGTACTAAAGAGAAGGACCAGATTATTTAAAGGTTGGTTTTTCTGACAAATGATGACTATATCATAAAATGTGCATTTCACGTGGTTGTCAGCAGACTAGCCTTTTCAGTGACTTATCTATTTCTACTAGGAAAGGTCGATACTGAATTTCTATAATTTTTGAAGTGTGCCTCCCAGTACTGCTCTCATCTCAAGTTAAATCTAGTTATAGGGACACCCTGTTCTCCTCATCCCCTCCTCCTCCAAGTACATGACAGAAAGTAAAGTCAAGTATCTATCTTGTGTCCTCTTTGTATAACACATTTTTGTAATTTCCCATTACTATCCTGAAGTGAAATTCACTATATATTAATTAAGAAAAAAATATAATGCCCTAAATGTAATATAAAGGGGGAAATCTACACTAATAAAAGAGAAAAATGGTAATTGGCGTACGATGCTACCCTTTTCATTGGCTAATCAGGGCTATATGCAAATTAACTGCCAACTAAGATTGGCAGTTAACTGCCAACTAAGATTGGCAGTTAACTGCCAACAAGATGGCGGTTAATTTGCATATGTAGGCACAATGCAGGGAGGCGAAAGGGAAAGCAGGAAGAAGTCCCTTGCCACTGACAGTGATCTGAAACCCAGGGGGGAGCTAAGAGCTGGGGGGCAGGGCAAAGGCGGCCCCAGGGCCGCCTTTGCCCTGCCCCCCAGCCATGATCGGAGAATCAGGCGCCTTTTCTGCCCTGGCCAATGATAGCAGGAAGTAGGGGTGGAGCCAGCGATGGGAGCTGAGCATGGTCGAAGCTGGCAGTCCCAGGAGCTAGGGGTCCCTTGCCTGGGCCTAAAGCGAAGCCCACGATCGCGGGGCTGCTGAAGCTGCGGGTCCCCGCTGCCTGGGCTGGACGCCTCAGCCAGAGGCGTCCTGCAGGGGCAGGGCGGAGCCCGCGCAATCGCGGCGCCCCCCACTGCCACTGCAGGTCCCCGCGGCCAGGGCTGGACGCCTAGGCCAGAGGCGTTAGGCCTGGGCAGGGGCGGAGCCTGCAACCGCAGGGAGCTGGGGGTCTCCTGCCCAGGCCTGACACCTCTGCCGGAGGCCTCAGGCCTGGTCAAGGGGCCGATCCGGTGATTGGTGATCGGAGGGTGATGAGGGTCAACTCCTCTGGCCGAGGCATCAGGCCTGGGCGGGGGGCTGGGGGTCCCCTGCCCAGGCCTGATGCCTGGGCCAGAGGCATCAGGCCTGGGGGTGGGCGGAGCCGGGGATTGGGGGGATATGATGGTCCCCTTGCCCAGGCCTGAAGCCTGGGTCAGAGGCGTCAGGCTTGGGCGGGGGGTGGAGCAAGGGATCAGAGGGAGATGGGGGTCCCCTGCCCAGGCATGATTCCTGGGCCAGAGGCCTCAGGCCTGGGCAGGGGCCAGAGCCAGTGATCGGGGGGGAGATGGGGGTCCCCTGTCCAAGCCTGACACCTCTGGCGGAGGCGTCAGGCCTGGGCAAGGGGCCGATCAGGCGATCGGAGGGTGATGGGGGTCTATGCCTCTGGCCGAGGCATCAGGCCTGGGCAAGGGGCAGAGCCAGCAATCGGAGGGGTCTGGGGGTCCCCTGCCCAGGCCTGACGCCTGAGCCAGAGGCATCAGGCCTGGGCTGGGGGCAGAACCAGTGATGGGGGGAAATGAGGGTCCCCTGCCCAGGCCTGACGCCTCTGTCAGAGGCGTCAGGCCTGGGCAAGGGGCCGATCCTGCGATTGGAGTGTGATGGGGGTCAACGCCTGAGGGCTCCCAGTATGTGAGAGGGGGCAGGCTGGGCTAAGGGACACTCTCCCCCCCCCCCCCCACACATCCAGTGCACGAATTTCGTGCACCGGGCCCCTAGTAACATAATAAAATACTTAGTTCAGTCTGTAAATGCTCAGGCATGGCTACAGAGGAAGACAATTAAGTTTATATTCATATGTATAAAAACCAAGAATGTGATAGCTACAAATGCTGACTGATAGAGTTCTGCTGTAGTAGTGACTCAGATACTATAGGCAACATTGCCTTTGAAGATGTGATTTTCTGAAAAGATGAACAACTCTTGGTAAAGTTCCAAATGAAACAGTACAATCTTTCCTCACTTTACAAAATAATTGCATTCCTGGAAAAACTGAGTAATGATTAAAACCATGCAATAATACATTGTGGTATATTTAAAACTTATTTCGGTTCTAGGCTCAGAAAAGTTTTTCATCTAAAATGTCTTTTGAAAGTTGTACAGGAAGAGGAGACAATTCTTCCCCCCCCCCCTCTTTTAAAGAGAGAGTGAAGGGGAGAGACAGAGAGAGAGAGAGACAGAGAGAGACAGACAGACAGACAGACAGAGACAGAGAGGCATCAATGTGAGAGAAACATCGAACAGTTGTCTCCCTCATACTCCCTGACTGAGGATTAAACCCACAACCCTTTGGCTGTATGGGACAACATTCCAACCAACTGAACCACCCTGGCCAGGTGAGGGGACAGTTCTTTGTGGTATAAGACTTTTCCTACTTTGTGGTATATTGAAGATCCCTGGTTCAAGCCAACTAAAGGCCAGTAGTACCATCTCAATTATTGTGTCAACCAAAAATAGACATACAAATTTCCAATATGCTCCATAAAAGACAGTACAGCTCCTGTAAGAATATCTCCATTTTGTCCCGGCACTTGTAAGTATCCTCTGATACAGGATTATTGCACCTACTTAGTTCCCAGAACAACCACTGGTTAAAGCCACAACTCTTCTAGAAATGGACAGGCAAGGAAAATAGCTATTCACTTGTTTTGATTCATTTTTTAAATATGCTTTAAAACAGGGGTTGTAAACTGATTTACTGCAGGAGCTATGCAAATAACGTTTGCTAAACTGGAGAATACCATACACTCTTTGACTGAAAACACTGAAAGTTGAACTTTTAAAAATACTGTGCTGGCCCTAACCGGTTTGGTTCAGTGGACAAAGCGTCAGCCTGTGGACTCAAGGGTCCCAGGTTCGATTCTGGTCAAGGGCATGTACCTTGGTTGCAGGCACATCCCCAGTAGGGAGTGTGCAGGAGGCAGCTGATGGATGTTTCTCCCTCATCGATGTTTCTCAACCTCCCTCTCCGTTCCTCTTTCTGAAGTCAATAAAAACATATATAAAATAAAATAAAAATACTGTGCTGCCAGGGCTGACTGGCAGACCTTGAGTGACAGATGAATAATTACTCTGACACACGTTTCTGTGGAAGAGGGCTAAGGGACTGCTTGGCTTGAGAAACCAAACAGCCCCGTTCGCCTGCCTCTTTAGGCTTTTATTGTAGCAACAGCTTGAACTAAAATTAACTTCTAGATACTATCAGCAGCGTAAGTATCCTGAAGAAAACACATGGATCTGCAGTGTCCTTTAAGCAAGGACATCTAATGACTAAACATAAAGATTCCAGGCAAACACCCAGGGACTCAGACTTGTTTGGAAAAGTCAAGGCAGGGTCTGCCACGTTTGGCAAGGTCCCCCTAGAGGCCTCCGGCCTTTCAGAGATTCCTCCTTACAGACTTTCCAACCAAGTCTCGTGCTTCTTCATACTGTGCTGGTCAGAGGGAGCCCATTTTGCATCCTCTTCACCAAATGATTATATTATGAATCTAATATACTATTGAAGCCCGAGAGATTGAATTGGAGTCCTGATTTTTGGCAAGTCTCTTACTCTGATTCCTCATCTGTTTATTGGGAATAATACCTACCCCACAGGGTAGTGGTTATAATGAGATGGTGTACATAAATCACCTAGCAGATACCTGACATAAGTATATGCTTGATAAGATTTTCTCTCTGCCACTAATCTTGGTTTATTTAAAAAAAAAAAATCACAGGTATTAAATGCATTTATTAGTTCACATTAAGTGATGAGAAAAGTACACATTCATATTTGATAAGTTTATTCTTCCTTAAATATCTTGGGCACACTGCAGATAAAGTTTTATTGGCAGCACTAATCATACCACTGAAATGAATTCTTCTTCCTTATTTGTTATACCCATTATTACTTTTTTCTCTTTATTGCTGAAAGTATTACAGATGTCCCCTTTGTTTGTTTTCCATTAACCCCCTCTATCCTGCCCCCATCCCTCTCAGGCCTTTACCACTCTATTGTCTGTGTCCATTTATGCATATACTAGTAAGGTCCCTGGTTAATCACTCCCCCCTAACCCTCCACCCAAAACTTTCCTCTGAAATTCGTCATTTTGTTCCGTGCTTCTATGTCCCTGGATCCTTTTTGTTCATCAGTTTTATTTTGTTCATTAGACTCCACATATGAGTAAGGTCATGTGATATTTATCTTCTCTGACTAGCTTATTTTGCTTAGCGTAATACTCTCCAGGTCCACCCATGCAAATGGGCAAATGGTAAAAGGTCTTTTTTTTTTTTTTTAATAGCAGCATGGTATTCCATTGTATAAATGTACCACAGTTTTTTTAATCCACTTATCTGCTGATGGATACTTGGGGCTATTTCCAAATCTTAGCTATTGTAAATTGCACTGCTATGAATGTAAGTAATGGTGCATATATTCTTTCTGATTGGTGTTTCTGTTTGATTTACTTTTTAATCTGTTTGCAAGCTAGTTATGTGTTTTATAGAGAAACTAGAGGCCCAGTGCATGGATTTGTGCACCGGTGGGGTCCCTTGGCCTGGCCTGCAGGGATCGGGCCAAAACTGGCTCTCCAACATCTCCTGAGGGTCCCAGATTGCGAGAGGGCACAGGCCAGGCCAGGGGACCCCACTGGTGCACAATCGGGCTGGGGAGGGACCACAGGAGGGCTTCAGAGCATGTCTGGCCCATCTTGCCCAGTCCCTATCAGCCGGACCCCAGCAGCAAGCTAACTTACTGGTCGGAGTGTCTGCCCCCTGGTGGTCAGTGCGCATGATAGTGACTGGTTGAACTGTTGGACACTTAGCATATTAGGCTTTTATTATATAGGACTAGAGGCCCAGCGCACAAAAATTTGTGCACTCGGGGAGCATCCCCCAGCCCAGCCTCCCCCCTCTAACAGTCTGGGAGCCCTCACAGGATATCCTACTGATGTCCCTGTGGGAAGCAGGCCTAAGCTGCAGTCTGGCCTCCCTCTGTGGAAGGCAACTGGCCAATCAGGTATATAGATACTTTCTGAAGGCAGCACAGACTCCTTTCTTATTTCTTTCTTCTGTGTTTGGAGAATAGGGGACTAAAAGGTGGAGACAGAACTGTGGCCAGGCTTGGGGCTCTTGTAGGCAGCAGAAAGAAGGAGAGGGCTGGGGAAAGTCTAGACACGGTTTTCTTCAATTGTCCTCCCTTCCTCCAGGCCCCTTGCTCTGTTCTTTCCTTGTCATGGTGGACGCTTGGGCCTTAGACTGACAGGAGCCCAGCAATGGTGGAGTTCAGCCCCCTCACTTCTCAGCTGAACATACAACCGCCTCACACTCCAAGTGGAACTGTTTCCAAGTGGATAAAGTGCTGGCAATTCATGTCTCCCGGCCCTTCCCCTCTCAGGTTTCCAGTTGCAAACTTCACCAAGACACCGAAGCAACTCTGCCCTGGTAGTTCTGCACTAGCCTCTGCCCCAGCCTGGCCGGGAACTCTTCCTTGAGGTGTCTGGGTCCACAGTCTGAGCTCAGGGAGGTCACCCAGAGCCCTTTCCCCCGAATAGGTGGGGTGGGGGGCTAGCTTGAATAGCTGGAGGAAGATAGCAGAGTAAGAGTTGGTATGAACCAGTGCCTGCTTAGCCAGACTCCCTCAGCTCCCCACCGGGCCCAGGCTGGGCCCCTTCCCCACACCAGGGGATCCTAGCTGAGGTCCCTTCCCTGCACCCAGCGCTCTCCTCCCTGTTCTACCACTGGGGGAAGGGAACAGCTCACCTGCTCTGGACCTTGCCAACCAGGCAGGCTGAGGCACAGGCAGTGCAGCCTAGGGTGCTGGTGGCTGCGAGCCTTCTCCCCTCCCTGAAGCATGGGGCAGGGTTGCAGCAGCTTACAGCCGCCCCTGGGCACCATGCATGGAGACACCACTCTCCACTGAGCCACCGTCTGCCCAGGACCTGTGGGGGTTGGGGTGGCCTCGGGCTCCCACTGGCCACACTGAAGCCAGCCCCACGGGCCTCATCGCCCTCATGAATCCTTGTGGTCTGGCCATCCCATCCCAGGAAGTGGCCATCCTGATCGCCATGGCTCACTCCTCGGTGCAGTTGGGGCCTGCCCAGCAAGCGTGTAGACAGGAGCTGGCCTCTGAGGGGAAGGAGGAGGGATGCGGGCCAGGGAAGAAGTGGGGAACTTGGCGGTGTAAACACAGCCCCCCTCCCCCACCTTGTGCCGGCCCTTCGTGCTGCATTCCTGAAACCCTGGGTGCCCCTGCCCAGCACTGTGCCCTCGGGCCTGGGGTGGGGGTGAGGGATCTGGAGCTGCGGCCTGAAGGCAGCCCTCCCTGGCTTGGAATCGCAGTGGTCGATCAGGGAGAGATGTGGGGTGTCAAATTCTGCCTCTCCCTCTCTTCTTTTCCTCCCTCCCTCTCTCACTTTCTCTCTCTCGGCCCCGTGTCCCCCGCTCACCATTGTATTGCTGCCCACTCTGTTGCTGCTGACGCGGCAGCGGCGGGGGCTGCTGACCTGGCCCAGGCCCCTGGCCAGCCTCCTGCACCTGGACCCCAAGCAGCAGCGGAGCTTCCAGCAGCCAAAGCAGCAGCAGTAGCCAGTGCACCAAGCGCCTGGAGCCAGCTGGGGGGCAGCGGCGGTGGTGGCCAGAGTCCCACCTCCCCTCTGCCACCAGCCCCACCAGGAGCCGCCGCGCCCCCCCATCCCCCCACCTCCAGCACAAAGTTCCCAGCTCCTGGTGCCGGTGACCGGGGACTTCTTAGGTCCCTCCTCCATCCCACCACCCTCGCCTCATGAATTGCAAATTTCCGTGGAGGCGGCTGCAGGATGCAGAGCGGGAGACTGGGGAGCAGGCTCAGTGTGGCTCAGGCTTGACAGAGGGCACCAGCGCAGAGGAGATCTCCCCAGTGGCAGGGGGAGCTGCTGCCCTCTGGGAAGATCTCTGCGCTGGTGCCCTCCGTCAAGCCCAAGCCACCCTCGGCCCACTCCCCTGTCTCCCACTCTGCGTCCTGCAGCTGCTGCCTCCACGGAAATTTGCGATTCATGAAGTATGGATGGCGGGGAGAGCCCGGGTGGCTCCAGCGCTCCAGGGTCCCATCCCGCCTTCCTGGTCCTGGGCTGGCTGGATCCCAGCAGGCGGACGGGGCTCATGCTAAGGCAAGCGATGCTGCCCATCCCCCGCCCACCCCCGGGTCACGCCCGGGAGTGGGCCCCCTGTCTCCGGTGGGCGGTTGAGGACTCTGGCGAGGTGATCGCACCGCTTGCCTTGGCCCCAGCCCCCGCCCGACCCTGGATCGCACACGGGAGTGGGCCCCCTGTCCCCAGTGGGTGGTGGGCGGGTGAGGGCTCCAGCGAGGCGATCCCCACCGCTTGCCTTAGCCCCCTGTTGGACATAGAGGCCTGGATGGCGGCTTGTGCTGTCCTACCCTGCCCTCAGTATGCAAATTAGCCACCATCTTTGTTGGCGGTTAATTTGCATATTGCCCTGATTAGCCAATGGGAAGTGTGTCGGCGGTACAGTTAATTACCATGTTTGTCTATTATTAGATAGGATGGTTATGAAATTTGAAATCTCTGATATGGGGGAATTAATGCCATCTTATTTTTAACAGAGGCAAGGAAGCAATTAAAAAGACATTATTGCCAAAACCGGTTTGGCTCAGTGGATAGAGCGTCGGCCTGGGGACTGGAAGGTCCTAGGTTCGATTCCGGTCAAGGGCATGTACCTGGGTTGCGGGCACATCCCCAGTAGGAGGTGTACAGGAAGCAGCTGATCGATGTTTCTCTCTCATCGATGTTTCTAACTCTATCTCTCTCCCTTCCTCTCTGTAAAAAATCAATAAAATATGTTTTAAAAAAAAAGACATTATTGATTAATATACAACCTACCTATCATTTGAGGCATTTGGAACCTGATACTTATAACACTAAACATGCTGATTCCAAACTTTCAGTAGATCAACCTTCTTAGTCCTTCAGGTTAGCTCTCAACCTTAGCATAGCAATGACTATTATTTAGCATGGTATCTATTTTTGAAATGATCTGGGAGCAGGTAATGTTGCTAGTACTACAGTACTTTATTGCATCTTCAAAAATAGACTATGCCATAAAAGACATATTTTTATAGTTGTTGCTTGGGTTAGAAAATCGGCAACATTTATTTTACTAGGATACTGATGTATGATTTTTTTCCCCCCAATTGTCCAGTGACTGTTTTGAAAGTGACACATTTTTTTGGTTATTATAAAATACTTTAGAGGCACATACACCTTTCTATACAATTTGTTTTCATATTTTAGCAGCAGAGTTTTTTTCTAACTTTTACTTTTTGTTAGTAATTAAGATAATAATCTCAATGGTTAAAGCATTACAAGAAGCATGTGCTTTATTTCTATCCCCATAATTTTGTTGTTCATCTTTGTTTTTCTCCACAATATGATTGATTTGAGTCTTTTATCAAAGCTCTATGCTTTAGTTATATGTACACATTTTTTATAAAGTCCCTTTTTCCCTCCTCTGTTTTTCTTCTCTTAATTTTAGTTTCTTCTTACCCATATATACTTGGCCTTGTCCCTTCTGGTATTTTCAGTTGTTTTTAGGTAAACATTTGACACTTTCTTTTTTTGTCCTGTTATTTGAATCCTTTTGAGGAAGAGTGGTGACAAATTCTATTATACTTGTAAAATACAAAGTTTAGTTTAGTTGACTGGTTTTTGAGCCAAAGTGTTTGCATATTATGACTTCTGGGTATTTTTGCTTTTCCTGGTAGCTGTTTGATGTTTTTCTTTATATGGTAGAAATTTTTTAGCATGCTTTTTAAATCTTTTAATCTCCACAGGGTCATAAAGTCCATATTTCTTAGAAGCAGATCAGCTGGTCTTCAAGGCCTAGTTACAAAGGAAATTAATTCCTCATGGACATCAAGGCGGAAAGAATTCTAGGCAGGTGGCTAATAATGAATATTGATTGTGAACTGGTAAATTTCAGTGCTTCCCTGCAAGGCTGCCACATACTGTGGAGTGCACATGAAACATTCTGAAATGTCCATTTATAGAGCATAAAATTTGCTACCTAGTGGCAGGTAGACATTAAAATTCAATTCTGGGATGGTCGTGGTGCCAGGGGTAATTAGATTTCATAGCTATAGGATGAAAGGGCAAATTTTGATGTGCATTAAAACAAAACCCACTAGAGTATGTGGAGTAGTAGTTCTTACTGTAGGAACAACATTAAACTATAGTGAAAATTGCTCACAAATTACCGGTAGAATTATGAACTTGCTGGCATTTGTATTTCAGTAAGAAGTATGTATAGTTTAACAGCTTTTAGGAGTTGGAATTGGAAAGAATTTGAGTGGAATGTATTTTTAGTAGTGTCTTAGAGTGTCACCTTACCTTCTGCAACACTATCTGTTTATCACTGAAAGAGCTCTAGAATTGTATCAAGTCTTAAACTCTCAAAATACACCATTGGAAAAACTTGACAGGCCTAGTAGTACCAGGTGAGCCTGAGGTAACCTGATACATAAGCTCGCCAGTCCTCTCTGCCTCCAGTTTAACACGTTAAGCGCCAAGCCTGTTTTGTCTTCCGGATGGAAAGTATAATGTCAGTCACTGGTGACTGACATGGCACTTAACGTGTGAAGTTTTCATCAGATTGAATTTTCAAAGGATATGTATAGCTAACTATAGGAGGGAATATTAGCAGACAGAAAGGATGAACCTTCTTGCCTTGGATAGTGGTTAACCACCATTTTTACATGGAATTATTTCATTTAAGTTTCTGATCAAAGGGCAACATTACTGGACTTAAAAAAAGTTATGGCCCTGGCTGGGTAGTTCAGTTGGTTAGACCATTGTCCCAATATACCAAGGCTGTGGGTTCAGTCCCTCCTGCCAGGGCACATATAAGAATCAACCAGTGAATGCATAAAAAGTGTAGCAACAAATTGATGTCTCCCTTCCTTTTTCCCTCCTTTCTCTCCCTCTCTTTTTGTCTCCCCTCTCCCTAAAATCAATCAATAAATTAAAAATTATGAAAGGACTTGCATACACAATAGTTTCAAATAATACCTAGGTGGTTAAAAATAAAAAATAGTTCCTCCTTTTACCCCATTAATCCCAATCCCAATGAATATACATTGTTAGTAGTTTGTTGTGTATTCTTTCAAAGCTTGTTCTATGTATACAGTGCTTTAGTAGTGTTGATTATGATTCATCTTGGCATTGGTAGCCTTTCTATTTTGAATATTGTAATTAGAGTGACAGATATGTGTTTTTTTAAAATATATTTTTATTTATTTCAGAGAGGAAGGGAGAGGGAGAGAGATAGAAACATAAATGATGAGGAAGAATCATTAATTGGCTGCCTCCTGCACGCCACCTGGGGTCGAGCCCACAACCTGGGCATGTGCTCTTGAATGGAATCGAACCTGGGACCCTTCGGTTTGCAGGCCGATGCTCTATCCACTGAGCCAAACCAGTTAGGGTGACAGATATCTTTATTTATGTAAGCGTATTGAGCCTCTAGAATACATCTGTTGTTACTAATTCACTAAAGGAAATTAGGTTGATAAAGATTGAATTCTTTATGTAGAAATTGGCCCACTGAGAGGGCTTTTCTCATTCCAAACAAGGAACAGCTTCATGAAATGGAAAAGAGCAATATATTACTGTACTTTTATTCTCAAGTGTTTTTGGTGGAAATCTTGAGTGCTCACATATAATACCTTAACTGTGGCTAATTCCTGGGACAACTTGGCTAATTTTTTGTGCAAGCATTCTGGATACAATTTTGCTATCTCTTTTCAAGAGAAGCAGCAATATTTTGCTGGTGTTTGGGACACTAGGTGAGTAGTAACGTAACCTGATCCTCAACCTCATGGTGGAAGTGGAGGTGCTACCTCATCATGGAGTTATGAGGTGATGAAGACTTGAAGCAAAATGATGAAAGTGCAAATAAATAATTATGCAAGAAGAGAATAGATTTGGATTGTTGACTGAATTTTGGGATTTTTCTGAGGAATGGAGGAGGGAACAGATTTTAGTGGGTAAGAACATTAGAGAACAGGATTCAGTAAGGATTCTACAACTGAATTACAGCTTCTTTTAGACCATAGTATATTTAAGTGTCAGATTAGGGCAAGAATTAGATTTAGGAGTTTTCAACCTTTAGCAGCAAAAAGTTTTTTCTTTTTATTTAAAAATTATAATCTCCGTTTGTTAATTAGATAAAAGTAGAGCTCTTGAGGGGAGAGAGAGTCCCTTAATTGTTTCAAAGAATCTTTGGAGTCTGAGGAACAGCGTTTTTAAATTGACAAAATGGGTACCCCTTTGTAGACCTACTTCTGAATTTTTTCACAAGTATGTTTCTTACCTTTGGTTCACAGTCTAGTTGGTCAGTTGCGGTAGCTGCATGGAAGAGGTCTTACAGATAATTTGCAAAGTTGATAATTAAACTATTTATATTAATACATGGGTCCATGTTTGAAATAAGACCAAAAGAAATGATGATCCCTTTAAGGAAAAATCTGTAAAATAGCACAAAGATAATCATTCTGTGCAGAATGGACTTGGTAAAGTAATTTTCATTGTAAGGTTTGTCAGCCTCTTTGTCAAAAAAACGATCTCATTTGTCTCAAACTTTAAAATTCAAGAGTATGTATGCCATAGGAGAATGCAAAAGTGCCCATCAAGTCCTTGCTTGGAAAAGGAGTGGAAGTGCTATTAGTTTTCATCCCTTGGTGGGAAGAAAATCTTCAGGGTGTGTCATTTTAGCAACCACCTTGGAGATCTGCCAGTAAGAAATGAAAATCTACTACATTCCAGTTTATGAGATAAGGATGCCAGCCTAAAACAATAGGTTATGTTGGTGGCAGTAATGACACCAGGTGTTAGACTGGTGGAGTCAGACCAGACCTTGGTTCAGCAACCTCAGTACTTGAGTTCTGGCTAAAAAAGAATTCAGAGCCAAGACTCAAGCTATAAGAGAAAGTTTATTTAGAAAATCACAGAAGTAGGAGAAGTGAGTTGTAGAAGAAACGGGCGTAGGAAGCATGTTACAGAGGCAAAAAAAGGGGCCCTTGAACCTTAGGAGAGAGAAGGGTAAAGGTAATGCACCTTGCGGGGAAGAGAAGGGGACAGGACAGCTGCCAGTGTGCTTCAGAGAGGGAGAGCCACTGGGTCCTCAGTTCTAAGAGCTTTAAAAGGTGAGGATTTTAGGGGGATTTAAGGGGGAAGATCTCAACAGAATATTCATCAGCTCCTGGTGTGTCCTTTCAAGGGTCCTTTCAAGCGTTCATTAATCAGTGGAGCTGGTCCTGATGTCAGCCATGGCACTCCTTGTCTGGTTTTGCTGCTTTTCTGGGCCTGGAGCTGTAACACAACTGAGGCCTAGATGTTATTTCTAGGGATTAATGCTAAGAGTGGTTTTACAAGGGCCCCCATGGGAGCTCCATGAGGCCACTCCTGGTCTCTTGTTCTACCATATGATTAGCAACATGCCAGGGGAGGGAAGGTCAGGGGGTCCAAACTGCATGACCAGCAATATGAAAGGTCAGGGGCTCTAAACCTCATGACCAGTGATATGGTAGGGGATGAAGGGTTATCTTGGGGCAAGGTCCTTGTTTTCCCCCTTGCTAGGCACCTGGGACTTTATGCCCTGGTGACTTTCTGTACCTGGCCCATCATCCTTGTTGTGCCCAGGTTTGTCTAACTGCCTGCCATATTTACAGTTAGTAATGCCAAGTACTTTTTAAACTTACAGGCCCACATAGAATTGCCATATAGATAACTGGGGATGGATGTCTAGTGATAAAGGTATGAATTGGTAACATTGGTGAGAAAGAAGTAGAACATGCTGTTTGACAGTTAGTCTAAGATAAACTTGATTTTGAATTAAATGATGAATATAGGATATAATTTAGTCCTAATTGTCCATAGTAAACAAAGCATTGATATCAGTGAGGCAGTATAGTATAGTATAGTATTTTGAGTGCTAGAATTACAGCTGCCAGGTGTATATTCTGTCCTTGCAAATCTGTAGAATGGCAATAACAACCTATATTTTTATGCAGTAAATAGAATTCTATAATACATTTTACATTATACTTGACATCCTATCTAATAAAAGAGAAACATGGTAGTTAGCTGTACCTCCGCTACCCTTCCCATTGGCTAATCAGGGCGATATGCAAATTAACTGCCAGCCAAGATGGTGGCCGGCAGCCAGGCAGCTTGAAGCGAACATGAGGCTTGCTTACTTCAGTGACGGAGGACTCCAACGTTCCCCGCCTGCCGCTGCCGGCCTCTGAGCTTGCAGTTTGAAACATTGTTACAAATATAGAAGCTAAACAAAACCCCAGAAACCTGCTTTCAGCCAGCCGGAATCTCAGAGCTGGAGTTGAAACAGTGTTTCGATTATAGAACCCAAACAAACCAGATGCCTGCTTTCAGCATCTGAGGCCTAAGAGCTGGAGCCAAGCCTCAGAGCTAAAGCTGGCCCAGAATAAAAAAAGAAAAAGGAAAAAAAAAAGAAAAGAAAAAAAGGAGCGGTTGGGAGCTTCAGTCACCTGCCAGCCTGAAAACAGCTCTCAGCCCCTCACCCAGACTGGCCAGGTACTCCAGTGGGGACCCCCACCCTGATCCAGGACACCCTTCAGGGCAAACCAGCCGGCATCCACCCGTGCACCAGGCCTCTACCCTATATAGTAAAAGGGTAACATGCCTCCCAGCACCGGGATCAGCGGAGCCGCGAGGCCTCCTGGCACCGGGATCAGCGTGACGGGGCAGTGCCCAAACCCCCTGATCGCCCTGAAACTCTGTGTGTGACAGGGGGCGGGGCCACAACCTCCCTATCCGCCCTGATCTGTTCGTGACAGGGGGGCACCCCAACCCCCTGATCAGCCCTGCTCTGTGCCTGATAGGGGCGAGCTCCCCAACCCCCTGATCGCCCTGCGGCTCTGTGTGTGACAGGGTGCGGCGCCCCAACCCCCTGATTGGCCCTTCTCTGTGTGTGACAGGGTGCGGCGCCCCAACACTCCCCCCCCCCCACGGGCCCTGCTCTGTGTGTGAGGGGTTAGAACCATAACCTCCCCATTGGCCCTGCCCTGAGTGTGACAGGGTATGGGGCCCCAACCCCCTGATCCGCCCTGCTCTGTGTGTGACAGGTGGCGGTGCCCCAACTCCCCTATCGGCCCTACTCTGTGAGTGACGGGGGCAGCTCCCCAACTCCCTGATGGGCCCTGCTCTGTGCGTGACAGGGTACGGAGCCCCAACCCCCCTGATGGGCCCTGCTCTGTGTGTGACAGGGGGCAGTGCCCCAACCCCCTGACCCCTGATTGGCCCTGCTCTGTGCGTGACGGGGTGGCGCCGCAACCTCCCCATCGACCCTGCCTTGAGTGTGACGGGGCAGTGCCCCAACCCCCCAATCGGCCCTACCCTGAGCGTGACTGAGGGTGGCATTGCAACCTCCCAAACCGCCCTGCTCTGTGCATGACGGGGTGGCGCCCCAAATCCCCAATCAGCCCTGCTCTGAGCCCGACCAGGGGCTGCACCTAGGGATTGGGCCTACCCTCTGCCACCCGGGAGCAGGCCTAAGCCAGCAGGGCGTTATCTCCCGAGGGGTCCCAGATTGTGAGAGGGCACAGTCTGGCTTGAGGGGCCCCCCTCCCCCCGAGTGCACAAATTTTTGTGCACCGGGCCTCCAGTCTGATATAATAAAAGGCTAATATGCAAATTGACCAAATGGTGGAATGACCCATTGCTATGACACACACTGACCACCAGTCGTAGAAGCTTAATGCAAGAACTGCCCCCTGGTGGTCAGTGTGCTCCACCTGTGGGAGCACCACTCAGCCAGAAGCCAGGCTCATGGCTAGCGAGCGCAGCGGTGGTGGTGGCAGCCTCTCCTGCTTCTGTGGCAGCACTAAGGATGTCTGCCTGCTGGCTTAGGGCCGCTTCCCTGTGGTGGGTAGCGGGCCTAAGCCATCAGTTAGACATCCCCCGAGCGGTCCCGGACTGCAAGAGGGCACAGGTCAGACTGAGGAACCCCACCCCAGTACACGAATGACATGTACTGGGCCTCTAGTCCTATATAATAATAGCCTAGGTGGTGTCACGCCCTTGCACGATGCCCTTCCCACAAGATGGAGGCAGGTCTGGTGGCCGCTCCATGCTGTGAGGCCTTGGGGGTCCCATTGCTCTGCGTGGCGCAGAGGAGGCGGGTCCCAGCGGAGGAGGCGGGTCGTGGTAAGGAAGGGCAGTTGTGGGTGATCAGGCTGGCAGGGGAGGGCAGTTGTAGGCGATCGGGCCGGCAGGGGAGGGCAGTTGTGGGTGATTAGGCTGGCAGGGGAGGGCAGTTGTGGGCGATCAGGCCAGGAGGGGAGCAGTTGGGGGTGATCAGGCCAGCAGGGGAGCGCAGTTGGTGGTGATCAGGCCAGCAGGGGAGCAGTTAGGCGTCAATCAGGCTGGCAGGGGAGCGGTTAGGGGGTGATCAGGTTGGCAGGCAGAAGCGGTTTGGGGCAATCAGGCAGGTAGGCAGGCAGGCGAGTGGTTAGGAGTCAGTGGTCCCAGATTGTGAGAGAGATGTCCCCCAAGGGGTCCCAGGTTGGAGAGGGTGCAGGCCGGGTTAAGGGACACTCCCCGTGCATGAATTTCATGCACCAGACCTCTAGTTTATATATATAAAAGCCAAGTGACTGGACCAGTGGAATGACTAGAATGACTGGTCGCTATGACACGCACTGCAGTGGCCAACCGGCCTGATTGGGGCCCTGATCGGCCTCTCCCAACCTCCTGTGGCCCCTCCCCTCATCCGGCCAGCCCCTGGTTGGCCCTGTCCCCGATTGGCCCCCCTCACCCTGATCCGGGGTGGGGCCGGCTAGCCAGCTGCCCGCGGCCCCTCCCCCTGGCCTGGCCCCCAATTGTCCCCCATTGGGGTGGCCTGGCCATACCCTACCCATGCACATATTCATGCACTGGGCCTCTAGTATACATAATATATGAATAATAAAGATGAGCAGATTAGCTGCTGTTATAATGAACTAGAGGCCCAGTGCACAAATTTGTGCATGTGTGGGGTCCCTCGGCCCGGCCGGCTGTGGGGAGGGACTGCAGGAGGTTGGCCAGCCTTGGGAGGTTGGCTGTGGTAGCACACTGACCACCAGGGGGCAGCTCCTGCGTTGAACATCTGCCCCCTGGTGGTCAGTGCATCGTCATAGCGACCGGTCTACCGGTCATTTGGTCGACCAGTCGTAACAGTTGCTTAGGCTTTTATATATATAGATTTGCTTTCAGAGACATTCAGTTATGTGTTCAGTGACTTTTTTGAAATGTCTTGTTTTTTCTTTTAACCTGCACATATGGTTTTCTTAAAGGTTATCTTCTCAAAGAAATATTCCTGGGCTCTTTGTTTTTGGTTTACAGGGAATCTGAACTTCCTTCTCTTTTAGAATTGATGATGGGCAGCATCATTACCTAATTTGGAAAAGAATGGGAAAGTTGTGTTTTAACTGTAAAGTAAAATCTCAAGTCAAAAATCTATTTTACAGTGAATTTTTATTCACTTGCTTGTTAGGATTAGTGGATGCATGGCAAGGAAACAAACTAACATTAGGGACTTGATGTCCCCCCCCCCCTTTTATTGAATTTGTTGGGGTGACACTGGTTAACAAAATTATACAGGTTCAGGTACATAGTTCCACAACATATCATCTGTAGACTGTAATGTGTGTTCATCACCCCAAGACAAGTATCTGTCCATCACCATATATCCCCTATATCTTTCTCCACCCACTACCCCACAGTCACCACACTGTTGTCCTTGTCTATAAGGTTTTTCTTGTATTTTTTTTACTCAATCCCTCCCTCACCCACCCAGCCTCACAACCCCTCCTCCTCCCACAGCTCTTATCCTGGTCTCTATGAATCTGTCTCTAATTTGCTTGTAATTTCATTGTGTTCATTAGATTCCACATATAAGTGAAATAATGTGGTACATGTCTTTCTCTGACTGACTTAGCATAATGCTCTCCAGGTCCATCCATGTTTGGGGGGTGGGGGGGGAAGGGGGAGTAAATCTTACCCTTTGATTTTTTTAAAAAAATAAAAAGTAACTTCTAGGGCATCTATGGTAAATTCAAATATACTGTAAACTCTCCTAGAATTTGTGATTCTGTTGTTATTCAGAAAAATGGCTCTGATATCATGAAAAACTCTCCTAATCAAAGAAAGATGGTTTCCTTTATTATACTGTACATTAGCATACCAGTGATCAGTAATACACTTTAAGTAGTTAATAGGTTGAAATTTAATGGAAGATTTTATCCTTAATCCTCAATTAATGAGAATTGTTTATTTTCACCATGTTAACAAATAATATTGAGTATATCTGCAGCAAGGCATTGTGTGGATACAAAATTAGAGATATTCTGCTTTCCAAATAGTTTATAATCTATTAAAATATATTCTTTCTCACAAACACAGTATTGCCTTATTATTAGGCAAAGTGCTGAGGTCCTAGAAAACCTTAGCGTATTTTCATGGATTCCAAAGAAATAACATGGAGGACTGGCTGTGAAAGACATAGGTTTATTAGGATTTACTGTTCACCAGTGGTGGTGGACCAGTGAAGTCTACCACCACATTGGCTGCCACCAGTGAAGTTGTTTCGCCAAGTCCCATCTGGCCTTTGGATGTGCCACACCAGGGGCAGCTGGCCAGTGCTATAGTTTTGCTGCCACCCAGATTTTCCCAGAACAAGGTTTTGTAGAGTATAGCACACAGGAAAACAGGGCACACCAGGGGGAGGGTGACAGGCCCCTGTGCAAGCTGTATGAGATCAAAACACTAGCTGTTTATAATCCAGGCTGACATCTAAAGGCTGTTTCTCTTTGACTTTTCTTAGACTGAGTTGCTGGCCAAGTTTCCAAGGTCGCACAGTCTGCTTATAGATGGCCTTCACTATTATTCCCACAGGGTGGGAGGGGGAGTTAGAGCATGGGAAGAGGCCCATGTTCCTATTTACTATACTCTTATGCAGCTTTATGAATTAATAAAATACTGCATTTTAATTGACCATTTATAACATGTAGATTTACAGAATATTGGAGCTGAAAGGACCTTAGAACTTGATTTCAATCTCTGATTATACATATTAGAGAACTGAAAGTTCAGATTTTAACATGTCATTATTCTATCTAATAAAAAGGAATATGCTAATTGACCCTCACACCGTCGCAAAGATGGTGGCACCCATAGCCAATAAGGAGGGAATATGTTAATTGACTGCCCTGCCCTCAAAGATGGTGGCGCCCAGTCCCCTCAGCCCCACAGCCGCCTAGGGCTGGCCCAAGGTGCAGGCAAGCCTCGGACGCAGCTGCCCAGCTGCCCAGGGCTGCCCGAGGCTCAGGTAACCAGGGCCGGCTAAGGCTTGCGCTGCTGGCAGTGGCAGCAGCAGAGGTGTGATGGGGCGTCGCCTTCCCTTGATCACTGGGTCGCATCTTGCACCTGAGGGCTCCCGGACTGTGAGAGGGGGCAGGCCTGGCTGAGGGACCCTCTCTTCAGTGCATGAATTTTCATGCACCGGGCCTCTAGTATTTGTTATAAATGCTGTTAGAACATGTTATTAGATGGAACAATTTTTATACATTAATATACCTTTTTAAAAGTCACAATTTAGATTAGTATGTCTAGCCTTTTATTACCATGCAGTTTGGTGTTTATTTCTGAAACACTATCAGAGAGTACCTGATAATGCATTCTAGAGAATCAGCTAGCCTACACAATGTTGGCTTGTTCTGTCTCTGAGTTTATAGTTTTACTAGGTATATAATGCTCTCACACTACTAGGTAGAAAACTACCTTTTGTAGGTATGAAGATTCATTGACCTTTGTATATTTCCTTTTAAAAAAATATTTTTACTAGAGGCCTGGTGCACGAAATTCATGCACTTGGGGCGGGGGGTGTTCCTTCAGCCCGGCCTGCGCCCTCTCGCAGTCCAGGAGCCCTTGGGGGATGTCCGACTGATGCGGGCCTAAACCGTCAGTCGGACATCCTTAGCACTGCTGCGGAGGTGGGAGAGGTTCCTGCCACCACCACTGTGCTCACCAGTCGTGAGCCTGGCTTCTGGCTGAGCAGCGCTCCTCAATGACCACCAGGGTGGCAGCTCCTGTGTTGAGCGTCTGCCCCTTGGTGGTCAGTGTGTGTCATAGTGACCAGTCGTTCTACTGTTCAATTGATTTGCATATTAGCCTTTTATTATCTAGGGTTGATTTCAAAGAGGAAAGGAGAGGGAGAGAGAGGAACATCAATAATGAGAGAGAATCATTGATCAGCTGCCTCCTGCACACCCCTTACTGAGGATCAAGCCCGCAACCTGGGCATGTGCCCTTGACTGGAATCTTACCCGGGATCCTTCAGTCCTAAGGCCGACACTCTATCCACTGAGCCAAACCAGCTAGGGCGACCTTTGTATACTTTCATTTGAAATCAAGAAAGTAGGGCTTGATTATATACTGCATACCTTATAGTAAGGCAAAAGAGATTCAGGTTAATAGGGAAATTATCTAAGCCAGTGATGGTATAACTACCAGATAATATTGAATGTAGGAGATTAGGGTTGAGGATTTTTCAGGTTTGATAGAGAAAATAAATACCCAGGAATTCGGAGGTACTTTGTAGGACTAGATACGTTTAAATCTGAAACAGGTATTTAAGCAATCAAAGGGGTTCTAGACTGGCACACTATTACTCTGAGTTATTGGGAAAAGTTTGTAAATCACAAATATACTGTACAGCGGGGCCTTGACTTACGAGTTTAATTCGTTCCGAGACCGAGCTCGTTAACTCAAATTACTCTATCAACTCAGTGCAAAAAATCGGCGGAGAGACAGCTGGTCTCTCAAAAAACTCGTTAGTCGGGACACTTGTAAGTCAAGGCCCCACTGTATATAGAATTGGAAGTTAATTGACTTGAAGTTTTATTCTGGGATAGCTCCACTCTAATTGCCCGATCTTATACAACATAACCTCCAGGTTCCCCATAACTGAGGTAGCCATAATTCTCAGTTTGTGGTTTTTGTTCCATCAAAATTCATAGCATCCCTTTCACTCTTAAAAGTTTCCTGGTTTAGATGATAAATTATGTGGTTATATCTACTCTTGGGTACTTAATGTGATGAAAGCTTATGAAATTTCTTCCTATATTGGATAAGGTTGTTTTCTGTAAGCTGAGAGATTTCTGTTTAATGTAGTTAAGAGGGCATTGATAAAGATAGCCTAGTGGAAGTCTGGTTTCAGGGCTTAAGATAATTTGTAGACTAGGAAAGATTCCTTTGTTTTCTGTGCTTGCATCAAAAATACAAGGTAGGTGGACATAACCTGGCTTGTCTGGGCAAAATTGAATTCTCTTTGTTTAAAGGTTTTGTATTTATGTATCATTAAATTTTTTTTTTTAATCTACAATTGGATACCACTTCACCCCACGGGTCAATAAATATCACTGCATGATTATAAGTATTTTTCAGTTGGTATATTTAATTTTTTTAATAGACTTTATTTTGTAGGACAGTTTTAGAGCAGAAAGTACAGAGTTTCCATATTTCCCCTACTCTTGAGAGTTTCTAGATACTCTTTTTTTCTAAAAAATATACTTTTATTGATTTCAGAGAGAAAGGGAGAGGGAAAGAGAGATAGAAACATCAATGATGGGAGAGAATCATTGATTGGCTGCCTCCTGCATGTGTCCTACTGGGGATCAAGCCTGCAACCCAGGCATGTACCCTTGATTGGAATCGAACCTGGGACCCTTCAGTCCGCAGGCGTACTCCCTAGCCACTGAGCCAAACCAGTTAGGGCTAGATATTCTTACTAAATTCCATAAGTAGTATGTTAATTCTTTTAGCAGCAGATTGTATATTGAATTAGCAGTTAAGAGGAGGTAAGGGGGTTGGAGTGGTAGGGTAAAATTGCTTTGTTGCTTTAAGAATGATTTGCCTGTGACTTCCTTTTTTCCCACTTCCTCCTGGTTAAATATAAAACTTTCTTCATGTTATTTCACATTTGGGGGATACACATGAAATTCCTGGAATGAACCAGTATAAATTGTTCAGAATTTGGGGAGAAATACAGATCTCTGTGAACAGTGTGTAATACCAAATATTCCTTGAACTTGTTTGCTCTCATCATATAAATAATTTTTTCACCATTGTGACTTAAAGTAGTGGGAAATTTTGCAGTTTCAACATATTGTCAATATGGTCCATAAATAAAGAATAAGACTCAGTATAGTTCTATTGAGTATGCTCAACTTTTTAAATTGAGAAACCAGTGTCTGTTGTGGGCTGGGGCACAGGAGGGAGGGGGGATTTTCCATTCCATGACATTGTTGAAGTGGAAAATCTCTTGGTCACTTGCCTATGTGTTGCTGTCCTTATTTTTCATAAAACTACATGTAGTTAATCTTTACAGATATATTAATGAGGATCAGAAAGGTAGAAAAAAGAACATAAATGTAGCAGTACTTTATGAACTTTTATCACAGTCTAAAATAGGAGCTACTTACTATTATTCCTGTGGACTTTTTTCTAGAATCCTTTGTCTGTGGCTTGTGCCTTTTCTTTTTGTTTCTTTTCAATTCTCTACTGTTGAGTGCAGGTGAGAGTGGGTTAGCCTTGGGGCTTAGGCTGAGATTCCACAAATTTCCTTTTTAAAAGTTGAGAAAATTTTATTGGTATTGGTATGTTTCCCAAAAAAAGACATTTTTCAAGATATTCTTTGGAACCAAATGGGTGCTCTTTTTATGAAAGGTTAAAGATTCTTTGTAAAGGCTAGTAGCATTACATATTCTACTTAAGTAAAGTCTAATGCTGCTTTGGGAGCTTCTGGCATAAGTACTAGGCCTCGTTTCTGAGTCTTTTGACAGCGAGAACATGAGAAAATCCTCTTTTAAATCTTCCAAAGCAAAATAATAAATTATTTACCTGACATTGTTGCCAGGTATTGGAAGGGAATTAATTTCTATTTTTTTTTTGATTAAATCTTTATTGTTCAGATTATTACATTTGTTCCTTTTTTTCCCCCCCCATAACTCCCCTCCTCCCAGTTCCCGCCCCACCCTCCGCCCTCACTCCCCATCCACTCTCCTCATCCATAGGTGCACGATTTTTGTCCAGTCTCTTCCCACATCTCCCACACCCCTTTCCCCCCCAAGAATAGTCAGTCCATTCCCTTTCTATGTCCCTGATTCTATTATAATCAACAGTTCATTCTGTTCATCAGATTATTTATTCACTTGATTCTTAGATTCACTTGTTGATAGATGCATATTTGTTGTTCATAATTTGTATCTTTACCTTTTTCTTCCTCTTCCTCTTCTTAAAGGATACCTTTCAGCATTTCATATAATCCTGGTTTGGTGGTGATGAACTCCTTTAGCTTTTCCTTATCTGTGAAGCTCTTTATCTGACCTTCAATTCTGAATGATAGCTTTGCTGGATAAAGTAATCTTGGTTGTAGGTTCTTGGTATTCATCACTTTGAATATTTCTTGCCACTCCCTTCTGGCCTGCAAAGTTTCTGTTGAGAAATCAGCTGACAGTCGTATGGGTATTCCCTTGTAGGTAACTGAGTTTCTTTCTCTTGCTGTTTTTAAGATTCTCTCTTTATCTTTTGCTCTTGGCATTTTAATGATGATGTGTCTTGGTGTGGTCCTCTTTGGATTCCTTTTGTTTGGGGTTCTCTTCGCTTCTTGGACCTGTAAGTCCATTTCTTTCACCAGGTGGGGGAAGTTTTCTGTCATTATTTCTTCAAATAGGTTTTCAATATCTTGCTCTCTCTCATCTTCTGGCACCCCTATAATTCTGATGTTGGTACGCTTGAAGCTGTCCCAGAGGCTCCTTACACTATCCTCGCATTTTTGGATTCTTTTTTCATTTTGCTTTTCCGGTTGGATGTTTTTTGCTTCCTCGCATTTCAAATCATTGACTTGATTCTTGCGCTCCTCTGGTCTGCTGTCGGGCGTCTGTATAATATTCGTTATTTCAGTCCGTGTGTGCTTAATTTCTAGTTGGTTCCCCAATATAAGATCGAGGGTCTTATTAGTTTTCGTGTAGATCTCATTAAGTTTATCAGCAGCTTCTAAACAGTTCTTGAGAGACCTTAAAAATGTGGTTCTGAACTCTATTTCTTCCATTGACAATTTTGTCCTGTTTCTTTGTCTCCGCATTTTGTTATGCTTCCTTGGTGCACCCCCTAGTGGTCTTTGTTCAGAGTCTTATAGATAAATCTTGATTGTTGTAGCTAATTCCAGGGAGGGTTTGACCTCCAGGCCAAGTGGCTATGAGAATCAGCTGTGTCAGCAGTGAGAGAACTTCTGTCCTCTAGGGAGGTGCTAATCTAGCCTTTGCCTGAGGCTATCTGGCAAATGCCTCTGTGCAGGGCTTGGGCGGGGCGGGTCACACAGGATCAACAGGGTGGGCCGGAGAGAGCAGTTATGGCGGCTCTCAGTCCTGTCCCCAGGGGCTCTGCCTCTCTGAGTCCCAGCACCCGCTGCAAAGCTCGGAGAGAAAGCTGCACTCGCTCTGACCGAAGCCAGACAGTCCACTTCTCCCGTTTGAGTCTGGGTCCCTAAAGACTCGCCCGGATCTGGTGCTCAGAGTCTGCGACTCCCTCCCGATTGAAAACAACAACCGCGCCCTCCGCCGCCAGCCCGCTCCGGGCACTCCGCACCTCAGATTTTGACTTCAGCACTGTGCCTCCTCTGAGTGTCCGTATGCGTTTCTCTTTCCTCCTAGTTGTAGGACTTCCACTCAGCCAGCGTTCCTGTGTTTCTGGGTGATGTCCGTTCCGTGTTTTAGTTTCACTTTTGAAGTAGTTGTTCAAAGCAGCAAACTCCGGCGTTAACCTATGCCGCCATCTTGGTCTGTATATTAATTTCTATTTTTGTATATTTTACCCTAGTAAAAAGTACAGTGCATTCAGTGGTGAATTATTTGAAAAGAAGTATAATTATGGAGAAGGTTCCATTCTCAGTTCCTTTTTCATCCTCCCTGAATGATCTCATCTCCTCCCATGGCTTCAGCTTCCACCTAAGCTGATCATTCCCTAGTGCAGGGGTGGGCAACCCCTGGCACTCGTGCCAAACATGGCACGCCAGTAACTTTTGCTGGTACGCGAAACCCTCTCTTATAATCTTCCATTTACAATTTTTTTCTTAATATCGACTTTTTAATTTTTCAGATAAATTCAGTGTAGGTGCCTCTTAGATAAATAAATAATTTTACATAACAAAAGTTATCTTAAAGACCATAGACATGGATTGACGAGAGAGGGGAAGAGCAATTTCTATGCCTCTGCCTTAACTCACCCTGCCTTCCTAGATCCGACCAGTGTTTTGGTTTCATCCACATATGCTTGTGAATCTTTGTTCTCAGTGATGAATTTTGTTAAGTCTCGTAATAGGAGTAGCCTGACGGATGAAAGTAGTAGCTCGTGCATATCTCTGAAGGTCACGAAATACAAACCTGATGTAAAATCTCTGTCATCATTGATGCAGCAGCAAAAGTCCCACTGATAATATCAAACGGAGTCATAAAGTTTTCTGTTGGACTATCAGTGTACATGTATACATTAAAAAATAAATGTATTTTTCATCATCATATACTGTGTTTTTGTCGCTTGAATGAATTTTATTATTTCTTCAAGGTTCTTCACATACGTACACCTTAAGAGATATCAAGTAGGCGTAACATGTTCTCAAAAAATTAGGGTTGGCACGCAGAAGAATTTTGAGTCAGAGATTTTGCTGGTTTTGGCACGCACTTACAAAAAGGTTGCCCACCCCTGCCCTAGTGCATATTTCCAGCCTCTATCTCTCTGGAGCACCTCCAAAGCCAAGTCTCAGCCTGTTTTCCTTTATTCCATTTACAGTATCACTCCAGTCGATGATCAATAATTTTGGCTGATTCTCTTCTTGTAAACACTTGTCACGTCCATTGCCTTCTCACCATTTCTATAGCTACTCTTAATTAGTTAGTTCGTTTCTCATTTGGATTATTGAAGGAGTTTCCTAACTTTTTTTTTTTTTTTTTACTTTTGATCCTTCATAATGCCACTAGTCATACCACTTGTAGAGAATCCCAAGTTGCTTAGCCTGCAGGGTTCTTATTTGTCATTTTTCCTAAATGAAGAGGTCTTGAGGATATTGGCTATCTTAAATTTCTAAATAGCATGAGCACTTAACACGTGCTATTTCTTATATGTCCCTGTTTTTTTTATACAC
This sequence comes from Myotis daubentonii, assembly GCF_963259705.1. Lineage (NCBI taxonomy): Eukaryota > Metazoa > Chordata > Mammalia > Chiroptera > Vespertilionidae > Myotis > Myotis daubentonii. The sequence continues at coordinate 110,454,328 of NC_081840.1, forward strand.
CTGTTAAGAAGTGGCCATTATAAATTGTATTTTGATTATTTTTCTGTCTCATGTCTTGCAAGGTTGAGCTCTCTTTAGGAGCAAGTTTATTTTTATTATCCCTTTCACAGTATAGGCCCTCAATAAATGGTAAATTTAATTGAAAGCATACTCTGAATTTGTAGATTGATAAGTTGAACAAATACAAGATAAAAGTCATAATTATGAAGTCATAGAGAGTGACACAGTTTTTTAGCTACTATTATTCCACATTCTCTCTTTTGGTTATGAACAAAGACTCAGCTGCTAGGAGAGTCGTTATGTGATTTCAGAAACATCTGTGTGGCTCCTATGCCCTTATATTTCTTCTATTTGAAAAAGCTGAAAAAGCCAACTATTTCACACTAACATTAATTGTCAAAGTGTGGACCAGCAACACCAGCATTACTTGAGAACTTGTTAGAAATGCATATTTGTAGGCCCCACTTCAGACTATTGAATCAGAATCTCTAAGCAACTTGAGGATGGGGCCCAGCAGTCTGTGTTTTAACAGAGGATTCTGGTGCATGATAAAGTTAAAGGATTGCTACTCTAGAATTCTGCCATCTAAGGAGAGTTTTGCCTTTGATATATAATAAGAGAGCTTCCAGTGTGGTTTCAGCTATAAACTGTTTATGTTTTGGAAATAATTCCTTAGCTGGGACCACCAGGACATCTTGGGATGTGATTCAAAGATTGAATTTCCCTATGTGCAAAGTATTTGACTCTTGTGGTTTCTGGGAATGGCTATTTAAAAGAAGGTTGGGAGGGGGCTTCCTACCTCTTTCAGTTAAAATATCTTCTAGATTATATCCAGACTATTAGCTTGAATGAGAGTGTTCATTGTCATTCTCATGGGATTGTATGAGGATGAAAGAATGAGCTGAATTGTAGTATTCTGTGAAAGAATGAGCTGAATTGTATTTAAATCCTGAATGTTGGTATGTTGTCAGGGACAGAAAATGAGCTTGTGTTATCAAAGCTTTTGTGAATCTATAGACAAGGGAATTTCACAGAAAAAGTAATTAGTGGAGATAAGCTTTTGGTTAGTAATTACCCATGGTTTTGAGAATGGTTTATTTACCTGGAGTATCCAACCTACCTAGCATATTGTTTTCATTTTGCCTTTAGTAAATCCTAATAGGAAGGTCAACTGAGGCATACTCTTAAAATGCTCCGTAACTGTTCCCTGCCAACCCCCAAATAGTTTCTGACTTCAGAGTTCCATTTGGGTGTAGTTCTAGATTGGCTCATAGCTATTTTTGATAGTCTCTTGGGGCAAGAGAGCTTTTATGAGCATTTGCTTAAATATGTAAGGGTTTAACTGTTTGAAACCAAACCTTTCATTAAGAACACTACAGGCCTACTGCACGAATTCATGCACCAGTGGGGTCCCTCAGCCTGGCCTGCGGGATTGGGCTGAAACTGGCTTTCCAATATCCCCTAAGGCAGTGGTTCTCAACCTTCCTAATGCCGCGACCCTTTAATACAGTTCCTCATGTTGTGGTGACCCCCAACCGTAAAATTATTTTTGTTGCTACTTCATAACTGTAATTTTGCTACTGTTATGAATCGTAATGTAAATATCTGATATGCAGGATGTATTTTCATTGTTACAAATTAAACATAATTAAAGCATAGTGATTAATCACAAAAACAGTATGTAATTATATATGTGTTTTCCGATGGTCTTAGGCAACCCCTGTGAAAGGGTTGTTTGACCCCCAAAGGGGTCGCGACCCACAGGTTGAGAACTGCTGCCCTAAGGAGTCCCGGATTGCAAGAGGGCATAATTGGGGCTGGGGAGGGACATGGGAGGTTGGCTAGCCAGGGAAGGACTGTGGGAGGGCTCCAGGGTGTGTCCAGCTCGTCTTGCTCAGTCCTGATCGGCCGGACCCCAGCAACAAGCTAACCTACCGGTTGGAGCGTCTACCCCCTGGTGGTCAGTGTACATCATAGCAACTGGTTGACTGGTCAACTGTCTGCCCCCTGGTGATCAGTGCACGTCATAGTGAGCGGTTGAGTGGCCTTAGCATATCATTAGCATATTACGCTCTGATTAGTTGAACGGATGACTGGACACTTAGCATATTAGGCTTTTATTATATAGAACTAGGGGCTCAGTGCACAAATTCATGCACCTTGAAAGGAACTGTGGGCTGCAAGGCTGTGGTGGGCACAGGGGGGTCTCGGCCCATCCTCTGTGCCCCTGCCCGGCCCCTCCCACTGCGGCCCCCAATCCCCTGTCTGCTGGCAGCCCCGCTCCTGTCGCCACTGCACCCACTGATGGTGCAGGTCCCGCTCACACCTGCTGATGGCACGGAGCGATTGGGGCTGGTGCCAGCAGTGGGTGCAAGTGGGGCCGGCACCATCAGCAGGTGAGAGCAGTGGCTGCTGCCCTGATTGCCCCTCAGGAGCAGAGGGAGGTGGAGAAGCCCTCAGAGGCAATCGGGACCCGCAGCCACCGCTTGCACTCACTGACGGCGGCTCTGGCGCTGGCTGCCAGTGCGAGTGGGGCTGGTGCTGGCAGTGGGTGCAAGTGGCATCTGCCGGCCCTGATCACCCCTCAGGAGCAGAGGGAGGTGGAGAAGCCCTGAGGGGCAATCAGGGCCTGCAGCCGCAGCTCCCATCCACTGACAGTGCCGAGCGAGTGGGGCCGGTGCTGGAAGCAGGTGCGAGCACCCAGCGGGTCCGTGGCGTGTGGGAGCAAAGAATTTTCAATAACCACCAGAGGCTCGCCCTGGTGACAGCCACTGGCGCCCTGCCTTGGTCTGGCGCCCCTGCTCACCTGCTCCACCATCCTGTTGCGGCCAATGCCCACCATGTTCCGCGCCCTGCTGCCGACATCTGCCATGTTCCGCGTGCGCGCGCTGATGGTCAGTGAGTGTCATAGTGACCAGTTGTTTGGTTGTTCCGCCGTTCAGTTTATTTGCATATTAGGGTTTTATATATATAGAAGATTCTTTGAGAGACAGCTGATTTGTATGCATTTGTCTATTTCCTTTGGATGAGACATACTAGGTTTTTAATGGCTGGCAAAACTAGCTTTTGTCCTTTGTGTACCAGCAACTTGAGTACTATTTGTGGAGTTAGGAAGTAGATTTTCTAAAGTTTCCTAAAAATACTAGCTTGATAGCAATTTGTGGTTTCTGCATTTTCCCCATTGCATGCATCCTGTTTTTAAAAACGAAGATTATGGTCAGTTTGATGTCACAGTCAAAATGGGACTTGATCTTTTGTGTTTAACCTCACTATCTTTATTCATGGTTAAATTATAATGCCTCTTTCCTCCTGGGGTGAGGAAAAATTGTTTAGTTTCAAATGAGTATCTTTGATAATGAAGCTATTTGCCTCAGTATTATAAAAGAGTAGACTAAGTGGCTAGAATTTTCTGATAAATAACATATAAGCAGAGCCCAGTATGCAGGGTCATAGGAACATGTTAGACATGCATGAAGAGAAATGAAAGAGGGGTCACATTTCTGAGCTGATCATTCTTTTTGCTATTAAAAATTTCCAGTCCCTTCTATTTCTTAGATCTGGTGTCAAATTCTATTTTGACTTTTATAAGATTTTGTTTTTAACCAGAATTATTTCTGATTTTTAAAATTATTCCTGGCAACCTTACCTTATTTATTGTTGTTTTCTATTTGAAACATGTTGAAATTCTTTAGGTTAGTGGTTTTCAATGCATTTTTCTTTTGGAAAATTGGAAAAATTCAGAAAAAAAGCATAGTTAGACAACCCCCCTTTCTCAAGGGTGAGTCTCTGAGCCCTAGTTTCCCCTCCCTACCCCCCACTTTCTCCCACACTGCCTTTGAGGTACCTCAACAGAACACCCAGGATTGGTCCTTTAAATTATAGAGTACAATGCTTGCATAAAAGCCCATTTTATTATTACATTTATAAGTATGCAGGCTACATTTTTGTGTGTGTGTGTGTGTGTGAACCTCGCTATATGATCTTATGAAGAAATAGGAACAATTTTTCAGATGAGACTGGTTGAAAAAGTTGAAGAATCCAACCCAGATGTTGTAAACCATGACTCATTTCCCTATAAGATGAGCTCTCAGCTTAATAGAGACCCTTATCCACTTATCCAATAGCAAGCAGTACATTTGAGACTCAGGGTGTGTAACCTGGGGGTCTGGGACACCCCTGTATTATATGTAAAATTTTGTTTGTGTGTATTTTCTGGGATGAGAGAAGCCCATTGCTTTTTGTCATTCTTACAACTTAAAAAAATTTTTTTAAAAATTAATTTTAGAGAGGGAGAGAGAGAGAGAGAGAGAGAGAGAGAGAGAGAGAGAGAGAGAGAGAGAGAGAGAGAAAGAGAAAGAGAAAGAAGAAGAACCAGAAACAGCAATGTGAGAGAGAAACATCGATTGGTTGCCTTCTGCACACTCCCTGACCAGGGATCAAATCCGAACCTGGGTATGTGCCCTGAGCAGGGATTGAACCCGCTATCTTTTGGTAAAAGATGACACTCCAACCAATTGAACCACACTGGCCAGGGCTACAGCATATATCTATCTATCTATCTATCTATCTCTTTCTTTCTTTCTTTCTTTCTTTCTTTCTTTCTTTCTTTCTTTCTTTCTTTCTTTCTCTCTCTCTTTCTCTCTCTCTCTCTCTCTCTCTCTCTCCCCCTCCCTCCCTCCCTCCCTCCCTCCCTCCCTTCCTTCCTTCCTTCCTTCCTTCCTTCCTTCCTTTCTCTATCATCTATCTGTCTATCTATCTATCTATCTATCTATCTATCTATCTATCTATATCTATCTTTTTTAAGCCTGGCAATAGGAATTGACAACAGGACTGAATGAAAATCCTTGTGGATGATCAGCCATATCAAATGCTTATCCTCCTTACTTGTGCTAAAGTAATTTAACATTTGCATAGAGCTTTACAGTTTACAGAACTCTTGCACATATATTATATGACTTTCACAGCTATACCCTGTAAGTAGGTAGCATCATTCCTATTTGAAGAAACTCCTCAAAATAAAGAGAATTTAAATTGTGGGGATGTGACTCAAAAACTGACATTATTTCTTGGACCGAAATTAAACTAATCTGACATTATCCAAAATCCTATAACTACTATTTTACCTTACATTTTGTAAATTTACAGTTTGACCTGCCTAGTATTCAGCATCTTCTCCTATATCATTGCTAAGCAGCTTGCTTTGTAATTGGTAGGTTTATTCTTTCCTTTTTTTTTTTTATTTTTTAAGGAGAATCTTGTACTGCCTCTTTTTATTTTCATTACTCATGGGCTTTCCATCTTGTTCATAATCTCTCAGATTTAATGGCTTATAACTCTAATAACATTCATTAATTCTTTGACTCCATACTGCTGTTATCACTCTCCCCATTCTAAATTGCTCTAAGGATAAAAAGGAATGAAGAATTCTTTTCTTTTTCATTGCCTTCTGCAATTAATATTTCCATTCTGATTCTCAGGTTAATTTTTTTGTTTCTTAAAGAAGTTTGGATAATCCAAACTTCCCAGCCTGTTGTGGAGCAGTCCTGAAGGCTACTGCACATCACCTGTTAAGCATTATTTCTGTAGAGACGAATAATAATGCTAACATTGAGTACTTACCATGTACCAGGCACTTTTTTATGCTGTGTTATTTAGTATAATTCTCACAATAACTCTATGACATTGCTACTGTTATTGGCTCTGTTCTACAGATTAGCAAGAAGCTCAGAGAGATTAGGTCACTTGCCTAAAAACATAAAATTAGGAACAGGGCCTCTTTTGAACTAGATTTTCCCATTTCTCCAAAGCAGAAGGCTGGCTTAAATATGCCAAGTAGATTCCTTTAGCTATTTGCATGGTATAATTTCAGAATAAAGGATGGGCCCTGGTTTAGAAGCTAGTGATGGGGACAATCTTAATTTCCAAGCCCTTGTTATGTCTGCCTGCTAGAGGTAGATGTGAAAGGAAAAGATTTGAATTTGGAAAATTCTTTGTAAATACTGACATCTCTAAATATAGTTTAGACTAATCCATGAGATCAGACCTATATACCTCCTTCCTGCTGCAGAGAGTGAGGTTACCCCATTTCTGTCCACTCCCAGAGCCTCAGGCCTGCCTTACCCTTGGTTGGGTACCCATGGAATGAGTGCATATATTGATTTATGAGCTGCCTCTGGTGTAAGGAATTTCATTTCTTAAATGAACAGTAAGGGTAGGCAGACTGTGTAAGTAACTTGTGTATACTGCCTCTTAGCAGTTAACACATTGTTTGCAGGTAGTTTTTATCGCGCACTAACAGGTGGCGTGGGCCATTTTTGCTAATTTTTTGCGCAAATGGCAACGTTCAGTAAAATTACAATAACTTTACGTATTTATACGTTACCCGCATTCTACCGATAGTCTATAAAAAACGTATTAATACGTGTCCCGTGCTCTACTACCAGTCAACGCTACCAGTCAACGTAAAATGTATAAATACGTTTCCCGCATACAATGTGTTAAGAGTTATTTAGACAGACTTGAAATACTGTGCCTATAACCACAGTATCAGTTTGTCTTACTAAATCTTCTTTTTGAGGTACATGATGAGAGAGAGCGCGCGCGCGAAAGAAATAGAGAAATGGTCTTGTGTCCTTGGCTGTCATTTCCTCTTTATTATGAGGCATAAAGGAGAGAACAGCATGAGTCACCCACAGGGAATTAGTAGTAGAGAGGGGCTTGAAGGGGGATCAGCTGTTTAAAAAAAAAGTAAAAGCAGGCTAGATTTAAAGGCCTGGTTTGGCAGTAGTTAGCTGAGAGAGGGAGAGAAGTTTGTCTTATGACCTGTTCAATGATTGCCCTGGAGGTAAATGAGAATTTCAGCTGTAGAAAACACTGATGGTTCCTCTGTGGAGTGAGGCTAGGTTTTTTGCTCCCTTAGGGCATAAGGGAAAGCAGTTTTCTTGGAATTGGACTAAACTTGCTCTTCTGTGTTTCCTTTTTCTTCTCACCCTCTGCTACATATCTACACATCCAGTTTTTCCTGCCAGAGAGCTCCTTCTTTCTCTGGCTGCTAGCCCCAGCTGTCATCTTTGCCTCCCATTGCCCATCCCCAGCTTTGCAATTTTACATTATGCTTTTCCTGATTTTACTGTCTCCAACTTTTATACTCTGCCTATCCTCCTCCTCCACCCCCAGCTTCTAAATCCCTCCCTCCTCCAAAGCCAGTGGCCACCATTCAGTTTCCTTCTTTCTCATTGTTGAACATAATGCACTGATGTTAGAACTTTGTCAAACCTGTTTGAGATCTGAGCCCAGTTATGTATTATAGTGGGTGGAGATGATAGTAGGAAAGGGGCGGGAGGTTGTTTTTCTAAAATGTAGGCTTTCCTAAAATATTAGATGACTTTTGACTCAAAGATCAAACAGATGCTTCTGCTGGCCTTCCAACTTCAGGCAGTGTGCTCATGTTGAGGGCACATATTTGTTTGAAAACCCTTGGTAATGAAAGGCAGGACAGTGAGTCAGGCTCTGAGCTGCCTGCTTCCTCCTGCTGTTGCTAGCTGGTTCTCCTGAATGGGAGCTAATTTTGGATGGATAATAAAGTAGATGGTTGCTAATAACTTTCCCTTTCTAACTGTGATCTCACAGTATAGGCATACCTCATTTTATTGTTTTTCACAGATGTTGTGGGTATGTTTTTTTTGTTTGTTTGTTTTACAAATTGAAGGCAAGACATGCTCCCTGCACCAGCAAGAAGATTATGATTAGCTTTATTGCAGTGGTTTGGAACCAACCCACAGTATCTCTGAGATATGCCTGTATTATATAGAGAGGGTTTTTCCCCTCCTTTACTGCTAGAAGGAGAAATAGATGTTTTCATGATATTTGAAACTGCCAAGGAATTCCCTACGTGGCTTGTTTATAGGCAGTAAGGTTTATTGGAAAGAACTGTAGATGAAGAGATGAAGACCTATGTTCTGATCCCAGCTTTAGTCAGGATTTGCTGCCTTAAGTGATCTTGGGCAAGTCATGAACCTTTCTCTGCACCTGCCCCATGAACTTTGTGAAATTATGTGAATGAAATGAGATGTGATATGGGTGGAAGCACTTTGCAAACTGTTAGGTTTTAGCTGAATGAACCCTTGGTGGAGTAAGTAGCTGAGAGTATGCTTGCACTGTGATTTGGTTTTCTGTGGACCCCACTCCAAGTTCTTCAAATAAACTTGGATTTTTAAAAATTCTCTGCCATTGTCACCTTGTCTTATGACAAGTAAATTTTGGACAAGTGAAAGTAGGCATCAACTTTAGTTTCTGGGCAGTGCCCAGCAACATTGTTGAGGCTTAGCCTTCACCATAGAGTTTAATTTAATTCATCATTATACATCTTTCATTCTTTTTGAGCTGGCCCCTTTGAGCCAGGCAACTAAACTATGTAGAGAGAGCCTGCCAAGTACCATGGGTATTTTTAAGACTAACTTTTCAGGATAATTTTCTAGTTGTATGGACTTATGGGATTATGGAGGGCATAGTCCATCCCTGCATTCACTGGCAGTGAGTTGGGTTGCTGTTATTATTGGTTCCACTCCTGAGCTGACCCCCCATAGTAATTCTCACTCTGAAGATGGTCTTGTTCTCCTAGGCCTGAGGGTCTTCAGTCAAGTAGAGGCTGCCTAATCACAGATAACTAGGTTGTTTGTTTGCCATAGGCCCAGGGAAGAATATAATGTGGGGAAAATCTAATCTGAATTCAGGATAGAATCTTGTATGAGAGAGAAATTTGTTACCCTTTCAGTTGAAATTTGAATTCTGACTCCCAAGAGGTGTTCATAGGTTAGTTAATAATTTCTTGTCGAGGCCCACAAAAGACATTGTATTTTTAACAATGTGTTCATCCAAAAGAGAGATCCTGACTTTGTGAATACACCTACTGCAACTTCTGGTTATTATCTTTCATCACTTGAGTTTGAACAGGTTATGGTTTGTGCTCTAAGGAAAGACTCCTTCCTGACACCTGAGGCTTTCCCATTTCTACCAGCTGGGCCCATTGCTAAAATGCTTTCCAGTGGGCTTGCTTTTGCCTGGCCAGCACCTGGGGCTGCCCCAGCTTGTAATTAGCCTGCCTTTGCTTCATAAACTTCCCAGGGTGGTTCTTCTTCTAAAAGCTTGTATGAAATGCTGTTTACTGTTTCTTTAGAGTTTAAAAATTAATCCTTTTGTGTTCTTTGCAACTCATTTGCTTTTTTCTTTTCTTTAAATTACTATTAACACCTGTTGATTCTTTTTTTTTCTGATTGGCCTGTCACTGCATTCCTGCTCCCCCTCCCTCTAGCTGGGTTTGTCAAGTCGCCCATGTCAGAAACTAAGCTCACTGGGGACGCCTTTGAGCTGTACTGTGATGTGGTCGGGAGCCCCACGCCAGAGATCCAGTGGTGGTACGCAGAAGTCAACCGAGCAGAGTCTTTCAGACAGCTGTGGGACGGTGCACGGAAGCGCCGTGTCACCGTAAACACCGCCTACGGGTCAAACGGCGTGAGTGTGCTGAGAATAACCCGGCTCACCTTGGAGGACTCTGGGACTTACGAGTGCAGGGCCAGCAACGACCCCAAGAGGAATGACTTGAGGCAAAACCCCTCCATAACATGGATTCGAGCCCAGGCCACCATAAGCGTCCTTCAGAGTGAGTTCAGCACCCTACAGTAGTAGTACTGTAGTCATTAGAGGTGGCCCAATGATCCTTCCCTTCTGCTTCCTTTCCCTCTTCCCCAGTATGATCACTCACCCCACCCCTTGTCTTCGTTTTTTTCAGACCCATAATCCTACTAATTGTAGTGTATGAAAACATCTGTGGCAACATTTTTTCTCCTTTACTGTCCTTTCTACCTCCCGTATTCCCCACCCCTTCTCTGTGTCTTTCTCCTCAGGAACAAAGAACTTGGGGAAATTGTGACTGTTCAAAATCATCTGCATTGGGAAGAGGTGGGGAGGAGGGAGTACTGGGGAGACTGAAAAACAAACAAAAAACCCACATAAAACTCACAAAACCAGGCAGTCAAACCAGCATAGTGTTGAATTGTTTCTTTTCTTCCCCTTTAATTTTATAGTAGGTTTCTTGCTATCCTTTTGCTGATTTATTCTCTGGTGTCTTTCTATTTTTGTTTCTCTCTACAATCTACTTTTTATTTCTTCTATTCATTTGTTTGAAGCTCTCTGGATAGCTGCCTTCACCTCTATAGTTTTCAATTTATGTCTGCCCAGCCTTTTCCCTCACTGTGACTTGGTGTCATTTTGTTCTGTGGTGGGAATGTCGCTATTGGTGCGGTGTTGGTGGTATGTTTTGGTTGTTGGATGGTATGTAAGTTTGGATATTTCCGTAGTTCCAGTTCTTTTTCTTTTCTAAAACAGTGGCATGCACTTCTTTGATAACAGCCTTCCACTATAGCAGTATGCTCCTCACTGGTCCTGCCCATCCAGTCCCCTGTTCTCTTAAAAGCAGCAGCCTAAGATTTCCTCCATATGTCTTGCTATGGAGTCAGGTGACTCTAAGCTGCAAGGTATTTAATTAAAACCCCATCATGCTGTTTTGAAGTCACAGATGCATCTGATCCCTATTCACAAACATGTTGACTCTGATGACTGATTGTTGGTACTGTGCTCCTCATCTCAGAGGCTGGCTACCCAGAAATAGTGTGGAAGACAATCACACTAGCCTTTAATTGTGTCTTGAAAAAGAAAAGGAAACTAGAATCCAACCCTGTTCCTCTGAGTGATGAGGGTAAGCTGAGCTGCTGCCTCAGAATCATCCCCTGCATCTGTTGTAGCAAGTACAAGTAAGACATTAGACACAGGAGCTTTTGGGGCCATCTCTGTTTCTGTAAAGTGTCTTCCTACTTGTGTGGTGGGAAGGAGAGGAACTGAGAAGCTACTACAGAGCCAGTACTCTCAACCAGGAAGACTTCTAGCTCTACATCTGACCTGATTATAATTGAGAGAACATTTTCTATTTAATGAAAAGATCCTCTGTGTTTTTTTCACCTTCTCTTCAAGGATTCAGTAGTAAGAGACCTATAACCAGTTCTGGCTTAAAGAACTGATTGATTTAGAGAGAGTAAAAATAAAATAGCAAGTTAGTCATCCTTTATAGTAATTAAGAAGATGCCTATGAAGAAAAGAGGCCTTGAGGAGAGAGAGGAGAGGCAACTGCAGTTGGCACTGTTGAATCAGAGAAACTGCTTCTGGAAAGGGGAAAAGAAAACCTTGTCTATGTGAAAATGGGGAACATTAACCCAGTAATATTTTTTATTTAACATTTTTTCCCTTGCACGCCTCCTTCTCCTGCCCCCTTGCTCCTTTCCTTAAAACAGTAGAATTACCCAAATGGCCACAAAGATCTGCAGAAGTTTATAGGCATGGACTGGCATTTGCTATTTATATTGCCAGGAGCCTGACTCTAATAGACTCCCAGTTAAAAGGTTATGCCTTGGGGATAGAAGAAGAGGACTGCCAGTCTTGAGAGTACATAACATTCCCCCAGTTTACTTGCAAGTAAGCTTCCAAAGTTTAGGGGTGTCTGCGCGAGGTTGAATGAAACCCTGGCTAGTTTGTTATTTCCTCAGACTTCCCTATCAGTCATTTAACTCTAGTTAACTGTTTTAGAGAGCCAGACTGCTGCTGGTGCTTCTCCTCCTCCTCCTCTTTTTTTTTCTTTTTTTAAAGCACCCGGATTCCACTCTAATCAGATTGTTTTATGATCCCCAAGGACATTTGCCTCCTGGGGAAAGTTGAAGTCTTCTGCCTAAGAATGACCTCCTGGTAGTACTTTCCCCTAAAGCTCCTTGAGTAATGTAAGGCTGGAAGAGAAATGGGCCCAGTTTTTGGGATATCTCTCTGGCCACTGCATGTTCTACATATGAATGATGGCTAAGGTAAGGATCTCCTACTGCTTCCAAATAGGAATTTGTGGCAGGTAAAAAAAATTTGAATTTGTTATAAATGTTCATTTCTCTTGGACTTTTGTAGGCATTGCTTGGTCACAGAAATAAAAGCCCCACCTCCATCCTGGTACAGAATGCAGGTGTGGCTTTGTGCCCAAAGAGGATGGTCTAGCACTGTTTTCCATATACAGCAGTCATGGGAGACAGTTTACCCCACCTCACTACCTTTCTAATGTGCAGAATCATATTTAAACCTATTTACATTATTCACTTGCTCCCAGCTGATTCTCTCCTGGATCTTTAACACTTAGGGGAAAAGTGCTTTCCTTTGTCTTCCAAGAATTCTTGGCAGAAAGTCTACCAGGTTGCTTTTATCAACTTCTTAATAATCCTGAGCTGTAATGGTCATTTGCATCACCACAGGTAAGAGTAGCATTTATTTTGGCTTCCTTGTATTTAAACATCTGGAAGCTCTTGGCCTCATTCTCAGAGTTTGTCCTTTCTCAGTATAGTCTGAGAGGAAGAACCAGAAGGAGAGCCCCAAATGGGACTAAAAATGATATTGGATAATAAAAATTAGGCAAAAACCTAAAAGTGTGTTTTGAGTTTTAATGTTACCTTTATATTTTTTAATTTCTGTGGAGTATTGGTTCTCTCTCTTTTGTTTTTGCTTGGTTTTGATTTTTCTTGGAGTTATGATGCTTTTTGTTGATGATGTGTGTGCGCCTTCCATTGCAGGGTTTGTAACCGTTCTGCTCGACTTAAGACCCAGGGATTTGGCTACTGTCGGTGTGTTTTGGAAACCATGGGACACCACTGCGCTAACATGTTTACATGCATCTGCTTCTGTGTTAGTGGCTGCTATGCCTCCATTATCTGTACATAGAGACCCTGTTTGATGTTACCAATAAGGACCAGTGCTGACTGGAAGATAACCACTATCCTTTTGCCAGAGTTGGAAAATAGTGAGAACCAATTTAATTGAGCAAACTTAAGGATTTGCTTTATTTATCACATTTTTTTGACGATCTGACCTATACAGTCAGAAATATTACATTATAAGGTGGTCCTTGGGCATTACAATGTTCACGTGTCCCATGACCTCTTTATTCCCTTCCTCTCCCCACATAATGAGCACAGCTTAGTTCCAGTGGAGGGAGAGAGTTCTGTCCTCTAGAGTTAACCTCAGCATTACACTACATAAAGTGGTGTCAGGGAGCTGCTACAAAGTTGTAGACAGGATGTAGCCAGGTACAGGGATATGGAAAGTCAGTCAAGGATTTCTGAAAAAGAATTGGGAAAAAAATAAAACAAATATCTAATTGTGGAATGGGAAACGATGGCTAATTTAGACTTACCCTGAAAATGATGGACCAAAAATAGAAAAAGAACTAAGCCTGGGAAAAGAGTAAAGATAAATAACAACAACATCTTGACTTTAATACAGTGTTGGAATTCCAAGTGCTTTAAGGATGAACCTTCCAGGAATGATATAGTGTGCCTTAAAAATTTTCTGGTCATTGTCCTATAACATTTGACTTAGGTTATTTTTGTAGATGTTAAAACTAGTGATCCCTGGTTGTCTTAGCCCAGGATAGAACCAGAGGATAAAGTATATAACTTGCTTTGGGTGGAAGATATGTAGGGTGTTTCAGGTTGGGGGGCAGGGATAGAGAATTGAGCCAGATGTGTTTTAATAGGCCGGGCTTTGCCACTAACAGTAATAATGGCCTTGCACAGTCATTTTACCTTTCTAGCTCTTAAAGAGTGGGATTCAGTGAACTCTAAGGGCCTTTCTTCTAAAATTCCAGGAGCCCATAATACCAACATATACTGTATTCTAGTTACAATTATATTATCTCAGAATGGGATGTGTTTTAAAAGTACAGTTCTGAAAATAATTTTGTTTTAGGAATAAATAAATATGGGCTGGAGAGAACTAATGGTTCCTTAAGAATTTTCCCTCAGCAAAATTTGGAAAATGCTTTTAGGGTCTACACTGCCTCCCCCCCCCCCACCCCCCCCCTGCCCCATAATTAATGACCATGGCTGGTTTGCCATGGGCTTATCAGATTTACATGTAGGACAACCCGTATATGTATTACCTAGTTATTGCTGTTCTGTTCAAGGTCCTAGTGACTCCATAGGGAGTTTATTAGTTATATAAATGATACTGTCTTTATCTTTAGAATTGTAAGGTGGAGACTGGGTTTCTATTTAAAGGGGAATTAATTGGTGGTTCTTATGTCATAAAATGGTGGTATTCAAAAGTGTAAATGGGTTGTTGCCAGTACAAGCACCCGTAATACTCCCATTCTTTTCACATCTAGGCCAACTGGTCTTCAGGCTGTTGTCTGCGCTAGTGGTCATTTGCTTATAATCATTGTTTTTCCTTTCTTGACTTCCTCCAAAGTTGGTAAAGTGAAATTCCTTATGTGGTCCTGTCTACCCTCCCTCTTTTTCTAGTCTCCCCATCCTACCCCGTCCAACTTTCAGGCCAGGGTCGCAGAAAATGGAAGGCTATGGCTCCCTATCATTGTGCACTCTTATTACAGAACCAAGAATTGTCACCAGTGACGACGTCATTATTCGAGACAGCCCTGCTCTCCCTGTCACCCTGCAGTGTAACCTCACCTCCAGCTCTCACATCCTTACATACAGCTACTGGACAAAGAATGGGGTGGAACTGACTGCCACTCGTAAGAATGCCAGCAACATGGAATACAGGTGAGAGGGCCTAGCGGCTTCTGAGAAGATGGGAAGGAGTGTGGCTGAGCTTACTTGATACTCATAATCCATAATTATGCTATGTGAGAGAGACATGACATATATATGGTCCTCCTCTGCAGAGTCTAATCCAATATAACTGAGGTGAGGCTCAGCAATCTATAAGAGATTTTCAAATGATTCTAATGAGCCATAGATGATCCTGTCATTATGATCATAGATTGAAGGCATAGGGAGTGGTTTTTCTCAGGGTCACAATGTTAGTCAATAGGAAAGTCACAATTAGAATGCAGGTCTCTTGACTTAATCCTATAGTTTGAGGAATCAAATTGAAATCTGCTTTAGGACTCTTAGAGCAAGGCCACCCTAAGTGATCTTTCCACTGGGTAGATGATTTCCTAGTGAATTACCTTTTCGGAGTGTTTAACATAACCATAACCTGATCAGGACCAGTGGATACAGGGCTGTTTAGTCATCTGGAATAAGGATGGTAGCCTGGAAATAATCCTTTGATGAAAAGGAGATATTTGCTAATTGATGTTATCTGGCACCTAAAGATTTGGTGCTTTTTTGGAATATCTAGTAACACATGGCACCTCACCTTTCAGAATAGTTTGTTCCTGTTTAAAAGCTAATCTGGAAAAGGATCAACTAATCCTGCTGGCAGCATGATACAGTGCAAAGAAAGAGTACACTGCCGTGAGAACAGGAGAACCTGTGTATCCAGTAGTCGCAAGGCCATTCTGCAGTATTTTGCAGAATTGAGATCTTTTCGTACCCCTTATTTAGTTGATCCACATTAATCATGGATCTTCCTCCTTTTTGGGGGTAATGAAACTAAGATTCAATAACTGTTGCTTGCTTTCAAGGCCAAATACTATATCTAATAAGTTTCAGAATCAAGGCTAGGTTTCAGGTCTTCTTTCTGGAATATATGTCATTGTTTTTTTCTACTGTACCATATCGGTAAGTGGCAAGTTAATCTATCTCCACTGTAGTTTCTTCTGATATAAACTTGGAAATATAGCCTCTGTTATATATCCTTACAGTTTGGAAAAGGTTAATCAAATAGAGGTGTTGGATGGAATAAAAGGCATTATTTCTTGGCCTGTCCATTAGTTTTACAAATTTTATTTTTGATTTTTACAATACCAAACACCCAGTCATGTTTCAGTGTACCAAACATCCAGTCATGTTTCTCTTGGATCTTGTGCTATGTCACCCAAAAAGGCTTTAAATTGTAACTTCATAAAGTTTGAGCTTGACTTTATAAATGCATTTTCTCTTTTTTTTCTCAGCATATTTTAAAGCTCTCCAGAAGTGTTCTGCATTGTCAGGTGTTTTTGGAATCTGTGTTCTCCCACATTTTGTGGAATAACAACTGATGAGTCCCTTGGGCCACCCAATAAGTCAGCTCTGGAGCCAGTCTCAGATCTTGCTTCTGCTTAGTCCAGTGGTTCTCAACCTTCCTAATGCCGCGACCCTTTAATACAGTTCCTCATGTTGTGGTGACCCCCAACCATAAAATTATTTTCGTTGCTACTTCATAACTGTAATTTTGCTACTGTTATGAATCGTAATGTAAATATCTGATATGCAGGATGGTTTTAGGTGACCCCTGTGAAAGGGTCGTTCGACCCCCAAAGGGGTTGCGACCCGACCCACAGGTTGAGAACCGCTGACTTAGTTAATAGTGGACATTTTCCATTTGCCTCATTTGCTTCTCAGTAGCTAGTCATAGGGAATGTTGTGGGAAGATTTCCGCCCATAGGCATGACCTTATCTTCCCAAATCTTCTCAAGGAACTTAGAATAATAGTCTAAGCCAGCCGTGGGCAAACTACTGCCCGCGGGCCCGATCCGGCCCATTTGAAATGAATAAAACTAAAAAAAAAAAGACCGTACCCTTTTATGTAATGATGTTTACTTTGAATTTATATTAGTTCACACAAACACTCCATCCATGCTTTTGTTCCGGCCCTCCGGTCCAGTTTAAGAACCCATTGTGGCCCTCGAGTCAAAAAGTTTGCCCACCCCTGGTCTAAGCCCTGGAGATGGAGCTTCTGCTCCTCCTCCAAGTTCTGGGACATTTGCTCCAAGCAGGTTACTCCTGTCTGTTTTCCTATTGGGAGAATATTGATTTAAGAAGAGGCACTTGTGTCAAATTGGGAAGACTCTTGACTGCTCCTCTGAGACTATTATGTTACCATAGATATGCTGAGATAGTCGGGGGATGGGCAGTGTCTTTCCTCATCCATGGTCTCTTAACTCTTGTTTTTGGAATCAGCAGTAAGAGGATAAATGCATTGGGTTAGTCAGTGGTTGAGGTGAAGAGTTTTTCTGACATTTACTAGTGCAGTAGAGATGTGACCATCACAAGTATCATATTTTAGCCACTGAGCAAAAGAGCAGGAGCTATAGAATGTTTATTTTCTGGCCTGAAGACTGTTTCTCTGCTTTCTGTAATTACACACCAACATTTCTGTACATGTTTAGGGGGTGATGTATAGGCCAGACTGGACTGAGCTGGTGTGAAGCTGGTCCACAGTGGCAAGAAAGCTTATTTGAGATGACCCTGTGGAATTCAAGGAAGTGCTGTACTGGCCATTATACATACTTCCTACAGTCCTTTCTGTCACTCGCTTAATTTGTTTTTTTTTCACTCTGCTTAATTTGGTTTGGATCTGTGCACAGCTGTTCATTCATTTGAGTTTGTGTTCAGTCATTCATTTGTTCATTCCTTTACTATATCCATGTACCATGCTACGTGCTGGGTATAGAATTATGCATCAACTAAACAGTGCCTAGCCACATAGAACTTGGTTTGTTGGGAAAATGGACAATGATCAATCACATAAATATACAGGGTGGGGCAGAAGTAGGTTTACACTTGTGAATATACAAAACACATAATTTATTCTATATTATTATTTATAAATTACTAGAGGCCCTGTGCATGAAATTTGTGCAAGGGGCCGACCCTCACAGGCCCTCCCAGCCCTGGCTTCGTCTGGAAGGTCATCTGGCTGTTTGGTCTAATTAGCATATTAGCTCTTTATTATATAGGATTATATTATTTTCCATGCAAACAACTCTAAACCTGCGTTTGCCCCACTTTCTATAATTATGCACTGTGATAAGTTCAGTGTAGTTTGAGAGAGGATGTCAGAAAGGGGGGATGTCACTTAGGTTGAGGGTGAGAGGTGGGCCAAGGTAATGGAAAAGGAGCTTAGGTGGCTAAGAGTGATGGGAAGAGCATGCTATATAAAGAATGTCAACGTTTTGAGATAGGAACAAGTTTGGCACATTAAAAAAACAAAAGAGACCAGCAGGGCTGGAAAGTGGCTGAGATGAGGCTAGGAAGGTGGTCAAGGTGCCAGATCATGCAGGGCCCTGGAGTTTTAGCTGCAGCTAAAATCCTTAAAAGTTTAGCTACATCTCTGGCAGATGCTTTGATGGCAGATTTTTTTGTTTGTTTGTTTTTGTTTATTTTGTTACTATCTCTGGGTCCTGTTAGTGAGCAGACTTATTGAAAGGCATGCTGTTAAAATACAGGGTAGGAAGTACAGGACTACTAAAACAAGGTCTCTAGGGAAGCACAGAAACAAGTTTGCATTTTTTCCTGTTCTTATTTATTTGACTGGAACTATGAGGTGAGCAAGAAGTCCATTGCCTATATCTGAATATAGATTATAATACTTTGTACAGCCTTTTATTTTGATTGTTTTGTGGTTTATTTGCGCCATTAGACTGGAACACCTTAAGGTTTGGGAACATGTGTCATTTCATCTTTGTATTTCTGGCACCCAGTAAGGAGTAACCCAGAGGGAGGTTTTTCCTTTTAGGTAGGAGGAGGTAAGTTGCATTCAGGGGCACAATTTGGAAAGCAGAGTCCCTCGTTGTCCCCCTAGATTCTCTTTTTGTATATTTTGACTATTCCCAGCTTCCTCACTTGATTTTTCTTCCTATCTCTGCAGGATCAGTAAGCCGAGAGCTGAAGATTCAGGCGAATACCACTGTGTATATCACTTTCACAGTGCTCCTAAAGCAAATGCCACCATTGAAGTGAAAGGTACAACCCAACAGAGGCTGTGGTGTGAGCCTCTCCTCTTCTTCTGAAATACTATTTTGGTCTGGATCCCTAGACTTCAAGCTTTTCTTGTTTCCATTATGGGAGGCAATATAATGTTATTAGGACTTAGGAGCTCAGCTACCCAGGTTTAAGTCCATACCCCATCATCTACTAGCTGTGGGACTGTGATAAATTATTAATTTATGTACATTTGTTTGTAAAACCTGCCTCATGGGTTTGTTAGGTGGATTAAATAAGTTTACATAGTAGGTTGAACCATATGAAATTACTGTTTTTGTATTTAAAAAATGCTTGAATGTTGACAGCTGTGTGTGGTTCAACCTTATGTAAAGCTCTTAGAGCAGTGCCTTCTGAGTATTATTAAATAGGTCTCTCCAGTGGGCCAGCAGAATTTGTCAAAGTAGAGTGTTCTGGGTAAACATTAACTATTTATGGATAATTCATTAGAATTTTCCTATTAACTCTGGGTGCATGGCATCTTAAAGATGAGGCTGCAGCTGAAAGATCCAAGAAAGACCAATAGAATTGTATGAGTTGGAACTACTTAAGTACATCATTAATCCCAGCTTTCCTGTGTTATTTCAAAGAAGCAACTGAGATCCAGAAAAGAAACCACTGCTCTGTGCCATACAGTGAGTTGGTGGTCAAGCTAGCATAGAACCTTAGGTTTTGACTCCTAGTCCTTTGTTTTTCCATTTTATGAAATGACCATAGGGAGGCGGGCTTACTGTTTGAAGTCAGACTGAAGAGATGAGGTTGTTGTTGTGGTTGTTGTTTTTTTAATTTAAATTTTACTTAGGAAGACATCTTGTTCTTTAAATCCAAAGGGTATGGTCTTTAGAAGCTAGAGGGATACATTTAGGAAATAGGAAGGGCCTACTATATGTAGGTATTCAGGTGTTCCTTAAAATATTTAGAAGACAGAAAATTCAGATTCAAGAAAGGCTTAGACACATTTACAGTTTTATTATATGTTGTTATTAAATGAAAGTAATGCCTTGTTGACACAGCCCTGACTTGTGAGTGCATGGACAGCCAGTACCTTTTCTGGCTGCCAGGTTGAATTCTAAATGCCTGAAGGTTGACTCACAGTTGCATGGTTTCAGTCTACACAGGCCAGAGAACCTGGATTTGATTAATTCAGTGGCTTTTCTTGGAGAGATCTGGGTTTACCTTTGTTTTTAAAGAATGCCACATTTGTTCAACATGAGGATGAAGGTATGAGAAAGCATTTTCTCAGCCAGCCAAGGGCCTTTCCCCACTTGGGTGAGCTGAGCTCTGTGGGGAGACTCCTCTGTAAGACCTGAGGACCTGCAACATTCCAGGCTGAGCCTTTGGCCCAAAGTCCAAGTGCAGAGGGAACAGGGTGAGTGAGAGAAGGAAAGTGGTGTGTCTAGTTAATAGTCCTCTCCAAGTCTAAAGGATAATTACATACAATTACAAGTCCTGATGAACTGTAATCTTAGCGATTTGATGTTAATGATTTCTAAGCAGCACTTTCAGGAGTGGAAACAAAGGTTGTTTTTCCATTGGTTTGGCTGCTCGAGGTGGGATTCAGTGGCCCAGAGGCACCTTTCCTCACATTCTGTTGAGCAGATATGAAGTGATCTGGAGGTCAGGGAAGAGGAGGCTACAGGCAAGAGTGTTTCCAGAGGAAGGGACAGCTTAGACCAGGGGTGGGCAAACTTTTGGACTCGAGGGCCACAATGGGTTCTTAAACTGGACTGGAGGGCCGGAACAAAAGCATGGATGGAGTGTTTGTGTGAACTAATATAAATTCAAAGTAAACATCATTACATAAAAGGGTACGGTCTTTTTTTTTTTTTTTTTTTTTTTTTTAGTTTTATTCATTTCAAACGGGCCGTAGTTTGCCCACGGCTGGCTTAGATGGTATCTTGCCTTAGTGAAGATGCAGACTGTGCACTGTTGCATTTTTACTGTACAATAGCCCTGTGAGGAAGATTGGGCAGGTGGTGATAATCCTGGTTTTAAAGAAGTAGACCTAAGGAAAATTCTTTTTATTGAATCCTAAAACATATTTTGTGACTAGCTTGGACAGATATGTTAGTCTCTTAAGAAAATTCATAAAGAATTCTAGTCTTTCTCTCTTCCCTCTCTTCTCGAATACCTGGACAGAAAACAGTGAAACACTTAACGTCAGTCAGTTAATGGGTAGTTTAGTACGGTAAAGACTGAACATTTGGCTTTTTCTGTGTAAGTTTTTAAAGGTTTGCCTCAGGCCCCGGATCATATTCTAGGCTAGCTCCTGAGTGTGGTGGGGTAGAAAACTGCCTTGCATTTAGAGTGGGGTAAGAGGGGTGGTGTGTTATTCCCAAAGCATTTTGATATAAACTCATTTTATTTCTTCAGTGCCTATAAGGTGGAGTAAGAGACAGTTTTCTTTTTATAACTATAATGATTTGGAAAATCTTCTGAGTAATAGAGAGGTAAGAGGTATCTGTACTTGAGAACAGAAATTCCAGGGGATTCAGGGAACGTAAGTGACCTCTGCTGACAGGATTCTCTGAAAAATCTTCATTTATAATTCAGACTATACATATATATTTCTTTAGCACCTGTTCTGCACACAGCCCTTTTCTCCCCCATCTGGCTTTAATCTTCACAACCCAGGTAAATGCTGTTATTATCTCCACTTTCCAGGTGAGAAATTGAGGCTGAAAGGAATTAAATGACTTGTACAGAGTGACAGAGTTAAGCAGTGAGGCTTGCTTGCTTCAGTGACGGAGGAAACCAACGTTCCCCACCTGCCTTGCCGGCCTCTGAGCTTGCAGTTTGAAACATTGTTACAAATATAGAAGCTAAACAAAACCCCAGAAACCTGCTTTCAGCAAGCCGGGATCTCAGAGCTGGAGTTGATACAGTGTTTCGATTATAGAACACAAACAAACCAGATACCTGCTTTCAGCAGCAGAGGCCTCAGAGCTGGAGCCAAGCCTCAAAGCTAAAGCTGGCCCAGAATAAAAAAAGAAAAAAGAAAAAAAGGAGCAGTTGGGAGCTTCAGTCACCCGCCAGCCTGAAAAGAGCCCTCAGCCCCTCACCCAGACTGGCCAGGCACCCCAGTGGGGACCCCTACCCTGAAGGGTGTGTGACCTAGGTGCTCTAGTGCCAGAGCCTGTTCCCCTAAACACTAAACCATGTGGCCATGTTCAGCACATAACAATTTAAAGGACTCAGACTGAGTAAGAAGAAATGGGCTCTAATCCTGGCCCTGCCATTAAACTTAGTGACCCTGACCAGTCACTCTTCTTCCTCGGCTGTCCAGTGTATAATGAAGTAGGTTGAGATAGAGGGTCCTTAAGGTTCTGTAAGTCTCCTATGGTCTGTGATTTCCTTTTATGGATACAGACGAGGAAATCGTTGGGTTATTGGAGGAAATGATTTCTAAGCTTCTTTTCCTAGTGGTTGTGATTTTTACCTTCTTAGCTTTGAGAATGTTACCGTAGGGCCTCCACAATTCTGCTCACTCATCTCTCTGTCTTATTGAACGTTCCCCCCTGATCTCAGACACTGATCTCAAATACTGGTGCCAAGACCAGTGTTAAAGCAGTGGTTCTCACACTTGATTTGATGTGTTTAACTATGGCCTGAGCATCAGGCTTATTAAGAGCACTCCGGGTGATTATAGTGTATATCCAAGGTTAGAATCACTTCAGTGCTTCCTAGTCAGTGATTTCATCTGCAGGAAAGGGAAAAGCCTCATCTATAGGAGGCAGCACAAGTCCCAGACTGCTCTAGTTTTCATAACCAATGATGAACCTACTTGTAGAGAAGCCTTATTGAGCCAAAAGCTGACATCCTCCTTGCTTCCGTCTTGATCAGTCTCATATTGCTTGTTGGGCTTAGCCTTTGGTTAGCAGTAAATTTTAACACTCCCTCTGCCTTCAGCCAAGTCTCTAACTTGCCTACAGCAATGATGAGGTATATCTGGAATTTTATATTTTGCAAAAAGGAAGCAAAGAAATCGTTTATACAGTATCATTATATTTACTTAGACATAACCCACTCATTGAAAACACCTTTAAGGATGGAGTTCCATTGAATATTAGTTGTGAAGTTAAGAATTTACTTTGAAAAGTGAACACCAAATAAGCAGTCCATGTAAGAGGCCACATACCTTTCTCAGGTCTGTTATGGTTATGTTTAACTTTACTTATCATCAGCTTCAGCTGAACATATCTCTGTTGTGTAAGTTGACACTTTCTACAGCCACCAGCCTGGCAATGAAGCCAAATGCTTTGCTGAAGTGTAGGCAGGTCAGGCAGCAGAAGGTACTGAGGAATGTGCATTTGTCTTCGACCCAGGTCATAAAATTGGTTAAGGCATTGCTGGGTAACTAAAAGTCTTTTGGATTCCTTGCGTTGCCATTCGTTAGGATACTGGAAGAATATTCATTAACCTGATTAGAGAAGGTGGATAGCAAGGTGAGAGATTGAGTTTACTCCTAGTAAGTCTGTGATCTCTTTTAAGAGTCTCTTTGTGACTTCCTTACCACTTCTGCCCTCACTCTTGTAATCCGTCTCTGCGTCTTTGAGAGGGTACAGGGAAGTAAAGAGTATCTGCTTTGTCAGACTTCTCAGATCTATCTTCAGACCAACAGGACCTGATTAAGCTGTTCATTATTGAATGGCAAGCCCTTCAATGAGGTGAGGCACCTTAATCAATATCAGTAAGCCATTAATGACTATAATTTGTCAGTGTCTGACCTGATTAAACCTTATTGGAGTCACAGAAGTCCTGTTTATATCAGCAAACAGGGAGAGGACACAGTAATCAGCATCTCTTTGATTTCTTAGAATTCAGAGTGCCTGAGTCTAGGCCTAGCCTTTCCTTGCTCCAAATAACAGCTCAATTTAAATGTTTACTTTTGATCCTGAACTCCAAACATGTGCTAGATTGCTATAGAAATGTAATTTCATCCTCACAAGACCGCTGTGAAGTATGTGGGTATTATTCTCATTTTACAAAAGTGAAAACTGAAACTCAAATGATTTTAAATGACCCGTCTTAGGTTACTCATTGGGTGAGTAAGAGAGTCTCCATAGGCCCAAATGGGGTAATGTCTGTTTGATTGGGTGGCTATGTTGGTTATCTATTGCTTAAAGCATCAAACACTTGTTACCTCATAGTTTCTGTGGGTCAGGAATTAGGGCACAGATTAGTGGTGTAGTTCTGGCTCAGGGTCTATCAAGCTATTGGCTGGGTCTGCAGTCATCTGAAAACTTGACTGGGGCTGGAGGATCTGGTTCCCAGGTGGCTGTCTTATGTGGCTATTGGCAGAAGGCCTTAGTTTCTCACTACCTGGGCCTCCCTACAGGCTGTTTGAGCATTTGCGCATCGTTCCAGAGTGTGTGATCCCAGAGAGAGCAAGGATAAAACTTTGTTTTCTTTTGAACTAGTACCTAAAGTTGTATACCTTTACTTCTGCTTTATTTAAGTCACTAAGTCCAGCCCACACTCCAAGGGAGGGAAATTAGGCTCCACCTCTTGAAGGGAAGAATATCAGAGGATTTGTGGACACTTTAAAAACCACCACAGGTGGACTCTGAGCCCCAAGGGAGCCCCCTCTCTGACTACTGCTGACATGTGCTGAGAGCCTGGGTATTTCTTGCTCTGTGGTTCTGCTGTCCTGCTCAGCTGGTAGAGCAGGAACAGGCTTTCTGATTGAGCAGCTACTGTAAAGGATAGAGAGAAGTGAAAAAAACTTTTCATTGACCCAAAGGCTAAAGTAATAGTTATCATCACTTCCTATAAGGATATAGTAATGTGGGTTGGTTTAATTTTTCTCTCTGCTGAGTACACAGGTAATATTTTCACCATCCCAAGAGTGACTAATGAGGGCATTAGACTTTTGAGTACGTTAAGTAGAGGGGCTATTCCTAAGCTTCACTCTGTATTAGTTGCAAAATTGTGGAGAAAGCAGCAATACATCTAACTGTTGAAAACACTTCTTATAGGCTTATACTGTGTAAACATGACCAACAAAGTGTGGTGGGAGTTAGCTAAGTTCCTAGTGGTCTCCTAAACACCAAGGAAGGAGTGAAGACCATCTCCACCCCTCTCTTAATGTCTTCACCTTCAAGTCTCTGTCTTTTCAGAATAGCAACCTTTTAGAGGCTGTGGAGCCTTAAACCAATTCAACTTTTAGCCTTTTAGGTATTTTGGATGTATAATCTTGGAGATGAGTACCCATGGCAAAAGTTGATGGTACTGAACTCACAGTACGTTTGGAATTAGATAACTGGGCCAGATTGGGTATTCTTCATGGGGCAAAGGAGAATGAAAGAGGAAAGATACATTACGTGTAAGCTGATTTCTGAAATTTGTATCTCCACCTAGATGATTACCCTGAGCTCCAGACTTGATACTTGTCTACTTGACTGCTTCACTTGAATGTTAAATAAGTATTTTAAATTTAACGTGTCCTAAAATTTGAATGCCTGTTTTTTACTACCATCAATTACTACATCCCCAAACAAAACAAAATAAAAATAAGCAAACAACCCACCCTAATTCTTCTGCAATCTTCCTCATCTCAATAACTGAAAACTCAATTCTTTCAATTACTAAAGCCAGAAATCATGGGGTCATTCTTGACTCCTTTTTCTCTCACATACCACCTCCAGTCCATTAACAAATATATTAACTTAAACTATAAAATATATACAGAATCTCCTCCCTACTACTGCTACTGCCCTTATCCAAACTACCCTTTCTCTTGCCTGGATTACTGTAATAGCACCTGATTAGTCTTGTTGCCACTGTTGTTTCTCTGTCATCCGCATAATAGCAAGTGGTAGCCTGTTAAAACATACAGATCATTCCATACCTACACTTACTGTTCACCAGCTGATTCAGAGTAAATGCCAAAGTCATTTCACTGGCCTACAAGTCCTATCTGATCTGGGCTCCATTCTTTCGGATTTCCTCTTCTGCCATCTTCCCCTTGCTTACTGTGTTTTTAAAAAAAACTCCCCATGCTACTCTTTATACATAATAACCACATTTCTGCCTCAAGGCTTTTGCTTTTCCCTCTACTTGGAGTGTTTTCCCCACAGATACAAGTGGCCTACACCCTTATTTTCTTCATGACTGTGCTAAAATTTACCTCATTAGGAAGGCTTTCTCCCCACAACTCTCTGTCATATCTGGCATGTAGTGGGCCAACTAGAGGCAAAATGTCGTAGCTCTTCTGCTTGTTGTGTCGCCCAGTTCTCCCATGGTGGTATTTTAGTTCATGTGTGGCCATGGAGCTTACTCCTTCAAGTGCTTAAGATGTTCTTTAATATCTATTGACTAAAGAAATTTTCTTTGAGGAAGGGTGACCACTGAGAAGTGACCCAGTACTGTGGGAGAATTTGGCATGGTGGGAATAAGATCGAGCCAGCCTGACCCACTCGCTTCTGTAATGAGGAATTTTGCCTGGAAAAACAAAAAGACATTTCCTTTGTAACATCATATTTAGAAAACACCTCACACTGGGTAGTAATGAGTAGATCTATTTGGCAAGCAGTGGTTATAGAGAGCTTGGGGCCTTGCTCAGTCCATTCCTGTCCTGGTGCTTCTGGGGCTGACCTGCGAAGCACAATCTGAGAGTAGCAGACTTTGGATTATTTTTAAGCCAAGAAAGCCAAGCCAGTCAGAGGGGAAACATGGGATCAGCCCATGATATACGGTAATAACAATTCCACAGGCTTTTAGTCTCAAATGAATGTTTTGTTGACATTTATCTATCCAAGGACACTGAATGTAGGCAGGGGCTAGAATTGTATCCGTTTGATAATGGGTATAGAACTGAAGCACAAAGTAATTAAAGAACCAACAAACTGGAATTTGGACCAGGCCTATTGATTCTCTCATCTTGGCCTAACTTTGAATTTATTGCTTTCAGATTACTATAACTGGTAAGGTATGGTGGAAAATATAGTTAAGTTCAAAGAAGGCTAGATTCAAAGAAGTAGCCTTCATCTCAGGCTTCTTGGATCCTTGAAACTTATCTAATTTTAAAATCACAGGTGCTGTTTCTTTCTTCCTAAATGATCCCTAAAAGCAGAGAAGACTAACAGCCCCTAGCATGTCTAGAAATTCCTTAAGATTGGGTTCATTAAGATTACTACAAATCAGATGCATAAGTCAGATTCTTAAGCTGTTAATAGTCTCTTGGGACACTGGTTGAATTTCCTGTTCCTTCCTTTCTTCCTCTTGTGAAGACTAATTTGCTGGATTTCTTCTTTCCTGGCAGAGCCTTGGCCATTAACATTCATCAGATAACTTCTCCAGGAATTCATTGTTTTTACATACCTTGAAGTAGGACTTGATTTTAGGTGTTTGAGCTCAGAGATTCCTCATTTCCTTAAGGGTATATATGACATTGGACATAAACTACAATTGTTAGTGAGGGTGTTTTAAGGAAAACCATGACTGGTAGAGGAGATGATAATAGCTTCTGTTTTCATTTTCTTTAAAGGATGGCTTACTTTAGGGCAGTTAAGCCTGTGCTCTCTTTGAGTAGGTTTACTTCACATTCAGTAATCCTAACCTGTTGTGTGCTTGAGCTGCTTTGGTGGATGGGAGATAGGGGATGGGGTTGGTTCCATTGCTCTAGTCTCACCTGAAATGCATGTTAGCAAAGCTGAATTTGAGAATGAGCCTAAAGACTGACTATATTAGAAGCAAGGCTCTGAGCCATTAGGTGGGGCCTTTGTATCCCATTCAGAGCTGGCTCCCATGGTAACTGTTCAACACTCTCACAGCTGCTCCTGATATCACTGGCCATAAACGGAGCGAGAACAAGAACGAAGGGCAGGATGCCATGATGTACTGCAAGTCAGTTGGCTACCCCCACCCAGAGTGGGTCTGGCGCAGGAAGGAGAACGGTCTGTTCATGGTGAGTAGGAGGCAGCCTGGGTCTCTGGTTACTAGATTTTCTCCTGGGGTTGCCCAGACATCTGGGCCAATTGCTACAACTGCTATATTGGCATGGCTTCGGTCACCCTTTCTAGAGTCATGAATGGTCACAACATGAGTCTGGAGGTCAGTGACAGTTTCTGTCCAGCAGGGAAACCCTATGGATGATTTGTTAACACTGTCTGTCTGGTAAGGGATTAGACTGCTTGCCTTGAAGATAGGACATTGAAAGAGCTAACCCCAATCTTAAGCTTTTACTATTATTCTAGTCTGTTTATCCTAAAGAAAATTGTGGTTTTTAAGTGGTCTTAATGTTTTGGGGGAAGACAAGGCAGAGAACAAATGTTAGTATACTATTCCTAAAACACAGGATTAGGAATTGAGGCAACCTGATGAGGCCCAAGGGCAGCCTTAGACATTGGAAAACTGACAGTATCTGTTCCAGGAAAAGGTTAAAAAAAATATTTTCTAATCCCTGGCACGATTCTTTTTTTAAAAATCCTCACTCGAAGACATACTTTTTTATTGATTTTTTTTTTTTAAGAGACAGAAAGAAACATTGATCAGTTACCTCCTATACATGCCCCAACCAGGAATTGAACCCATAAACCTAGGTATGTGCCCTGACCAAGAATCAAACCCACAACCTTTCTGTGCATGGGACGACACTCCAAGCAACTGAGCCAGGCCCGTGGCATGATTCTTTTTTTTTTCTTTTTTAAAGAATGTATCTTAGATTTATTAGGAGAAAGAGACCCTGAGGGTAATAATTTTTCATTCCCTTTCCAGGCCTTTTGGCAAAAGAAAAGCTGATAATCTTGATGAATTTTTTCTATTTCTCTTTTTTTTAAAATTAAATCTTTATTGTTGAAAGTATTGCATATGCCTTCTTCTCCCCCCCCCCCCCCCCGCCCCCATTGACTCCTTCTAGCTTGCCCCCACCACCCACTCCAGGCCTTCACCACCTTATTGTCTGTGTCCATGGGTTATGCATATATGTATACAAGTTCTTTGGTTGAACCCTTCCCACCCACTCACCCATCCTCACCTTCCCTCTGAGATTCAGCATTCTGTTCCATGCTTCCACATCTCTGGATCTATTGTAATCAGTTTATTTTGTTAATTAGATTCAACATATGAGTGAGATAATGTGATATTTGTCTTTCCCCGATTGGCTTATTTTGCTTAGCATAATACTCTCCATGCTGTCTCAAAGGCTAAGAGATCCTTCTTTTTTTACTGCTGCATAGTATTTCATGGTATAAATGTACCATGGCTTTTTTATCCACTCATCCACTGATGGGCACTTGGGCTGTTTCCAGATCTTAGCTATTGTAAATTGAGCAATAGCAAATTGTATATGAACATAGGGGTGCATACATTCTTTCTGATTGGTGTTTCATGTTTCTTAGGATATATACCTGGAAGTGGAATCACTGGGTCAAATGGCAGTTCCATTTTTAATTTTTTGAGGGCACTCCATACTGTTGCCCATAGTAACTCTGCACCAGTCTGCATGCCCACCAGCAGTGTATTAGGGTTCCCTTTTCTCCACATCCTCCCAGCACTTGTCATTTGTTGATGTGATGATGGTAACCATTCTGACAGGTGTGAGGTGATACCTCATTGTCGTTTTAATTTGCATCTCTCTGATGATCAGTGACTTATAGCATTTTTTCATATGTCTCCTGGGCTACTGTATGTCCCCTTTGGAGAAGTGTCTATTTAGGTACTTTGCCCATTTTTTAATTGGATTGTTTGTCTTCCTTCTGTTATGAATTCCTTATATATTTTGGATATTAACCCTTTATCAGATGTATCATTGCCAAATATGTTCTCCAATACAGTGGACTCCTTTTCATTTTGATGATAGTTTCTTTTGCTGTGCAGAAGCTTTTTTTAATTTTGATGTAGTCCCATTTGTTTATTTTCTCCTTAGTTTCCTTTGCCCTAGTAGATGTATCTATACACATATTACTACAAAGAGATGTCTGAGATTTTTGCTGCCTGTGGTTTCTTCTAGGATTTTTAGGGTTTCACAACTTATATTTAAGTCTTTATCCATTTTGAGCTTACTCTTGTGTATGGTGTAAGCTAAGCTGGTGGTCTAGTTTCACTTTTTGCATGTATCTGTCCAGTTTTCCCAACATGATTTATCGGAGAGACTGTTGTGACTCCATTGTATGTTCTTGCCTCCTTTGTCAAATATTAATTGAGCGTAATGGCTTGGATTGATTTCAGGGATCTCTGTTCTGTTCCATTGATCTATATATATGCCTAGTCTTGAGTCAGTACCAGGCTGTTTTGATTACAATGGCTTTGTAGTATATAACTTGATATCTTGTACTGTGATCCCTCCAACTTTGTTCTTCTTTCTCAAGATTGCTGTGGATATTCAGGGTCATTTTTGGTTTCATATAAGTTTTTGGAGTATTTAGTCTAACTCTGTGAAATATGCTGTTGGTATTTTAATAGGGATTGCATTGAATCTGTAGATGCCTTGTATAGTATGGACATTTTAATGATGTTGATTCTACCAATCCATGAGCACGGTATATTGTTCCATTTGTTTATATCTTTTTTTATCTTTTTTCAATGTCTTGTAGTTTTCCGAGTACAAGTCTTTTACTTCCTTGGTTAAGTTTATTCCTAAGTGTCTTAATTTTTGTTGCAATGGTAAATGGGATTGTTTGTTTAGTTTCTCTTTCTGAGAATTTATTATTGGTGTATAAAAAGCCATCGCCAAAACCGGTTTGGCTCAGTGGATAGAGCGTCGGTCTGCGGACTGAAGGGTCCCGGGTTCGATTCTGGTCAAGGGCATGTACCAGGGTTGCTGGCACATCCCCAGTAGGAGATGTGCAGGAGGCAGCTGATCGATGTTTCTCTCTCATCGATGTTTCTAACTCTCTATCTCTCTCCCTTCCTCTCTGTAAAAAATCAATAAAATAAAAAAATAAAAAAAGCCATCAATTTTGGGGTGTTGATTGTTTTATCCTGCTACATTCCCAAATTCATTTATTAAAACTAATAGTTTTTTGGTGGAGTTTTTAATTTTTTCTGATTTCTATGTACAGTATATCATCTGCGAATAATGAGAGTTTTACTTCCTCCTTTTGAATTTACATGCCTTTTATTTCTTCTTCTTGTCTGATCACTGTGGCTAGGACTTCCAGGACTGTGTTGAATAAGAGTGGTGAAAGTTGACATCCCTGTCTTGTTCCTGTTCTTAGGGGAAATGGTTTTAATTTTTGCCCATTGAGTATGATGTTGGCTGTAGGTTCGTCATATATGGCCTTTATTATGCTGAGGTCTGATCCCTTTATTCCCATTTTGCTGAGAGTTTTAATCAAATATGGGTGTTGGATTTTGTGGAATAATTTTTCTGCATCTTGATATGCTCATGTGATTTTTATCTTTCAATTTATTTATGTGATGTATCATGCTTATTGATTTCTGAACATTGTACCAGCCTTGCATCCCTGGAATAAATCCTACATAGTCATGGTGTATGAACTTTTTACTATATTGCTGGATCCGATTTGCTAATATTTTGTTGAGGATTTTAGCATCTAGGTTCATCAGGGATATTGGCCTGTAATTCTCTTTCCTGTAGTGTCTTTATCTGGTTTTGGAATTAGGATAATGTTGGCCTTATAAAAAGAGCTTGAAAGTGTTCCTTCCTCTTGGATTTTTTTGAATAGTTTGAGGAGTTTAAGTGTTAGTTCTTTAAATGTTTGGTAAAACTCCCCTGTGAAGCCGTAGGGTTGCCTGCCCTGGGGCATGATTCTTGATAGTATTGGGAAAGTCAAAGCTTTAAACTCTTTCTCTCTGATTCACTGATGTTTGGTTAATCTCCTTTTTTATCAGAGGAATGTCATATGCATTCCCCCTGTTCCCAGTCCTTGTATGCCCAACACTATACTTATCAGGTATACTTATTAATTATCAGTCTTCAGAATCAGAAGGACCTGGCCACCATCAAATCCAGTTTCTTCAGAAAGGTTACCTGTTAACCAAGGTAAATTAGTGACAAAACCAAGGATCAAATCTAGTTTATTAAAAACTTTTAAACCCTGCCTGGCTGGTTTGGCTCAGTTGTTAGAGCGTTGGCCTGTAGACCAAAGGGTCATGGGTTCGATTTCCAGTCAAGGATACATATCTTGTTGCAGGGGCGCATGTGGGAGGCAGCTAGTCAGTGTGTCTCCCTCACGTTGATGTTTCTTTCTCTCCTCTCCCCCCCTTCCTCTTTCCCTTTGTCTCTCTCTAGAAATCAATGGAAAAAAATATCCTTGGATGAGGATTTTAAAAAAAAGTCAATTTTTCTTCACATTCTATGACCTCTCAATAATGTTATGTTAGGTGTTGATAAGGACTAACCTGACTAGATTTCAGAAACCCTTTAATAAGGGGATTGGGATGAGCAATGGAGAGGTGAAGATACTGCAGTTAGTCTTTTCAGAGCAGGCTCTGAAAGAGCAACAAAACATTTAGAATTTTGCAGTGCTAGCAAGGAAATGCCCATTTTTCTTTATTGGTCCCTGGTGGGAGGACCTTTGAGCTTTGGTCAGAGCAGTTTGGGGTGTCCTCATTGGGTATTTTCATCTCCTGTTCTCATGACCACGGAATCTTAAGTATCTGTTATATTTTGAAAAACATTTAAAATCAAACATTGGTACTTCCTCTTTCTGTCAAGCTATATATCATAGGTTAATGCCTTTGAAAACCATTTTGTTTGAACGCCCTAAATTTAGTGGAGTGCTGAGATAAAATGCTTTCAAGTTTTTCTAGACACTGATTTCAGCAATTTCTTAACATGTTTCTGGACAAATCCCGTAGTTTTCTTGGATCTCTTATTCTAAGTCACTTATTTTCATCTTTGTGTATTCTCACTTTTTTTGCCCCTGAGCAGGATATTGCCAATAACTCTGGCCGCTTCTTCATCATCAACAAGGAAAATTACACTGAGCTAAGCATCGTGAACCTCCAGATCACAGAGGACCCTGGCGAGTATGAATGTAATGCCACCAACTCCATTGGCACTGCCTCCGTCGTTACCATCCTCAGGGTACGGAGCCACCTGGCCCCACTCTGGCCTTTCTTGGGAATCCTGGCTGAAATCATCATCCTTGTGGTGATCATTGTTGTGTATGAGAAGAGAAAGAAGCCTGATGAAGTTCCTGACGGTAAGAGCATCCCTACAAAATAGCTATAATGTTGAGGTGGTTTTGTTGGGTGGTGTCTAAGGATATTGGGATTCAATCCCAAAAGGAGAGAAGGAAAATTCTTTTACTGGTTTCTCATCCACTACTCCCAAAATTAGAGCTCTAATATTACCTCTGTCCTTCCACTTGAGTGTTCTCCACACCCCAGTCCTATCTGCCCTTTAGGCCCCATGTGGGGAATGGGCAGCTGTTAATTTTTTTGTTCAGCTCTGTCCTCCTTCAATACAGATCATCAGGCAGATTGAGCTTGAGGAGAATTCAAGTCAAGCCTAGAAGCCACCCCAAGATCGCAGGCCACCTGGCCTTTCAGGCAGATTTAAGGTATCTAATTGGTTGTGACATAGTTGCCTGATGTAGCCCCTGTAGGTCACTCACTGCCCACATTTAGTCGGACTGTTCTCAGGAAAAGCTATTGGAACAAGCCAGCCTTTGGTTCTCCTGGTTGGTTCTTTCAATAGATTTTCAACATTCTGGTAAAGCCAGCACCTACTGTTTGACTTTTCTGTGCCTCACAGACTAGAATGATGGAGAGCTTCTGATGCCTCCCTCCACCCCAAGCAGTATCACCTGGAGTTCATACCAGAGGCGGCACCCCCCAAGTTGCCTAGGGTCAGAGAAGGGTTGATCTTAGCAGCAGAACTATAGAGAATTGTTAAGCATTGGAAAGAAAAAGAATCTTAGATTGTTGGACAGGCTTAGAATCAGGAAAGTCCTGAGCCATTTTTGTATGTTTTTTGTCATACATGTTTCTATTTCTAACCCAATTGATTATAATTGGGGGAAACTACTGATGGACACTTGGATCAGTAGTTCTTCAGATTTCTAACTAGTTTCTCATCCCGACCTTCCTGCCCTATAGCATCACCAGTAAAAACAAATTAATTGGCCAGCCAGCTATTACCACCACTTGCCTGTCACTGACTAGGCTAGAAGGGTGTGCACTTAAGCTCAGTGGAGGCTGACTTTGAGTGATGTGAAGATGCTAGCTCTAATTCGACTGTCCTGGGCCTGTGCTTGTGCACTGTGGTATTATTCCCTGCCCCACAGAGGTGTCCCTGTCCTGTGGCTGAACAGTGGTGGGACAGTACCACCCACCCTGTGTGTCGGGGAGAACCCTAAGGGAAGTCTGTGATGTCACGGACTATGCAGCCCTGAAGGAATGCAGTGAATCCCAACTCTTTGGAAGGACAGGTTTGAGAACAAGAGCCATTTCCCCTTCTTTTCCTTTTGTTTCAGCAACTCCTAATTCTTTTTGCCTGCGTTAAGTAGAGTGAGTATTAGAGTGAAGCTGGTGGAAAGGTTTTTTATTAAAACTAACATTGCACATGGGAAGACGAGGTGGACTCAAGATGTACATTCAGCAATTATCTAGATGGAGGGATGGGGTAGATTTAGGCTGGAAGCAGATAGGCCTTTGTAAATAAATGAGTTAGGTTCTCGAACAATTTGATTCTCAACCTGACAACATAAGTGTTCCGAGGATTTTTACTTTCCTTCTCCTAAGTCCATAGAACTGTTCTATGAAATACAATTGTTTTCTTGGGGTTTTCATATATGTATTATGCTTTTCCTTTATATTTTTCTTCTTCTGCTACAAATTAGGACTCCCAAGGCAGAATTAGGGACAAGTTGACTATATGGTTTTAGCATTGGCTCTTTGGGAGCAGTTTTGCCTCATTCCCAAAAAGGCCTTTTTTAAATCCCCTCAGAATGCTTTTGAGTTAGTAGGTATCACCATTATCAGTCTTCCCTTTGGAAATGTTGAGAAGCAAAACGTCAGTTAGAACAAGACAGGTATGGGCTTCAAAACCAGTTTTTTAAAGTTTTAAGATGAGGCTGAGTGACGCTGGCTTAGCACGCAGCCTGGGCAGAGGTTCCAGTCTTCCTGTGGGAAGCACTTCTTTTCTAGGCTGCTCTCCAGCATATGTGGAAGGCTTTCAGGTTGGTTTTGAGAAATGGGTAGCATTATTTTTATCTGGCATGTGCTCACACCTGCCCAGGAAGCAGCTCTTTTTTGAAGAGCTCCATGGTGGTTGAACTCAAATGGGGCCAGTTTGTTATAGGAGACATCTGTGGCCAGCAAATCTTCTGCACGGCTTCTTGGAGGGAAACTACTTCTTTTAAGCTAAATTATTATAGACAGTGAATGAATCCTACCTAAGAGATTACTACAGGGTAAGTGCAAAGTAAAACCTCCTTGCTCCAATCTCTTGGAAGAATAATGCAAGCAGATTTTACTTTTTGTTGTTGAATTGGGGTGAAAAAATCTGGGATGCTGGAATCACTGCAGTGTTTGCCTTCTCTTCATTCCCTCCCTGACGGCCAGTGTGGTCCAGGCTCCATTGTTCATCTCCATGTCCCTGCCCTTGCTCCGTCATTTCCATCCCATAGTTTTCTCCTTGTCCCTCTGCCTGCCCCTCTTTTTCTTCTTCTGTCCTGAAAGTAATCATTAAAAAAAAAGTTTATTGTTCTCAGTGAGTTTTCCTGATGCTGTGGCTTTTTCTTTTTTAGCCAGTTTCCCCGCAACTCCTATACAATTTGTGTGAGAGCAGACGCACTGCATATGCTTTCTTCTCTTATGTCCCCCTCCTGCCAACTCACACACAGACATATGCATACACTCCTTTTTGTAATGAATGATTTCAAAACAACATGATGTCTAATACAAATTTGGAGTTTTAGAGATAAATTTTTATCTGGCTTTGTGTTGACTTATTTATGTTACAGTCAAACCTCGGTTCTTGAACAATTCCCATCTCGAACAATTTGATTCTCAACCTGACAACCTCATGTTGATACATGAACATGACAAAAAGCGTGTCTCAGGCCACAAAAGAGAGAATGGAGTGTGTGTCAGTTTACCGCTGAACCTGCTATTGTTAACATCTCAGAAAATTGTGCTGTAAATATTTTTTTTCTTTTTTGCTTTTGTTGCTGGGGAAGCGGAGGATTAGCACAATTTCAAAACATAAAGAGGCCATCAAGAGTACTGTTGTTGCTAATGGTGTGGAAGTGCTCATGAAACAATTTTTATAGGCAATTGAAGAGGTAGAAAAATTGTTGATTTGGATAAGTGAAAAGCAGTTTGCCGGTGATAGCATTTCAGAGGGAATAATAATGTGAGAAAGCAGAGATGCTGCATGCTGACCTGAAGGACACCCCTGGAACGTGTGTTGCAAGTGATTCGGTTAAGGCTAGTAGGGGGTGGTTCCATAAATTGAAGAAGTATTTGTTTATAGATTAAACAGTACATTAGAGATATATACTGTATATAAGAAAGATTGAAACAGAATCATTTGGGGGTATGGAATGGATTTCTTATAGGAAAAAAATGATACAGTTTTCTAACAAATCTCTTCTCAAACAGCTTTCCATAATGAATTAAGTTCGAGAACCGAGGTTCCACTGTATTATGAAAAGGAATTTTTATAAGCCCGTCATGCTTTTTCTCTGTCAGATAGGTACTTCCTTATCAAGATATACCCATGATTTAATTCTGACTCACCAAACTTTTTCATACTCAAAAATTCATATAAAACTCATAGTATTTACTAGGGAGGGCATGTTTGTGGGTTCTTGATAACTCAACTCATTATTAGAAAAGCACTAAGTAAGTAATACTAAAGTACATATACAAGAATTTGAACTTAAGAGTTTAAATGTTTCACTAGAAAAGCAAATATTGCTTTAGATTTCTCACATAGAAAATGTTTAGGTTAACGTTTAGCTGCTTGCAGAAACAAAAGGGGGGGCGTGTTTTTGTGTACTGGGGTATACTCAGGATATCTTATAAATGAAACACATCTAAATCCCTGTATGGTCTCTTTGTGGATTGGTGCAGTTGGTTGTCTTATAGGTGGATGATCTGCAAATCACCTTTTACCTTCAGTGTTTTCAGTTACAGGTGAATCATGGAGCCAAATAAGGCCTTTGTTTTTTCACTTTACTCACCTCTTGACTATGTTCTCTGAAAATGTTAAATGGTAATTCTCTAAAGACTAGGTCCAGCTAGCATTCCTCTAGCCTTCCATCCATCTTTATAGTGGGACACATGCTTAGAGCACATGTTCTGTGTGGGTTCCCTGCTGACTGAACCCAGAGATATTAGTGTGTGCTTTCAAAATCCCTCCCCAACCCCTTGTAGAGATGGGATGGATTGGCTTAGTCATGGGGACCTTCAGCTTACTGGATATTTCAGTGACCTCAAATGAAATTTAGGAAAAGTGCTATTATCAAAGAGTTTCCTACTTCCACATTAGGGGGATAATTTTTATGTCAGTTCAAGGGACTCTTCCTTTAAGTTATGATAGAGAAGAGGCTTGGTGGTGGAGGGGGGGGGCGTATTTTTAGAGGCTCTGATATAACCAAACTCTAAAATCTATTAGTTGGGTAAAGCATTTGGTAGCATATGAAGATTTACCATGTTGAAAAAAAAATGTGACGCTTAAAAAAAAAAGTAATATATATATATACATATATATATATGTGTGTGTGTATATATATATATATATATATATATATATATATATATATATATACGTATATATATATATTACTGATTTTACAGAGAGAGGAGGGAAGGGGGAGAGAGAAGCGTGATTGGCTGCCTCCTATGCGTCCCCTACTGGGGATTGAGCCTGCAACCCAGGCATGTGCCCTGAGCAGCAACCTCTCAGTGTGCGGGAGGATGCCACACTGGCCAGGGCAAGAGATGCAGCTCTTTAACATGTTGAACACACATTCGTTATCTCTTAACTAAGGGTCATTAGGATCAATAACAAGTTACCTTACGGAGGAAATACAATAGGACCACATAAGGAAGGAAATTGGAAGTAACTAATCTCATTTGGTTAATCTATTCTGCTGTGATCAGGCAGCATTAAAGTGGGTTTAGAAACCATAAAACCCCATCCTTCATGAGATGAAGGCAGTGTAAAAGGAGCTTTGACCAGACAGTCCACTCTTGGTCATTTTGACTTTAAAGCCATCTTTTTGGAGGTGATATTGTATCAGGTAATCTGTTACTTATTAGGCAGGCAGTTATCTCTACATTGTGAGGTGCATGTGGGGTCAGAGGGGTGAGGGCTACAGTGCATTTGGTTGGGAAGACCAGATGCAGAGAAATCAGTGTGTGCAACAGCTCCACCAGGAACTTCGCTCATAAGATGGATTCCAGAAGCATCTTGTTTCCATTCTCCCCCAGTCCTCTTTCTCTCATCTAGTTAGTGGCTGTAATACCCAGATGGAGAGGACAGTCATTGTTTAAGCAGCTGTCTTTTGGCCTGAGGGTTTGGGGGTATGTTGATACTTGTCGGTTACTATGACTTCTTTTTTTTCCCCCCTCAATTGCATCAAACCCTTAAAACATGGTGGTAAGTGAGCGATATGCATGCTTTTGGAGTTTGTTTAATCTCCGCTTCAGTCTATACAGTGCATAGTTCATAATGTTAACACTTTTCTTCAAGTTTACTTCATTCACTTTCACAACTAACTTGGATTTCAGTTTGCTGTTTAAATCCTCATTTACTTTGATTTTTGTACCTTTTTTTTTTTTTTTGTAGTTCTGTTTTTCCCCCCCCTCTCCTGATTTCCCTGTGAGGGTCAAGTTGTTTTTTGTCTGACATGTAAGGGAGTGTGGTGCTGCTGTCAGTCCAGGAACTAGGGGACACGAAGCTGTTTGTAAATGTGAAAGTGGATTTGGGGAGAGAGATGATGGGGCCCATGAGATTTAGACACGACTGTGAACAACAGCTGCTCCCACTCGCAGGCATGGCAGCTACACTAGAGCCACTGTTGCTACAATCCCTACTGCAGCCCTTTGCACGTTATGGACTGGACGTTCCTCAGACGCCAGGGCATATCTTCTGCAAAAGAAAGAAAAGCTGTGGTGTGACTGCTGGGGTTGGTGCTGACAGCGACATGCTTTAAGAAGAATTTGCCTGGCTGTTGCGATTCCCTCTCCCCTGCTTTTTCTTTTAAAGTTGGGATAGATGGAAGGTATTCTTGAATCACTGTCTTGCTTTAGAATTTTGTATTTTTGGGTTCACAGTCAGAGCACTAAAAATATTCTGAGTTTGCTTCTGTGTCTTTTCCCTTTAAGTCCCTGAGTGCTTAGTTCCTAGCATGTAGCTGAGCTGGCTTGGCCGGGATGCTGAGAGCATTAGGGTGTCAGGTGAGGGAGGATTTAGGCTGGGCTTGTGTGTTAGTACTTGCGTGTCTTTGTATATCTTCACTGCATACACAGCACACAGATGTCGGGGTGTGCTTAAGTCTTAGTTTGTTCTCTGTATCTGTTTGATAGTACTGTTGTCAGTAGTAGAATCCTGTGGACACTGATGTGTCGCTAGCCTGTGGTTTCGGCTAATAAGTTGTTGGTATGTGGTTAGTTTTTTGTTTTGTTTTTAAATCTGTTTTTGCTCCAGTCACTGTGTGTGCTGGCAGTGGCTTTGCCTCTCCGTTGCCTCAAAGGAACAGGTGGAGCAATGTCTCCCTCTGACAGACATTCCTCCTGATGTGTGCTCCTGCGGACGCCTGCACCGAGACTGTGATCTCCATAACTGCTTCATGTGCACCAAGCCCCCTTGTGGAATCCTGCTGAGAGTTTTTCCAGAAGCCTTCAGTGAAACCAAACCATTCTGAATCATTTAATCTGTCCGACTTTTGTAAAACTAAGAGCACTTACTTGTTCCCTCCCCTTTGTGGGCCTTTAAAAAAAATTCTATGTATGTATAGCCCTGTTTACATGGGATCAAGTTGCCCTTAGTTGAAATAGGGAATAAAAACTTATAAATCAGAATAATAAAATACCAATTTAAGAAGGCTTCTAAACTCAGATAATGGAAGCTTTTGATTAAAAAAATAAAAAGATCTCTGACTCATCTGGGTTTGGGTTCTGGTTCTGGCCAGGGCACAACAGTGAGCCAGCTGTATCTGAAGTCTTTTCCAGAGGAATGTCACCACTACTCAGCTTCCCTGCTGTATCACAGAACATCCTCTTGTTGCTACACTTGGCATAGCCCAGCCTGACCCTGGCTGAACTATTGTGGCTTCCTCTTCCTCAATCTTATTCTCCAGACTACAGACTCAAAACAGCAGGAACAGTGTCCTTTGAGGAAGTGAGGATGTGTGGCTAAATGTATAGAACATACACATCCATTTACATTGTAGGATTGAGCTAAAATTGTACATGCATTCACCATAAGAAAACAAACAGCAGGATTTTACAACTGAAATGTTGGTTTGTCTTCTCATCTATTTAAGAGTGAACCACTGGAACTTGGGGACAAGATGAGTACAATGACATTGCAGCCTATCTGTCCGCTATAGTTGCAGTTTTTCATGACAAGCATTCAAAGTGTTAACTAAAACCATTGAAACAACATATCCGCCATTAAAAACTTGAATCTAGAAATAATAACTCCATGAGTGTTTTGCACCTCCAGATGGAATGGCCTTGAATAAATGCTATGTTTTTGCCACTTGACGTTTGTTGTTCTATTAATCCATATACAATCTCACACTTTTCTCCTTTCTTCTCCTGTCTATCAATGGATTCTAAAAAAAACTGAACACCTGTGTAGATGACGAACCAGCTGGGCCAATGTAAGTACTTTATTGGGCATTGAGTGACTAGCATCTGATTGAATTATTTTGCATTCATGTTTTAATCAGTGGAGTAGCTAAGATTGTAGGGAAGACTCTGCAGCCTGACATGCAGGTGGCTAATGGACAGGCTATTTCAGTAGCAATATAAAATAGAATACCATCTGTTTGAAATTCTGCATGTCCCATATGCTTAAATTGATATTGTGGGGAAAATGACCAGTATATCTGAGCCTTTAAGTTCCATACTATATGGTTCCATTAACAATTCCATGTATCCAGAACATGGAATTGCAGATTTGGTCAATCCAGGATTAGAATTTCCTAGAGTTGGAGACCAAACAGTGCCCCAGGTTGTGCCAGAGGACCCAGAGCTGCCTCTGTAATTGAGTGTCATTTGTCATTTGAGAAAAGAATGGTACTCAATAGAGAAAAAAATACTTATTCTAACCTTATAGTAACTATAGTTTATAAGTCACAGGGAAAGTTACCTGTATATTCTTTAACTTGAGAGTCAAAAGGATTGATTAACTGAAGATATGTAGGCACTTTACCCAGGGAGTATTTTTATGTATTAACATTGTGCAGTGAACTTCCTTACACCAGGGATGTCAGTGAGTGAAAGAGTCCCTGTATTTCCATGTGTTATACTTTCCAAAGGTTGCTACTGACTTTGAGTTTAACTCTTGTAATATAATTTTTCCTCCAAAGGAAAACCAACTCTACCAACAATCACAAAGATAAAAACTTGCGCCAGAGAAACACAAATTAAGTACTACTTATAATGTAAGTATGACCTTCTTTAGAAGTTTTAAAAATTATATTGAAATGAACGTGGCTCCGTTGACCTTGTTACAAATTCTTCAATATTTGGTGTTATGCTGCAAGATCTTTTCGTTCATTTCAGAGCAGCTCAAACTGATGGAACCCATTATGTAGCAGCTGGAAAGGACCGTTTTTCAGCTGCATTGTTTCACATATTTATATAAATGCCATTTCAAAATATGTATGATGCTTCAAACTAACACTTTGCGCTACTGTTTACTTATATCTTTTAAAAGAGGTAAAAATTAAATTGTCATCTTGCGAGGTGGGATATTCCCAGAGGTCAGTTAGTCCCCCTCTGCTTCTGAGGG
Organism: Myotis daubentonii; assembly: GCF_963259705.1. NCBI lineage: Eukaryota > Metazoa > Chordata > Mammalia > Chiroptera > Vespertilionidae > Myotis > Myotis daubentonii. The sequence goes on from NC_081840.1 coordinate 110,495,944, forward strand.
CAAGGCAAGACCCATAGCTGGGACAGCTGGCCCCAGTGCCTCCCTGTCCGGCACATGGAGATCAGAATTTCACACCGCATCCCTGAGCATGCTGTTTGAAACAAAGCCCTGTTTTATGTGGCACTTAAGTTAGGCTTTTAATTTCCAAATACTTTTTTTTTTTTTTACAGATCTTTAGGTTCCTGAAACTGGTGGCAACATGACCTGCTAAATTTTCTGCTTGGACCTTTTTGGCTCTCTCCCATTTAAGTGAGCAACACCACGACGACTGTCTAAAGCATGCCTTATTTAGCCTCTCCTGTAAGGGTGACCTAGCAGGTACATTTCAAATAATGCTTCAGTGTAGAAGGTGTAAACTATTTTGGGCTTGATGTGCTGTGAATGTTGCTTCCTTTTCCTTTATTAGAGTATTTAAATAGAAGTGAAAAGGTCCTCTGAGGATCGGATCATGCATGCGCCATTTTTTACTTACTGCGACTGTTAATTTGGCAAAATGCACTGCTGCCATCTAGTGATAACATTTTTGTAAAGTACAGCAAAACCTACAAATAAATACAGTATATAAATATATATATTTATATTTTGGGGGGTGGGAGAAATACAAAATAAATGCTTGTTTCAGTTTTAAGCTGCTGATATTCCTTATTGTATGTTGTCAGTTGAGGAAATTGTGCAGTTCTGGTACAAAAGATGAGTAGTATAAACTGAAATCTGTAATTTTAAGGGCTTAACCTACGATTCTAATAAGAAGCTGGAATAGTCCACTGAATGGCATAATGAATTTCAGTATATATGTATGATTGCTTTTTAAGTGATTATTTTTCCGTTTGCTGAATCATGTAAATTCTTATATCCTTTTGCACTGATCTGTTGAACCTTATTGTACATTTAATTAAGGCAAACTTTTATAATTTATCTTTAGTTTTCAGTGACCTTGAAATATTCTAGCATGGTATTCTATGCAACTAGTTATACTTTGGGGTTAACACTGTATTTTTTCACATTGATTTAATGGTTGAGTGTAGATTTTTCTCACTCAGTAGGGTTCTCTCAGTATGTAACCATAGGTGCATGTACTCATGTTTTGTGTAATTGTTGATGTGCAATGATGTATAGAAAAGTGGATTCACCGGTTTTTAAAAATAAAACATTGATAAAAGATGTTTGGAATAATAGTCTTTATTCTGGTCTTAAGGAGGAAGCATTTTTCAATGCTTTCAAGTTTCTTAGTTCTATATGTACACAGAGTGTTAATTTCTCAACCCCGTCAGTTTTTTTAGTTCTTTTTCTACCTCTTCCACAAATGCTGGGAAATTCTGATCCATGAGGCAGAAACGGAGAAAGGAGCCTAACTCCTCAGCATTCCATGCAGATTGTTTGTGGACAAGGGGCAGCTCCTCTGACGCCAGGAGAGACTATGGGGATTCCAGAAGAGTAGTTTATTAGAGATTACAGGCGAAAGCAACAGCGTGAATAACAGGAAAACTGCCTTAAGGAAAGACTAGGGAAATACACACCAAAAATGAGTGTTAATTATAATTAGCTTTACAGGGTTCCTTTACTTAATGTTTCTTAATATACATAAGAAGTGAGATAAACTTGTATCCTTAGCTATATGAAGTATATTAATGACATGATTTGCAAATTTAAGACCGTGTTTTAATAAAGAATACTGTGCTGATAACCTTATGTGGATTGATAAGAAACCTATCAGTGAATGAACTCCATTAGCTTAATTTGTCATTCCCACCTCACTCTGGGGGAATGGGTGAGAGCAGTTCATTTGAAAACAGGTTCTGAAGGCAATAAAGAGTGGCCACAAACTGACCGTCCAAAAGTTCCATGTCTCTTTCTGGTCCTGACCACAAGGCTGGACAAACTCAGAAAGGCATATAACTATGAGGGCAGTCAAGACACAGAACATTTCCATTACCCCCGCCCCCCCCCCTCCCCCGCCCCCGTCCCAAATTCCTTCATACTACTACCTTTGTTGTCAAACCCTTAGCCCCACCGCCCAGCAACCACTGATCTGTATTCTCCATACCTTAGATAAATGAAATCATATCATGTTGAGCACTTTCTTTATATGACTATTTTCCATCTGTATATCTTTTTTTGTAACTTGCAGTGTTTTAAAACCAGTTGAGTAAATAGGTTGCTAATATTTAAATTAGGAGAGTTTAAATAAAAGTCTGACTGTACTTGGCAGTTTAGAAGATTGGGCACCACTGACCTGATAATGATGGCACCACCTTGGGGTCCACCTACATCTCCTTTCCTCCTCACATGAATTTAGTTAAGTAGGTGGTTTTATGCCTTTTCTATGGATGGGAAGGTTTGGTGTGTATGCATCAACTGACACTTCTCTAGGAACTATCTATAATAGAAATTTATTTTTCTAAATTGAAACTAGCTTTGCAGACTACCTGACAGTAGAAAGAAGAAAAATGAAAGTAACATGAAGACCTGTTCTCCAGGAAGAGCGACTGTTAGCATGTTAGTTTATCTCCTTCCATATTGTGTGCGAGTGTTTACTACAAAAATCAAGTCATACATGATGCTTTTGTAGCCTTTTAAAAAATGTAATGTACTATGAATATCTTTCCAATGTCAATAGGTAGGGATATTTATAAATCAATTCTATCGACTGCATTTTTGTCACATCTGTGGTTATTTCACACTTTAATCACTCAGTATCCTGTAAGTGAACATTTATGTTGTTTCCAGTTTTGTTACTACAAGCAACACTGTAAACAGCATCCTTACATGTATGTTTGGGTAGCAGAAATATAATTATAGGTAATAGATATGGCATAAAATTTGATCTATATTTCTAAGTTGCTTTCCAAAAAGTTTTATCAACTTACATTCTTAGAAAGACTTGTCTAGAAGGTGAGAGCAAACAAGAAGCATATCTGAACTCCCACTCTGGTGTTTTTTCTGGTTTGTACATGGTTTTTCTCTACTATGTAAATAAACTGGGATAAGGTTACCCCTTTTATAGCAGGTGATTTTTCCTAAATAAGGATATCACACCCTGCCTTGTTCCATTCGTTTTTGTGCCTCTACCGTCCTTAGCCACTTTGATTCAATTAACTATTAACCCCAATGCGAATATGAGGCTACAAACAGCACCGTGAAGTCTGCCCTCCTGCTGGACAAAGAGGCTTTTACATTTTCCTGTCAGAGAGACTACTAAAGTTTTTTATTCTATGGTTGTCCATTTATTTTGAATTAGTGGTAAACCAGGTGGGAAAAAAACTCATACTTTCTTTTTTATACCACGTTTAGAACAGTTTGATACATTAAAAAGAAAATTCATCCTTGAATATTGACAAATTCCATGTAGAATTCTGTGAAAAGTGTAAGCTGTTGGCCTGAGAGCCTGCAGCTGGGACCGCAGCTGGGACTGCAGTGAGCAGACAGTTCCCAGGGAGCTCCCAGCAGAGCACACACCAGGTAATGAGGCCAAGGAACAGCTTTAGGACTCCGGTCATAGTGAACTGCAAAGGGAGAGGGGAAGTGTGTGGGAAAAGTTGAATCCTCCTGATTTCCACACATACTAGCTGAAATCTTAGCACTGAAAATTTATACAGAAATCATCAATGATTTGTCTACAAATTCATACTGATATTTTTCTTAAAACAGTTCCCCAAATTCTTCCCTTTATTCCTCTTTTTGGGAAAGTGGTAAATTCTTTATCACACATGTAAAGCCCAGCACTGTAGGCCACTCCTGTGTTTCCTTAGGAGAGCAGCTCTTCAGTATGTGCCATCATGGTAATCTCACAACAGGGTAGACAGACATGGCCTGGGTCTGTCTCTAACCTCTTCCATAGTAACACTTCAAGTTAGTGTTCTAGAACAAGGGAGTGGACAGGGGGATTCAAATGTTCAGGATCACTGTTTTCATGGCAAGAAAACTGAACATGGGAATAGGCTGTACCTGAGCTAACTGGGTCACTGAGGTCCTTCCTCCTGGGGCACACTGCTGCTGCTCCAGCCGCCGGTGTGACTGCAATGAGACAACTGCCAGCTTAGCTGAACACACTCATGAACACCACAGGCCATTAAAGAAGTGGAAACACATGAATTCATGTTCAGAGAAAAAAAATCAGGAGAAATCACTGTTGGTGTAGTTTGTCCTGCTTTCAGGTGGCTGCTACTTGACTTACCACAGTAGAGGTGTATGCACAGAGTTTAAATCAGAGGCCCCTGCCCTGTACCTGGGGTTCCTCAGTGTCTGTCTGACACCACTGTGTTCTGTCTGCAGAAGCCCAGTCCGGGACCCAGGGCCACAGGCTGGTACTGGAAGGCAGTAGATGTTGCCCAGCTTTGGATTATCACGATTTGTTACCTAATAATCATTAGGTAATACATATTTGCTGCAGGAAAATTCCATAATTACAAGATGATTTTTTTTTTAATAAAACTGGTCTTAAAAAAAAAATCTCATTTTAGACATTCTGAGGGAATGGGTTCTTAGACCCTGGTGATAAAGGGAAGGGAGCCACAAAGAACAAGGAAGTGGTCCAGCCCTTAAGAACCCCATGCCCATTGAGAACCTAACAAGAAAAACATGGTTAGAATGCAACCCAGGAATTTCTGGGCCTGAGGCAAAGGAGCCAAGCTTAGGACTTAAGCTCAAAGTGGAGGGAGTGAAGTAGAGGAGGTGTGCTGGGCTGAAGTGTAGGAATGTTCCAGAATGTGTGCCATTTCTTTAGGAGGCTATTATGTGAGGGGCAGTTCTTGGGTGGCACACCAGGATGTGCTCCAAGCAGACACCATGAACAAGATGGAGAAGGAGGCTGTAGGCATAACAAGCTGTGAGGGCTGCTTCCACCTAGAATGTACGAGAACCAGAAAACCAAGATGGAGGCATAGATAAACACCGGAGATTGCTGCCTCACACAACTACTTCAAAAATACAACTAAAAGACAGAACGGACATTATCTGGAACTACAGGAAGGCTGGCTGAGTGGAAATTCCACAACTAGAAGGAAAGAGAAAAGCATACCGAGACTCAGAGGAGGTGCAGTGCGGAAGTAAAATACAGAGGTACAGAGGCACATGCGGAGAGGGCTGGTGGCTGAGGACATGGTTGTCTTTTCAATCAGGAGTGAGTCTCAAGCTCTGAGATCCAGTTCCGGGCGAGTCTCTGGGGACCCAGACTCATACGGGAGAAACTGGACTGTCTGGCATCTGTCGGAACTCGAGGCCAGCTTTCTCTTGGAGGTGCTTGCAGCGATTGCTGGGACACTGAGAAGCAGGGCCTCTGAGGGCAGGACTGAGAGCAGCCATAACTGCTCACTCCGCCCTGTTGATCCCCTGGGACCCCGCCCCGCCCAAGCCGTGCAAGGAGGCTTTTGCATATGAAAGGCCTGGCCCTTTGCAATCTGATAATTACCTAACAAACTGCAGCTGGCCCAAGGCCCCAGGGCAACTTGCATTGCTTCACAGCTGGCTCCTGCTGGGTAGCCTCAGGCAAAGGCTAGATTAGCACCTCCTTAGAGATCCAGGAGCCAGTGTGCCCAGTGGTCAGAGTAGGACCATGCAGATTGAAGCTCCTCAGATCCATAAAGGACACACTCAGGGGGCAGACTCAGTGAGCACCAAAGCCCCACTGAAGCAAGTCTGTCCCCGGAAGAGTGTCTCCAGCACAGAAATTCTCCGACTGCAGACACAGCTGATTCTCACAGCCAATTGGCCTGAAGGTCAATCCCTCCCAGTGTTACCTACAACAATCAAGGCTTATTAACTACAAGAAGACTGTGCACAAAGCCCACAAAGGGGTGCACCAAGAGTGTCTACCTCAGGTAATTGGGGAGGCTGAGCCACTGGGCCCTATAGGACACCTAGCACAGAAAGCCACTCTATCAACACAGCGAAGCATAAAAAATGCGGAGACAAAGAAAGAGGACACAAATGACAGAAATGGAGGAAAGCAAACTACTGGATATAGAGTTCAAAACCACACTTTTAAGGTTTTTCAAGAATTTTCTAGAAACCGCTGATAAACTTAATGAGACCCTCAAGAAATCTAATGAGACCCTTGAGGTTCTGATAAAGAACCAACTAGAAATTAAGCATACACTGACAGAAATAAAGAATATTATACAGACTCCCAACAGTAGATTAGAGGATCACAAGAATCAAGTCAAAGATTTGAAATATGAAGAAGCAAAAAACACCCAACCGGAAAAGCAAAATGAAAAATGAATCCAAAAATACAAAGATAGTGCAAGGAGCCTCTGGGACAGCTTCAAGTGTACCAACATTCGAATTATAGGGGTGCCAGAAGAAGAGAGAGAGCAAGATTTTGAAAACCTATTTGAAGAGATAATGACAGAAAACTTCCCCTACCTGGTGAAAGAAATAGACTTACAAGTCCAGGAAGCGCAGAGAACCCCAAACAAAAGGAATCCAAAGAGGACCACACCAAGACACATCATCATTAAAATGCCAAGAGCAAAAGACAAAGAGAGAATCTTAAAAGCAGCAAGAGAAAGAAACTCAGTTACCTACAAGGGAGTACCCATACGACTGTCAGCTGATTTCTCAACAGAAACTTTGCAGGCCAGAAGGGAGTGGCAAGAAATATTCAAAGTGATGAATGCCAAGAACCTACAACCAAGATTACTTTATCCAGCAAAGCTATCATTCAGAATTGAAGGTCAGATAAAGAGCTTCACAGATAAGAAAAAGCTAAAGGAGTTCATCACCACCAAACCAGGATTATATGAAATGCTGAAAGGTATCCTTTAAGAAGAGGAAGAGGAAGAAAAAGGTAAAGATACAAATTATGAACAACAAATATGCATCTATCAACAAGTGAATCTAAGAATCAAGTGAATAAATAATCTGATGAACAGAATGAACTGTTGATTATAATAGAATCAGGGACATAGAAAGGGAATGGACTGACTATTCTTGGGGGGGAAAGGGGTGTGGGGGATTCGGGAAGAGACTGGACAAAAATCATGCACCTATGGATGAGGACAGTGGGTGGGGAGTGAGGGCGGAGGGTGGGGCGGGAACTGGGAGGAGGGGAGTTATGGGGGGAAAAAAAAAAGAGGAACAAATGTAATAATCTGAACAATAAAGATTTAATTAAAATAAATAAATAAATAAATAAATTTGAAAAATTAAGACCAAAAAAAAAAAAAAGATACAAATTATGAACAACAAATACACATCTATCAACAAGTAAATCTAAAAATCAAGTGAATAAATAGTCTGATGAGAAGAATAAACTGGTGATTATAATAGAATCAGGGGCATAGAAAGGGAGTGGATTGACTATTCTTGGGGGGGAATGGGGTGTGGGGGGTGCGGGAAGAGACTGAACAAAAATTGTGCGCCTATGGATGAGGACAGAGTTGGGGGGGTTGAGGATGGAGGGTGTGGGTGGGGAACGGGTGGAGGGGAGCTATGGGGTGAAAAAAGAGGAACAAATGTAATAATCTGAACAATAAAGATTTAATTAAAAAAAAAATGTACGCAAGCCCCTCCACTCCAACCTCCTAGCCACAGGTCTGCAGGTCTGGCTCTGGATCCTGTGGCTGTTGCAGTGCTCATCTCCAGACAGGTGTTCCCACTGCAGGTGTGAGCTGGTGGTGTCATAGAGAAAGCAAGGACCTCTCTGGAAGGCACCTCTGCCTATCACCAGCATGTTCTGGCTGCCAGAAGTCAGAGGTGCCAAATTTTGTTTCCTGTCCCGTAAGGAAGCTGTCTGTTGCTAGTTGGTAGGTGTTAGTAGGAAAGTAGAACTGGAAGCATCAAGAACTTTGGAGGAACAGAGAGGAAGGAAAGAACAAATAGAAACTAAAGATCACTAAAATCAAAATGGAACAAAAAGTGAAGGGACTCAATGAATCAGGCATCTTTAGGCAAGCTACAAGGATCTGCACTCTGTTGAAGTGACCTGTGGCTTTCTCTTGCCTTCTCTGCAGCTGACTATCTTACCACGACCCTGTTGATTCAGTGCTGACCCTTGGTAACTGACCAGGATGCTAATGTGTTCATTTACAGAGGAAGGCAGCTCTGAAAGGGAAGAGTACTAACAATAATAGTAATCATGGAAATATTAGATACTGACAGGTAGCATACTAAGTGTTTTCTATAGATAGAGCGTTTCAACTCTCCCATTTTACAGATGAGGTTCAGTGACTTACATGAGATCAGATCACGCAACTATGATTCAAACCTAGATTCATTTTTATTTCAAAACCTATAGTCTTTGCACAGCATTGTACTGTCATCTACTCGGATCACCAAACGACAGCTCAGCAGTCCCTGAATAGAGAATTGAGGAAATATACGAAATGGTTCCAGCCACTTTGGGGATGTTTCTACCTAGATATTTGGACCAGCCTTTAAAATCTGAGCCCTGGAGTCTCCTGCTGCTGGGGCTCACAGCCCAGTCTGCTTCTGTCACTGCATGTTACAGTGATGCTTTATCTTTATATTCAGACTAGAGGCCCGGTGCATGAAATTCATGTACGAGGGAGGGGTCGGTCCCTCAGCCCAGCCTGCAACAACGCCAGCGTCCCTCACCCTGGCCTCTGGCCCCAGGCCCCTCCTCTCCCTCCGCACAGCCGGGGCGCAGACGCTGGGCTCATGTTACCAGGGCGACACCACCAGCATCCTGCTCTGGCCGCTATGGGCGCCACCATCTTTGTCGTGGAGTGATGGTTAATTTGCATATTACTCTTTTATTAGATAGTATAATTGTGTAGCCTGATTTGTCTTCATCACTTTTATAAGGCATTCCAGACATAGTTCCCAAATTCTGGGACCCTATTTGGTTCCGGTTATAGCCCATGCACTGGGTACTGTAATCTGACTCTTAATGACTGGTCAATGAAATCTATTGACTCAAAAGGAAATCTATTTAAAGGGCAAGGGATCATAAGTAATAAAGCACCTTATAACAAACCACTCCATCCTACTTGTAAGGAGGGGATTCTTAACAGGAGCTAATGAGGCACAATGTTTGAAACTAGATTCACGGTTTGTGAGAAAAGCAATTTTAGCATTGACAACATCACAGAAAAGATCACGCAGAAACAAATAAAGGGAAAGAATTCTAAAACCAAAATCTGACTCAGTAAACTACATATCTGAGAGGAAGTCATACAGCACATCCTTAAAGAAAAGGCTGACAAATGTTCACCCTAGATAAATCATGAATGATAAGGATTTAGTGATAAACCAGCAGAAATGAATTGTTTCAGTCCAGTGAGTCTAAGGGGAACTAACAGGATAAAGTTTTGGAAAGCCATGTTTGCAAAATTATTTCTCAAAGTAAGAAAAAAACCAAGCTTGAAGCTGAAATTTCATCCCTAGAATAGAGGTAGATCTTATTCCAACAGCGTCTGGGACTGTGCTCTCCAGGGAGAAAGTCTGTAACAGCGATGCTCAAGCTTTCGATGACACGATCGCTTTACACACTTACTAGTAAAATCAGGCCCTCAAACAGCTTTTGTTTGAGTTACATCTAATGTTTATGTCAGCAATTAAAACAATTTTAAATATTGATTAACTTGTTTAAAAATAATGAATGCATTGTTTGTTTATATTAAAAACATTTAAATGAAAAAACTATTTCCTAAAACAAAACTAATGATTTTTGCAAGCCTCATTAATGTCTAGCTCTGGAAGACAGCTGGACCTGCCTATGTCTGCTTTCAGTCTGCTGACACGTGTGTCTTCGGTTGAAGTACATGAAGAAAATCTGGCTTCACATAGATATGTAGATGGAAAAGGCAAACATGTTTTAAAATAGCCTTTTCAGATAGTTGTGGACATTCTTTAATATGACACTAAAATTCAACAAGTGATAGTTTCTTAAAGGTTACTAGTAGTTGCAACACACAGTCTGAAATCACAGCAATGAGTTCTGTTATACTAAAACCCACTGATCTATCTTGCACTTCGAATAGATCCTTTACCCATGCGTGATTTTTTAGCACTATATGCATTTGGTCATTTGGAAAATATTGGTTCACTGAACTGTACAGATCTTCCAAATGTTGAAGTACTTTGTCATGCAATTATAAAAAGAAATCCCATTAATAACAACAGCAAAAATGTCTTCTGGGTTAGGAGCTGTGAAGCTCAAATGCCTAAGTTATCCAAAACTCGAATTTTCACCTGAAAAGCTTATTTTATCATTGTTAATAAATACAATCAATTGTTTTCCTGAAATGACAGGCTCACTCTAATCATTTTTGAGAAAATGTCCACCATATACCCAGGAATGATGGTGTTCCCCTAAGAAAGGCTAGTTTACTCCCTGCACAGTCACACAAGTGCTGTCCCTTGAAACAGTGTCGTGCTGTAGGATGCACCCATCTGTGTGTGTTCTCACTGCCAGTGACGGGAGAGAATGTGGTGCAGTTAGGTACCACTGCCTGGATTTGTGCTAAGGTGACCACAGTTTTGCTCACAATACTTTTGTCCCATTAATGTAAATACCAACAAAGTGAAAAGGGCAAATAATGTCTTAATATTATTACAAAGATAACTTGGGCCAAAACCAGTTTGGCTCAGTGGATAGAGCGTCCGCCTGCGGACTGAAAGGTCCCAGGTTCGATTCCGGTCAAGGGCATGTACCTGGGTTGTGGGCACATCCCCAGTGGGAGATGTGCAGGAGGCAGCTGATCGATGTTTCTCTCTCATCGATGTTTCTAACTATCTCTCTCTCCCTTCCTCTCTGTAAAAAAATCAATAAAATATATTAAATACAAAGATAACTTGGACTTTGTGGATTCCCGAAAAGGTCTCAGGGAGGGATCTATGGATCACACTCTGATTACCAGTGTTCCAGAGTGACACCCAGAATGCAGCTGGGACCACTCCCAGTCTAATTGCTAGGATTATAGGTAGCTACAATGAAAAATCAACCTTCGATTTAAATGTCACTCAACATTAGATATTTTTTAACCTGCAAACCTGATGGATTTGACAAATTCCACTGTCATTCTGGCCCCCAGAGAGTATGACCTGCCAGGTTTCTTGTACAGCCAACACCGGCCTACTTACTGGGTGCTGCAGTGGGATGCTCGGCACACAGCCCTCCCCGCCGCTTCCACCTGCTCTCAGCGGGCCAGGATCCCGGCTGTTCCCGTCGGGCACCTGCACGGTTATGTACTGGGCCAGGCTTTGCACACAGCTCCCGCAGTGCTCCAGCGCCTGCTGCTTGGACTCTCCACTGAACTGTACCCGGAACATGCGACTCTTGTTCTGTTTGACAAATAGAAAGTTATTCTAAGTGGCCCTTGTCATATCACTGTACTTTTACTTACTGCAGGGTCTTCTAGTGAGCGCTTCCCTTTGCTCAGAGGGAAAGAGGTACAGACAAGGGAGCATTCACCCTAGATTGTTGATGTGGGTATAGAAAAACTAATAACCAGTTTTCTACCCACTTTTGGGAGCTGTTCCTCTTACTAAAATTCATTTCCTTCAGGGAACAGATATTAGTGAAAATGGAAAAGCCTATCTCATACAGACCAGGAGGTGACCTACTGACTGCAGTAAAAGATCAATGTCTTATCTTACTTTGGAATAAAGATTAGATAGCTTTTAATTCCTGAAGTAAAAATCAGTGAAGATAATACAGCATATTCCTTCCTCAACAAAAAATTTTTTAAGCTGAGTATATAAAAGAACAAACCAGGTAAATGCCATGTTAAACAAGTCAATGAATTTGAAAAACAAGACTGGGGGATGGGACAGACAGACTGATGCTAAACGCTAATGTGTGCCATGTCAGTGAGCTGTAGCATCCTTTATCTTTACAGGGGCCAGGTTACCCACCCTCAAACCACACAGAGTCACGTGTTGCCTTTAATCTGCTACATGACTTACATCCCTTGGCAAATAAGCAAATTTGAGAGAAATGCAATTAAAATTTTTTGAATCTGAAACTACATCAACTTTATTTGATTGTGAGCTAAAAAATTAGGCCTAACCGGTTTGGCTCAGTGGATAGAGCGTCGGCCTGTGGACTGAAGGGTCCCTGGTTCGATTCTGGTCAAGGGCATGTACCTTGGTTGCAGGCACATCCCCAGTGGGGAGTGTGCAGGAGGCAGCTGATCAATGTTTCTCTCTCATCGATGTTTCTGACTTTCATCCCTCTCCCTTCCTCTCTGTAAAAAAATCAATAAATATATATATTTTTTTAAATTATAACAATAGCAACCACAAAAACCCATTATTTTAAGAGAAGTAGTTTCCTCTTTTCTAGTCTAATATTCTGCCCATTTTAGAGAAGTCAACTTACATAAAAGTCACCCCAAATGGGATCGTCTGTATTGTGAACTTTTATTCAATTTCTTCTGGGAAGACATTCAGATGCTAACTTAGTGACAACATTTTCCATTGATTAAATCCATAAATCACACTGCTAACTGGAAAATGTAACCACAATCAGCCAATTCTGTAAATTCCTGTAAGCAAAAACCCCCTGATTCTCCACTTCACAATCCCACTATTTAAATGTTTAGATGAAGCCATGAAGCAAAGCCCTGTAATTTAGGTTACAGAAAACCCTTGGCATGGTCAGCTGTCACCTTCAGAATAGGCCTGCAACCCCTTTACTGCCATTGCTGGGTTCTCTTCATTTTTTAATTCATGTAATTTCCCCCTTAAGTATAAAAGTAAGCTGTTAACCATTACCCCTCCAACAATGAAAAAATAGGAAAAAGACACATTCCAATATATTCTAAGTGACCCTTGTCATATCACTTTTATTTACTGCAGGGTCTTCTATTGAGTGCTTCCCTTTGCTTAGAGGGAAAGAGGTATGTATGGCTAAGGGAGCATTCACCCTAGATTATATTAGGGTATATTAGAACATACACACACACACACACACACACACACACACACACACACACACATATATATATATTATATATTATACACAATATATATAGGTCATATATATAACATTTTGCACTACTCTTTTGTAACCTAATTATTTCACAATAAGTATAAAAATAGAAGTATACTTCATTACTTTTAATGGGTAGAGTATTGCTTTAACTGACCTGCTATTGACAAACATTTTATTTCCTGCCCTTTTCCCTATTATACTATTATAAAATACAAGCTTTGATAAGCACTTTACATACACATCTTTGTACATGAATGCCTGATGAAAGGATCCGTGCATTTGGGTGCCTTATGCCAAATTGCGTGGGGCAAGAAAGTACCAGTTACCCTCCTACCCTTAGAGTCCTTATGCCCATTTCCCTGCACTCTCCAACACCAGAGATTAGTATTCTTTTTAATTTTTTTAACCTATTAGATTAACATAGATTTTTATCTTGGGATGTCATTCCTCTGATTTCAGTGAGGGTGAAGATTCTTCTTACACTATAGTCATTTGTAGTTTTTATTTCATCAGTGCCTCTCACTTCCTTGGTCACTTTTCTGTTAGATGGATAATCCCCAAATTATCAAGAGTAACTGAAAGCAAACTTTCCCTAAGAAAAGGAAAAGAGCTGATAGGAGAACTATACATTCTGCTTTTGGTAATGCTACCTATCTTATTTGTGAAATTGAGCTGATTTCTTGTTTACATTCAATTAGATGTTTCTGACTCACTCTGGTTTAGACTCTGTGAAGACATCTACATGAAGTACTTTATATTAGCCATTTCTACTATGATTCTGTAATTACATAACCTTTTGAGATTACATAACCTTTTTAATGTTAAATAACATTAAACATTATACCTCATAACTAGATGAAAAACTGTAAGAAACAGATAATTATTAAGTATATAAATGGCAAAAACCTCAGACCAATTGTATTAGTCTAGTGGTGTCTCCATGTGGCATACATACAAAGGGGTTCGGAGAGTCAGGGTTTCTCTGGGATGGAGTTCCAGGGAATGAGAGGGAGGCTTCATGTCTGATAGCCTGACTGGAGCCTCGGCATGTTTCCTTCTGTAAAATTCTCAGGTAGAATTCGAGTTTATCATCTGCAGCCATAAGCACCACTTCACGGCACGAGGACCCAAGGTAAACCAAGGTACATCAGGAAAAATCTGAAAATGAGTTACATCTCCACCACATCCTCAGTACTATGGGATAGTACAATGGAAAACCTGCCACTGGGTTAACAAAAAAGATTTCTAGGTTGAAAATCTTGATGAGATTTCTTTTTATGCCATAATAAAAAGTCAAAAAGACTTTTCAATTCACTTGCTGTAAAATGGAAGTTTTCAAATATATAGTAACAGCCATGAAAAAATATGAAAGAGAAACATCCTATTATATTCTAAGTGACCCTTGTCATATCACTTTATTTACTGCAGGGTCTTCTAGTGAGTGCTTCCCTTTGCTCAGAGGGAAAGAGGCATGCATACTCTCAGTTTCTTTCTTTCTTTTTTTTAATCCTCATTCAAGGGTATTTTTCCAACTTATTTTTAGAGAGAGTGGAAGGGAGGGGGAGAGACAGAGAGAAACATCGATGTGAGAGAGACACATCGACTGGTTGCCTCCCACATGCACCCAGACTAGGGCTGGGGATTGAGCCTGCAATGGAGGTACATGCCCTTGACCAGCATCAAACCCGCAAGCTAAACAAATCGCCCAGGGTTAGTCTCAGGTTCTATGCGATTAGCTCGAAGTTACTATTAGTGTATGTTAAGTGGTGACTTACATGCTAAATGTTCTCACCCTACTTCAAACACTTAATTTCAAGTTATTACAACTAATAGAAAATCCTCTTTTATACAGACTCCTTAAAGAAACAGAAGTTAAGGATAAGTGCTTGTCTCTTCACACTTGTGTCTCTTCGTGTACTCACAAGAAAGTCAGGTTTCCCCCCAATTCTGACTCTGCACATGGAGCCTGAAGCCACAGGCTGCAGGCTGACATTCCAGTCTCTGCACATGGAAGGCACAGGGCCCAGCTAGCACCACACAGGAGGAGCCACGGAGGCCTCAGAGGCCTCAATGGGCTTTTCCCTCTGGTTTTAGGTTAGTCACTCAGATCTGTAAGTTTCCCATCACCACTAGAGCCCCAGATGGAGCAGTTTCCCCACCTTGAGTAGTGAATTACTCTATTATAGGAAATGGAGGGCAGGGGAGAGAGAAAGGACTTAACCAGAAAAGGGACCTAAGCTTTTCTTTGATCCTTTGCTTTGAAACCAAAGCTAGACTAGACAAAATCATAAAAAAATTTCTTCAGCGAGTTAACTAGGGTGAGAAGTAAAGAGAACAATGGTTTGGGTTTATTCCTTTGAAACGAAGTCCCTTTAAAAAGGGTTTTATGACCCTGGCTGGTGTGCTCAGTGGTTAGAATGTTGGCTTGTATACCAAAAGGTCTAGGGTTCAATTCCTGATCAAGGGCATATACCTGGGTTACAGGTTCTTCCTTGCCCTGCCTTGAGAGAGGCAACCCATTAATGTGTCTCTCACATTGATGCTTGTGTTTTTTTCTCTCTGTCTTTCCCCCTCCCTCCCTTTCATTCTCTCTAAAAATCAGTGGAAAAAGGAATTATGTGTCAACTGTTAGCCAATCTGCCAGGACCATTCTGATCAGAATTCCTGGACAAAAGTAAGTACAAATAGGCAGAATTTATACAAACTATTTATTTCAGCCAGAGAGAAAAGAAATATAATCTTTATTATCACAAGATTTATGTTATATTAAATTGTTGTTAAAAGATTGAAAATTTTATTTCAAAATACTTCTTTTGTCAATTTAAACAAACGTCATTTATTACAGAATACCTGGTTAACTAGAGTTACCCAAGGCAAGAAACACCAAAGATACATTTTGCCAGGTAAGGCAAAAAGAAGAATCTGTTGGTTCAACATTAATATACTAGAGGCCCAGTGCACGAAATTCGTGCACTCGGGTGGGAGGTTCCTCAGGCTGGCCTGCGCCCTCTCGCAGTCTGGGATCCCTCGGGGATGTCTGACTGATGGCTTAGACCCACTCCCCATGGGAAGCGGGCCTAAGCTGGCAGGAAGACATCCTTAGCACTGCTGCAGAGGCGGGAGAGGCTCCTGCCACTGCCGCTGTGCTCGCCAGCAGTGAGCCCAGCTCAGGGCTTCTGGGTGAGCAGCACTCCCCCTGTTGGAGAGCACTAACCACCAGGGGGCAGCTCCTGTGTTGAGCATCTGCCCCCTGGTGATCAGTGCGCATCATAGAGACCGGTCATTCTGCCGTTCGGTTGATTTGCATATTAGCCTTTTATTATATAGGATAAAGTCAATAAACCAAAGTAAAAAACAATATCTTTTCTTTTTTTCCCCAAAGCAGCATTTATTTACCCACTGAATTCCAAAACAGGGCCTGACTCCTCATTAACATCCTCTTACTAACTGGCTTCTGCCTTTCTACAGCCCTTGTTTCATGTTCTGCTCATGATGCTAACCGTTCTTAAACATGTGTATTATTCCAGTACCATCTCGCCTGCTGCAAGAAACTCCCACATCCCCCATGTGCACACAGAAAATGAGAAGGGTGTGGTCATTTGCTTAAAAACAGTTGGCCACACAGCATCTTGCCTTTATCGTTGTTCCAAACAATAGACAATCCATGCGTCTCACAATCTTCAACCAGTTCTTGCTACCAATGAGTGAAAACCCTTCCTGAAACAAAACAATTAACAAAATTAGCAATAAAAGGGAAAAGGGACGTGAAGAGTAGCTGTAGTGCAGAAAGCTGTGTGGTTATTTATCTATAACTAGAGGCCCAGTGCATGAATTCGTGCACAGGTGGGGTCCCTCGGCCTGGCTGGCGATCGGGGCTGATTGGGGCTGCGGGAGGTTGGCCAGCCAGGGGGAGGGACCTTGGGAAGTTGGCTGCCAGGGGGAGGGACTGCGGGAGGTTGGCTGTGGGAGTGCACTGACCATCAGGGGGCAGCTCCTGCATTGAGCATCTGCCCCCTGGTGGTCAGTGTGTGTCATAGCGACTGGTCGACCAGTCGTTCCGTTGCTTAGACTCTTATATATATATATATATAGAGAGAGAGATGTGTGGACAGAGATGGCTTAGTATCCCAACTGCCGGGATGATCTCTTGATACATATGTCCCCGTACCCCAGTGCTCTTCCTGCACAATCAACATGTATAGTCTCACCTTTTATTTCTTTTCTTGATCTTTCCATATTGAAAACAAACTATTAAAGATAGTAAATGTCTGTGGTCAGACTAGCTGTAAATATTCTCTGTTCCTCTAGGATTTGCCAAAAGAAGAGTTTATGTTCCTAAAAGCCAAGGATTTCCATTATGCTAATTTATTAACTTATCTGACACATTCTAACTACACAGTGAGTTTTCTCTTCATAAGAATCTTATTGTCAGATTCCTATAAACAGAAAGTTGAAGCAATTTGTTTGTAGATCAGATGCTGAGTGTTTAGTTCAATCTGAGAAAAACAAACATAAAAGGCAAAGGGTAGTAGAGGGCACACAGGTCTCGAAAGCTGGACAACAGTTGGATCTTAACGGAAAGATGAACTTTTTCTGTAGCTTATTAATAAAGTAAATAGAATTGACTCTAATGATTATGGCAGCTAATGAACTCCAATTATGTTGTCAGAAGATTTCCTCAGTTAAGCAGGCTGTTAAGTTTGAATATGGTTAGCATTTAGTAAAACAAATACACTGACAGGAAACTGGTACTCTGACAGTATGTACAACCTGCACGCACACTGCCTTTCTACCAGGTAATGTCAGTCTCCCCAGCCCAGGGACAGCTGCTGCAGAAACTCGGGAAATCTCTCAGTCTTGGAAAACAAAAGAAAATGTTGTCCTTTATCCACTGGAACCCTAACAAAATCTCCATTCCTAAATCTGACTATGATAAAACTTTCATAAAAATTTATAGCCCAGGTAAACAGTGTAGGGTTAATACCTTGACATTTTCATTAGAAAGAAGAGTCAATTGTAAAGTGTTGACTCTAAGAGTTTCGTCATCAATAGTTCGTTTTCTTCTTTTTTAAAAAATAATTTTATAAAAAATATTCTTATTGATTTTGGAAAGGAAGGGAGAATAAGAGAGAGAGAAACATCAATGATGAGAAAGAATCATTGATTGGCTGCTCCTGCACACCCACTATTGGGGATGGAGCTTGCAACCTGGGCATGTGCCCGTGACCTGAATCAAACCCGGGAATCTTCAGTATACAGGCCAATGCTCTATCCACTGAACCAAATCAGCTAGGGTGACTTCTTATTTTTAATACACAATGAAGTTAGGCAAACTATTTGTGATTTCTTCTTAAAACTCTCTTGGAATTAGCAAAGAGAGATTTGGTTATCCTATATAATAAAAGTCTAATATGCTAAGTGACCGGTTCTCTGTTCAACCAATCAAAGCGTAATATGCTAGTGATATGCTAAGGCCATTCAACCACTTGCTATGACATGCACTGACCACCAGGGGGTAGATGCTCCGACCAGTAGGTTAGCTTGCTGCTGGGGTCCAGCCGATCGGGACTGAGTGAGACAGGCTGGACACGCCCTGGAGCCCTCCTGCAGTCCCTCCCCGGCTGGCCAACCTCTCGTGTCCCTCCCCACCCCGACTGTGCATTGGTGGGGTCACTCGGCCTGGCCTGTACCCTCTCGCAATCCAGGACCCCTTGGGGGATGTCAGAGAGCCAGTTTTGGCCTGATCCTGCAGGCCAGGCCAAGGGACCTCAATGGTGTGTGAATTGTGCACCGGGCCTCTAGTTATTATATAAAAAATCTGTAGATCTAGTTTAAAATGGTAGTACATAGGGAGTTGGCACTCAAACACCTTGCTGGGGCAGTGGAAATGGTACAGCTCTTATGGAGGGCAATTTGGCAATATCAAATGTACAAATGCATTTATTCTTTAGTACAGCAACCCCAATACTGGGAATTCATTCACAGATCAACCTGTATATGTATGAAGTGATGCATGGACTAGGTCAGTGATGGTGAACCTTTTGAGCTCGGCGTGTCAGCATTTTGAAAAACCCTAACTTAACTCTGGTGCCATGTCACACATAGAAATTTTTCTATATTTGCAACCATAGTAAAACAAAGACATATTTTTGATATTTATTTTATATATTTAAATGCCATTTAACAAAGAAAAACCAACCAAAAAAATGAGTTTGTGTGTCACCTCTGATACACGTGTCATAGGTTCACCATCACTGGACTAGGTTAAGTATTTCTGCATTTTTCATGGTAGAAGACTGAAAACAACTTAAATATGCATCAATAGAGGACTGGTTAAACAAAGTATGGTACACTATACAATGGAATACTATAAGACTGTAAAAAAATGTGGATGCATTACATCAGTGCTGTCCAGTAGAAATTTGAGTCACATATGTAATTTTAAATTTTCTAGTAGACACATGTTAAAAACAAAAAGTGATAAATTTTTAATATTTTATTTAACTTAATGGGTCAAACATTACTTCAACATGTAAACAATGTAAAATACTAATAAAATATTTAATGTAAACTAAGTCTATGAAATATGATGTGGATTTTAAACTCACACCGTATCTCAATTCAGACACTGATTTTCCATGGTTAAATTGAAATGTGTCATAAAAACAATAATGTTGAGTTTAATGGGAATATATTTTATACTGCTTCCATTTTAAAATCAAAATTTAAGAAGAACAAAGTAGGTGGGATCTCAATACCTGATATCAAGCTGTATTACAAAGCCACTGTTCTCAAAACTGTCTGGTCCTGGCACAAGAAGAGACATATAGATCAATGGAATAGAATAGAGAACCCAGAAATCGACCCGAACCAATATGCTCAATTAATATTTGACAAAGGAGGCAAGAACATACAATGGAGTCAAGACAGTCTCTTCAATAAATGGTGTTGGGAAAATTGGGCAGATACATGCAAAAAAAATGAAACTAGACCACCAACTTACACCATACACAAAAATAAACTCAAAATGGATAAAGGATTTAAATGTAAGATGGGAAACCATAAAAATACTAGAGGAATCCAAAGGCAACAAAATCTCAGACATATGCTGAAGCAATTTCTTCACCGATACAGTTCATAGGGCATTGGAAACTAAAGAGAAAATAAACAAATGGGACTACATCAAAATAAAAATCTTGTGCATAGCAAAAGAAACCATCAACAAAACAACAAGAAGACCCACTGCATGGGAGAACATATTTGCCAATGTTATCACCGATAAGGGTTTAATCTCCAACATTTATAGGGAACTCATACAACTTAATAAAAGGAAGATAAACAATCCAATCAAAAAATGGGCAAAGGACCTAAATAGACACTTTTCAAAAGAGGACATTCAGAAAGCCAAGAGACACATGAAAACATGCTCAAAGTCACTAATCATCCAAGAGATGCAAATCAAAACAACAATGAGGTACCATCTCACACCTGTCAGAATGGCTATCATCAACAAATCAAC
Source organism: Myotis daubentonii (assembly GCF_963259705.1). Classification (NCBI taxonomy): domain Eukaryota; kingdom Metazoa; phylum Chordata; class Mammalia; order Chiroptera; family Vespertilionidae; genus Myotis; species Myotis daubentonii. Next base: position 110,516,364 of record NC_081840.1, read on the forward strand.
AAACGACAAGTGCTGGAGAGGATGTGGAGAAAAGGGAACACTCGTGCTCTGCTGGTGGGAATACAGACTGGTGCAGCCACTATGGAAGACAGTATGGAGTTTCCTCAAAAAGTTAAAACTGGAACACCCATTTGACCCAGTGATCCCACTTCTATGAATATATCCCAAGAAACCAGAAACACTAATCAGAAAGGATATATGCATCCCTATGTTCATAGCAGCACAATTTACCATAGCAAAGATTTGGAAACAGCCTAAGTGCCCATCAGCAGATGAATGGATTAGAAAACTGTGGTACATCTACACAATGGAATACTACGCTGCTGTAAAAAAAGAAGGAATTCTTACCATTTGCAACGGCATGGATGGAACTGGAGAGCATTATGCTAAGTGAAATAAGCCAGTCAATGAAAGAAAAATACCACATGATCTCACTCATTTATGGATAATAAAGACCATTATAAACTGATGAACAAAAATAGATACAGAGGCAGAGCAGCATTGAACAGACTGTCAAACTGCAGAGGGAAGGCCAGGGAGGGTTGGGGGGCGGGAGGGCGGGTAAGAGATCAGCCGAAGGACTTGTATGCATGCATATAAGCATAACCTATAGACACAAGACACTGGGGGGTAGGGGAGGCTGGGGGAATGTCAAGGAGGGGGGGGGGAAGGAAACATACTCTTTGTAATACTTTGAACAATAAAAAAAATAAAAATTTAAATTAAATAACATTTAAAATTCTGTCTTCTTTGTTTTTTGTTTGTTTATTTTAAAATAATTACTTATTATTGAAAGTATTATATATGTACCCCTTTTCCCCTTACTAACCCCCTCCCCCCCCCCCAGCCCCAGGCCCTCAATGCCTCATTGTCTGTATCCATGGGCCATGCATATATGCATAAAAGGTCCTTGGTCAATTACCTCCCACACACCCACCCTCACCCACCTTCCCGCTAAGATTCCACACTCTGTTCCTTGCTTCCATGTCTCTGGATCCACTCTGTTTAACAGTTTATTTTGTTAATTACATTCCACATATGAGGGAGATCATGTGATACTTGTCTTTCTCTGACTGACTTATTTCAATTAGCATGATACTCTCCAAGTCCCACCAGGCTGTCTCAAAGGGTAAGAGATTCTTCTTTTTATTGCTGCATAGTATTCCATGGCGTAAATGTACTACAGCTTTTTTATTCACCCATCTACTGATGAGCACTTGGGCTGTTCCCAGATCTTAGCTATTGTAAATTGTGCTACTATGAACATGGGCATGCATACATTCTTTCTGATTGATGTTTTGAATTTCTTAGGATATAATCCTAGAAGGGGGATTACTGGGTCAAATGGGAGTTCCATATTTAATTTTTTGAGGAATCTCCATACTGTTTTCCATAATGGCTGCATGAGTCTGCATTCCCACCAGCAAAGTACTAGGGTTCCCTTTTCTCCACATCCTCGCCAGCACTTGTCATTTGTTGATTTATTGATGGCAGCCATTCTGACAGGTGTGAGATGGTACCTCATAGTTGTTTTAATTTGCATCTCTCTGATGATCTGTGACTTTGAGCATTTTTCATATGTCTCTTGGCCATCTGTGTGTCCACTTTGGAGAAGTATCTATTTAGATCCTTTGCCCATTTTTAAATTGGATTGTTTTTCTTCCTTTTGTTAATTTGTATTAGTTCCTTATATATTTTGGATATTAACCCTTTATCAGATGTATCATTGCCAAATATGTTCTCGTATACAGTGGGCTCCCTTTTCATTTTGTTGTTTTGCTGTGCAGAAGCCTTTTATTTTGATGTGGTCCCATTTATTTATTTCCTCCTTAGTTTCCTTTGCCCAAGGAGATATAGCCATAAACATTGCTACAAGAGATGTCTGAGATTTTGCTGCCTATGGTTTCTTCTAGGATTTTTATGGTTTCACAACTTACAGTATTTTATCCATTTTGAGTTTATTCTTGTGTATGGTGTAAGTTGGTGGTCTAATTTCATTTTTCTGCATGTATTTGCCGAATTTTCCCCATACCATTTGTTGAAGAGGCTCTTTTAACTCTACTGTATGCTCTCCTTTGTCAAATATTGAGGGTAATGGTTTGGGTCAATTTGTGGGGTCTCTGTTCTGTTCCATTGATCTATATGCCGGCTCTTGTGCCAGTACCAGGCTGTTTTGATTATTGTGGCTTTGTAGTGTAACTTGAAATCTGGTATTGTGGTTTCTCCAATTTTGTTCTTCTTTCTCAAGATTGCTGCAGCTATTCGGGGTCTTTATTGATTCCATATAAATTTTTGGAGTATTTGTTCTAGACCTGTGAAATATGCTGTTGGTATTTTAATAGGAATCGCATGGCATCTGTAGATTGCCTTGGGTAGGATGGACATTTTAATGATGTTGAGTCTACCAATCCATGAATATGGTATATTCTTCTACTTGTTTATATATTCTTCTATCTCTTTTTTCAACATACTGTACTTTGCTGAGTACAGGGCTTTTGCCTCCTTGGTTAAGTTTATTCCTAAGTTATCTTAATGTTTTTGTTATAATGGTAAATGAGATTGTTTAATTTCTCTTTCTGAGAATTCATTATTGGTGTTTTAAAAAAAGCCATCAATTTTTGGGTTTTGAGTTTGTATCCTGCTACATTGCCAAATTTATTTATTAAATCTAGTAGTTTTATGGTGGAGTCTTTAGAGCAAGCATGTCAAACTCACAGCCTATGGGTTGCATATGTCCACAATGAATATTTTTGCAGCCCAGCAAAAGAAACGTTTTAATAAAAATTTCATAACTTAATTTTTACAATATTCTGTTATACATAATTATTAATAATGAACTACAATGTTCACTAATGACTGATTACTATAATCGTGTTGCCTTCATTTCCCTTATGCGCCTTATGTGCAGATGCACCATTTCTCCCCACTAATACTAGCAGCGAATATTTTAGCAGCCGATTGCCATGTCATTAATCTTGTACTGACTTGTTTGGTGTGCGCAACAGGAAATATTACGCTTTCGGAGAACAAGAAAAATAGGTTTATTTGCATTACGCTTATTAATTTGTGCAGTTATTCAGTGTCTGGTAAGTTAATGTTCGAGATAAAATATTAATTTTTATTAAAATGTTCTATTATTTTATGTTAACCATTACTCATTTATTTTAGACCTTTGTATTCAGCATGTCTCTATCGAAATAAACCTACGTTTCTATGAAAATTGAAGCTTTTGTTTTTTTGTGGACCACATAAACTTAAACCTTGTTTATGTGGCCTGTGTTAACCTTTGAGTTTGACATGCTTGCTTTAGCATTTTCTATGTACAATATCATGCTATCTGTGAATAATGAGAGTTTTGCTTCCTCCTTTCCAATTTGGATGCCTTTTATTTCTTCTTCTTGTCTTATTGCTTCTTCTAGCACTTTGTTGAATAAGAGTGGTGAAAGAGGGCATCCCTGTCTTATTCCTGTTCTTAGGAGAAATGGTTTTGGTTTTTGCCCATTGAGTATGATGTTCGCTGTAGTTTTGTCATATGTGGCCTTTATCATGTTGAGATATTCTCCCTCTATTCTCAACTTGCTGATAGGTTTTATCATAAATGGGTGTTGGATTTTGTTGAATGCTTTTTCTGTGTCCATTGATATGATCATGTGATTTTTGTCTTTCAATTTATTTATGTGATGTATTACATTAAATGTTATGCAAATATTGTACCACCCATGTATCTCTAGAATAAATCCCACATGGTCATGGTGTATGATCTTAATATATTGCTGGATCTGATTTGCTAATATTTTGTTGAGGATTTGATCATCTATGTTCATCAGGGATATTGGCCTATAATTCTCTTTCTTTGTAGTGTTTAATCAGGTTTTGGAATTAGGATAATGCTGGCCTCAAAAAAAGAGCTTGGAAGGGTTCCTTCCTCTTGGATTTTTTTTTTGGAACAGTTTGAGGAGTATAGGTATTAGTTCTTTGAATTTTTGGTAAAACTCCTCTGTGAAGCTGTCCAGACCAGGGCTTTTATTTGCTGGGAGATTTTGATTACTGTTTCTATTTAATCCAGTTGTTATTGGCCTATTCGGGTTTTCTGATTCTTCCTGATTCAGTCTTGGGAGATTGTATTTTTCTAGGAATTTGTCCATTTCGTCTACATTGTCCAGCTTGTTGGAATACAGTTATTCATAGTATTTTCTTACAATACTTTGTATTTCTGTGGTGTCAATGGTTACTTCTCTGCTTTCATTTCTGATTTTACTTATTTGGGTCCTCTCTCTTTGTTTCTTGATGAGTCTGGCTAATGGTTCATCAATTTTGTTTATCCTTTCAAAGAACCAGCTCTTGGTTTCATTGATTTTCTATACTGTTTTTTTTTTTTTTAAGTCTCTATGTCATTTATTTCTACTGTAATCTTTATTATTTTCTTCCTTATATTTACTCTGAATGTTTCTTATTGTTCTCTCTCTAGTTCTTTAAGTCGTAGGGTTAAATAGTTTATTGCTTATTTTTCTCATTTTTTGAGGTAGGCCTGTAGTGCTATCAATGTCCCTCTCAGGACTGCTTTTGCTGTGTTCCAGAGGTTTGGGGTTTTTGGTGTGTTTATTTTCATTTGTTTTCAGGAAGTTTTTGATTTCTTCTTTAATCTTGTTGGTAAGCCATTGTTTAATATACTATTTAGCTTCCATGTGTTTGAATGTTTTGGGGTGATTTTACTGTAGTTGATTTCTAATTTCATTCCACTGTGATCTGAGAAGATGCTTGATATGATTACAATCTTCTTGAACATCTAGAGAGTTGTTTTGTGTCCTAGTATGCGGTCTATCTTTGTGAGTGATCCATGTGCGTATGACAAAATGTATATTCTGCAGCTTTGCGGTAAAATGTTCTATAAGTGTCAATTAAATACATCTGATCCAGTGTGTCTTTTAGAGTCACTGTTTCCTTGTTAATTTTTTGTCTGGAAGATCTATTCAGTGAAGTCAGCGGGGTATTAAAGTCCTCTACTCTGACTGTATTGTTGTCAGTCTCTCCCTTAAAGTCCCCTATCCTATCTAATAAAAGAGAAACATGGTAATTGGCGTACGACTGCTATCATTCCCATTGGCTAATCAGGGCGATATGCAAATTAACTGCCAGTCAAGATGGCGGCCGGCAGCCAGGCAGCTTGAAACTAACATGAGCCTTGCTTGCTTCAGTGACGGAGGACTCCAACGTTCCCGGCCTGTCCCTGCAGGCCTCTGAGCTGGCAGTTTGAAACATAGTTACAAAAATAGAAGCTAAACAAAACCCCAGAAACCAGCTTTCAGCTAGCCCGGATCTCAGACCTGGAGTTGATACAGAGTTTCGATTGTAGAACCTAAACAAACCAGATACCTGCTTTCAGGAGCGGAGGCCTACGAGCTGGAGCCTCAGAGCTAAAGCTGGCTTAGAATAAATTTAAAAAAAAAAAGAAAAAAAGGAGCAGTTGGGAGCTTCAGTCCCAGCCTGAAAACAGCCCTCAGCCCCTCACCCAGACTGGCCAGGCACCCCAGTGGGGACCCGCACCCTGAAGGGTCTGTGACCAGCTTCAAACAGCCATCATCCCCTCATCCAGGCTGGCCAGGCACCCCAGTGGGGACCCCCACACTGATCCGGGACACCCTTCAGGGCAAACCAGCCAGCCCCCACCCATGCTCCAGGCCTCTATTCTATATAGTAAAAGGGTAATATGCCTCCCAGCACCGGGATCAGCGGAGCCGCGAGGTCTCCCAGCACCGGGATCAGCATGATGGGGGGCAGCGCCCAAACCGCCTGATCGCCCTGTGGCTCTGTGTGTGACAGGGGGCGGGGCCACAACCTCCCTATCGGCCCTGCTCTGTTCCTGACAGGGGAAGGCGCCCCAACTCCCTGATCAGCCCTGCTCTGTGCCTGATAGGGGGGAGCTCCCCAACCTCCTGATCGCCCTGCGGCTCTGTGTGTGACAGGGAGCGGCGCTCCAACACCCCCACCCCACGGGCCCTGCTCTGTGTGTGACGGGGTAGAGCCATAACCTCCTCATTGGCCCTGCCCTGAGTGTGACGGTGGCGGCGCCCCAACCCCCTGATCAGCCCTGCTCTGTGGGTGATAGAGGGCGGCGCCCCCACCCCCCCACCCCACGGGCCCTGCTCTGTGTGTGATGGGGTAGAGCCATAACCTCCCCATCGGCCCTGCCCTGAGTGTGACAGTGGCGGCGCCCCAACCCCCTGATCGGCCCTGCTCTGTGGGTGAAAGAGGGTGGCGCCCCAACCCCCTGATCCGCTCTGCTCTGTGCGTGACAGGGGGGAGCTCCCCAACCCCCTGATCTGCCCTGCTCTGTGGGTGACAGGGGGGAGCTCCCCAAATCCCTGATGGGCCCTGCTCTGTGCGTGACAGGGGGGAGCTCACCAACCCCCTGATCAGCCCTGCTCTGTGCATGACAGGGGGCAGCGCCCCAACCCCTGATTGGCCCTGCTTTGTGCGTGACAGGGGGTGGCGCCGCAACCTCCCCATCGACCCTGCCTTGAGTGTGACAGGGGACAGTGCCCCAACCCCCCAATCGGCCCTACCCTGAGTGTGACTGAGGGTGGCATCGCAACCTCCTGATCTGCCCTGCTCTGTGCATGACAGTGGGCGGCGCCCCAATTCCCCAATCGGCCCTGCTCTGAGCCCGACCAGGGGCTGCACCTAGGGATTAGGCCTGCACTCTGCCACCCGGGAGCAGGCCTAAGCCAGCAGGTCGTTATCTCCCGAGGGGTCCCAAACTGCTAGAGGGCACAGGCCGGCTGAGGGACCCCCCCTTCCCCCCAAGTGCACAAATTTTTGTGCACCGGGCCTCTAGTCCTATCTAATAATAGACAAACATGGTAATTAACCGTTCCTCCAACACACTTCCCATTGGCTAATCAGGGTGATATGCAAATTAACTGCCAACCAAGATGTCGGTTAACCACCAACAAAGATGGCAGCTAATTTGCATACTACAGGCAGGGCGGGACAGCGCCATCCCGCCTGCCCCTCTGCCATTTGAGCCTGCTATCTGCAACCGGGGCGGCAGGCAGCCCCTATGGGACCCAACCCAGGGCTTGCCGCGGGACCACAGCGATCCACCACCGGACACACCCACAAATGGCCCTCTCGCAGGGATGCGTGGCTGGCAGGTCCTAATGCACCGATCAGCCACCCGCTTAGCCCACAAACGGCCCTCCCGCGGGATCCTGGGTTGGCAGGTGCTAATGCACCCATGGCCACTGGCCACGCCCACAAACGGCTCTCTCAGGGGATCCCGGGTTGGCAGGTGCTGATGCACCGATCAGACACCAGCTGCGCCCACAAACGGCCTTCCCGCGGGATCCTGGGTTGGCAGGTGCTAATGCACCGATCGCCACTGGCCAAGCCCACAAACGCGGCCTTCTCCTGGGGATCCCGGGTTGGCAGGTGCTAATGCACCGATCCGCCAATGGCCACACCCACAAATGGCCCTCCATGGGGATTCATGGCTGGCAGGTGGTAATGCACCCATCCGCCACCAGCTGCGCCCACAAACGGCCCTCCCACGGGGATCCCGGGTTGGCGGGTGCTAATGCACTGATCTGCCAGCACGCACACCCGGGCCGCCTTTGCCCTGCGCACACTATGCAGCTGGGAGAGGAGAGTGGGGCCGCTGGGAGCAGGGCTGGAACTGCCCAGGGTTTGCGTCAGGCAGCCCAGAGTGAAGTGCAGACTATCCCTACAGGTAGCTGCTTGCTCATTCACTCATTCACTCACTCAGCAAACCCTCTCAGGTCCATGGTACCAGGTCAGGCACTGAAGGTGAAGCAGGATAAGACAGATCTATGTCCTCAAGATGTTAGTAATTCAGTAGGGCGAAGCAGGCACATGAACGAGGCAGTTGTATGCACAGATGCACTGTACTGGGTTCGGTGAGGGCTGTAACTAACGCCGACTTTGTTCTCTTGATAAAATGGGGCCTCGGGAGCCAGGCCGCCCCAAGCCTATAGGCCTGTGCCTAGGCCAGGAGTGGCCGGGGTCCAGGAACATGACAGAGGGTGCAGGTCAGGCGGAGGGGTCTGGCCCCACCACTCACCCTCACCCCCGAGTGCACAAATTTTTGTGCACTGGGCTAGTAGTTTATATATATATTTATAAAATCCTCTATTTATATATTTAGGTGCTCCTATATTGGGTGCATATATGTTTACCAGGGTTATATCCTCTTGTTGGATTGATCCCTTTAGTATGTAGTGACCTTTGTTGTCTCTTGTGATGGCCTTCATTTTGAAGTCTACTTTGTCGGATATGAGTATTGTTACTCCAGCTTTTTATTCTTTTCCATTTGCATGGAAAAAATTTTTCCATCCTTTGTGTATCGTTTGTTCTGAGGTGAGTCTCTTTTAGAAAGCATATAGTTGGGTCATGTTTTTGTATCCATTCAGCTACACTATACCTTTTGATTGCAGCATTTAATACATTTAAGGTTATTTTTGATAGATACTTATTTATTGCCATTTTAATTCTGTATGCCTAGCTTTCTCTCTCTATTTCTTCTTCACATTACAGTAGTCCCATTAGCATTTCTTGTAATGCTGGCTTGGTGGTAATGTACTCCTTTAGCCTTTTTTTTTGTCTGTCCGGGAAGCTCTTTATTTGACCATCTATTTTGAATGATAGCCTTGCTGGATAGTAATCTTGGTTTCAGATCCTTACTTTCCATTACCTTGAGTACTTCATGCCATTCCCTTCTGGCCTGTAGACTTTCTGATGAGAAATCAGGTGTCAGCCTATGGGAGCTCCTTTGTAGGTAAGTTTTCTTTTCTCTTGCTGCTTTTAATATTCTCTTTGTCTTTAATTTTGCATTTTAGTTATGATGTGCTGGGGCATGGGCCTGTTTGGGTTCTTCTTGCTTGGGGTTCTCTGTTCCTCCTGAACTTGTGTGACTTTTTCCTTTACCAGGTTAGGGAAGTTTTCTTCCATTATTTCTTCAAACACATTTTCTATCCCTTTCTCCCTTTCTGCCTCTTCTGCTCTTCTGGCACACCTGCTATTTGAATATTGTTACATTTCACACTGTCCCATAACTATCTTAAGCTATCCTCCTGTTTTTAAATTTTTTTTTTCTTTTTGGTTCTCTGATTGAGTGATTATTTTCAACTGTGTCTTCTACTTCACTGATTCAATCCTCAGCTTCCCCTAATCTGCTATGTATTCCTTCCAATGTGTTCTTTTATATATATATTGATTGATTAATTTCAGAGAGGAAGGGAGAGGAGAGAGAGATAGAAACATCAATGATGAGAGAGAATTATTGATTGGCTGCCTCCTGCATTGGGAATTGAGCCAGTAACCCAGGTATATGCCCTTGACTGGAATCAAACCTGGGACCCTTCAGTTCACAGGCTGATGCTCTATCCATTGAGCCAAACCAGCTAGGGCCAATGTGTTCTTTATTTGTGTTATGTCATTCTTTATTTCTGTTTTCATAGTTACTATATCTTTTCTCATGCTATTGAGCATCTTTACCATCATTATTCTGAACTCTATATGAGATAAATTTCTTAGCTCTATTTCATTTATCTCTTCTTCTCGAGAATTTTCTTGTTCCTTCACTTGGGTTTTCTTCTTTCTGTTTGGCTTTGTGACTTTGTATTAGGTAGAGTTAGCCTCTCAATCTCTAATGCAGGCCAGTGTCAGATGCTATTTCTGACTAATTAGATCAGGCAATGACTCACAGACTCCAGAGACCATCTCTGCCTACAGACTGATAGGATTCCATTTGGATTGCCCCCAGGCAATCATCCACAGGTGTGGCAAGAGTTTTTTTCAACAGGGTGGGCAATTGCTTCTGTCTGGAGGCTTATTGTTATTCTCAGTCTCTTAATGGGCCTTAGCCACCCCACACTGTGGGGCAAGGTGTTTTCCAATAGGACGGATCTACTCTCTTCCCCTCAAACAAGGCCGCCTGTATAACAAATATCTGTGTGAGGAAGATGACCTCCTCAGTGTGAAGGAACGACACAGCACAGGAAACCTCTGAGCTCTAACCCCAGAGCCCCGATCCTGGTTTCTGCTCACACAGCTCCAGTCCATTCTGCCCTCCCTCTGCTGGAGCACAAGGTGGGTAGCTACACAGGGAATTTTGTGCATTGGCCCTTTAAGAGCATGCCTGCATTTCCAGCAGTCTCTCCCTGGCAGACAGCAACCCTGCTGCTTTTCACAGCCAGATGTTACGTGGGTACCCTTCTCAGTTCTGGTGCTCTCTACTGGGGTGCTCAGCATGGGGATTAGACCCCAGAGTTCTCAGTGGCAACCCCCAACAGCTGAGATATCTCTTCAGAATTCCAGTTTCTGTCTGTGGGCACCTGACCATCCCTTTTGTGACTCCACTCCTCCTACCAGTCTCTATGCGGTCTCTCTTTTGTCTTTTCTACGTATTTTAAGTGTTCAGTAGCTACATATGGCCCATAGCTACCTTCTTAGGCAGTGTAGTTCTAGATATATTGATCTCTGAGGTATACTGTTCAGCAAAAAAGCAAGCTACAGAACAATGTCCATAATACACTACATTTTGTATAAGAAAGAGAGGGAACATATAATATATATAGTCGTTAATAGCAGACTGCATATCCAATGGTGGCCCCATAAGTTATAATGGAGCTGGAAAATTCTTATCACCTAATGCCGTCATAGCCATTGAATATTATAGCGCAATACATGACTCACGAATTTGTGGTGATGTAGTGTAAACAAACCTACTGTACTGCTGGTCACATAAAAGTACAACACACACAACTGTAGTAGTAGGCTGGGTAAGTGCACTGTGATGTTCACATACAATGAAACTGCCCAATGATGCCTTTCTCAGAACATATCCTGTTAGCTAAGCAGCATGTGATTGTATTCTCATTATTTGCTTGCATTTACATTAAAAAATGGTTGGGAAGGTAAAGAGGGCATACCAATTCCCATTTCTAGGGAATACCAAATGATCATCAGACAAAAGACTAGAAGCCAATACCAAGAAATCATGTCCAGGACATGTGGAAGCTAAGGGGGGTGAGACTTTCAAGTAGAGAATGGTCAGTAGTGTCAGGGGACTCAGGGGATGGAGTAAAACTAAGGGCTGAAAAGTCTGCATTGAATTCAGCAGCCAGGAGATGTATATACTACAATGTCTGTGTGTGTGTGTCTGTCACTCCACCCCTCTTTTCAGGTCCGACTTTATTGCAAACTCCACAAGAGCAAGAACTGTGTTTTCAGGAGAAACCAAGATGGCGGCATAGGTAAACACTGGAGTTTGCTGCCTCAAACAACCACTTTAAAAATACAACTAAAAGACGTAACAGACATCATCCAGAACCACAGGAAGGCTGGCTGAGTGGAAATCCCACAACTAGAAAGAAAGATAAAAGCATACCGAGACTCAGAGGAGGTGCAGTGTGAAGTAAAATACTAAGGTGCGGAGGTGCATGCGGAGAGGGCTGGCGGCTGAGGGTGCAGTTGTCATGTTCAATTGAGGGGGAAGTCTCAGGCTCTGAGCTCCAGTTCCGGGTGAGTCTCTGGGGACCCAGACACATACAGGAGAAGCGGGACTATCTGGCATCGGTCGGAACTCGAGGGCAGCTTTCTCTCGGAGGGGCATGCAGCGATTTCCCAGACACTGAGAAGCAGAGCCTCTAAGAGCAGCCATAACTGCTAGCCCCACCCTATTGATCCCGTGGGACACACCCCGCCCAAGCCCTGCAGGGAGGCTTTTGCTGGATAGCCTAAGGCAGAGGCGAGATTAGCACCTCCCTAGAGATCCAGGAGCCAGGAGCCACCCAGAGGTCAGAGTGGGACCATCCAGTTTGCAGCTCCGTGGAACCATAAAGGACACACTCAGGGGGCAGTCTCAGTGTGCACCAAAGCCCCACTGAAGCAAGTCTTGCCCCGGAAGGGTGTCTCCAGCACAGAAGTTCTCCCACTGCAGACACAGCTGATTCTCATAGCCAATTGGCCTGGAGGTCTATTCCTCCCAGTGTTACCTACAACAATCAAGGCTTAACTACAACAAGACTGTGCACAAAGCCCACAAGGGGGTGCACCAAGAGTGTCCTCCTCAGGTAATTAGGGAGGCTGAACCACTGGGCCCTATAGGACACTTAGCACAGAAAACCACTTTATCAACACAGGGAAGCATAAAAAATGTGGAGACAAAGAAAAAGGACAAAATGACAGAAATGGAGGAAAGGAAAGTACTGGATATAGAGTTCAAAACCACACTTTTAAGGTTTTTAAAGAATTTTCTAGAAACTGCCGATAAACTTAATGAGACCTACAAGAAATCTAATGAGACCCTCGAAGTTGTGATAAAGGACCAACTAGAAATTAAGCATGCACTGACTGAAATAAAGAATATTATACAGGCTCCCAACAGCAGACCAGAGGATCGCAAGAATCAAGTCAACGATTTGAAATACGAAGAAGCAAAAAACACCCAACCGGAAAAGCAAAATGAAAAAAGAATCCAAAAATACGAAGATAGTGCAAGGAGCCTCTGGGACAGCTTCAAACGTACCAACATCCAAATTATAGGGGTGCCAGAAGAAGAGAGAGAGCAAGATACTGAAAACCTATTTGAAGAAATAATGACAGAAAACTTCCCCTACCTGGTGAAAGAAATAGACTTACAACTCCAGGAAGCACAGAGAACCCCAAACAAAAGGAATCCAAAGAGGACCACACCAAGACACATCATAATTAAAATGCCAAGATCAAAAGACAAAGAGAGACTCTTAAGAGCAGCAAGAGAAAGACAGTCAGTTACCTACAAGGGAGTACCCATATGACTGTCAGCTGATTTCTCAACAGAAACTTTGCATGCCAGAAGGGAGTAGCAAGAAATATTCAAAGTGATGAATGCCAAGAACCTACAACCAAGATTACTTTATCCAGCAAAGCTATCATTCAGAATTGAAGGTCAGATAAAGAGCTTCACAGATAAGAAAAAGCTAAAGGAGTTCATCACCACCAAATGAGTAATATATGAAATGCTGAAAGGTATCCTTTAAGAAGAGGAAGAAGAAGAAAAAGGTAAAGATACAAATTATGAACAATAAATACACATCTATCAACAAGTGAATAATCTGATGAACAGAATGAACTGGTGATTATAATAGAATCAGGGGCATAGAAAGGGAGTGGACTGTCTATTCTTGGGGGGGAAAGGGGTGAGGGGGATGTGGGAAGAGACTGGACAACAATCATGCACCTATGGATGAGGACAGTGGGTGGGGAGTGAGGGAGGAGGATGGGGTGGGAACTGGGTGGAGGGGAGTTATGGGGGGAAAAAAGAAGAACAACTGTAATAATCTGAACAATAAAGATTTAATTAATAAAAAAAAAGAACTGTGTTTTCATTTTTGTACCTTTCACATCTGTGAATAACAAAAGAATGCCAATGTCTGACACCCCTACCCCTGTTTTCTCTGATCACACACTGACCTGTCTTCTTATGCTGTCCACCTCTGGCATAGTGGCCAGAATGCCACATGATTCCAAGTTGAGATGCCACACCACATGCTTAAATAAAGAGACCCTCAAGCTTCTGGTTTTTAAATTTTTGAATTATAAAGTTCAATTCTACATTTTAGTTACCCATGTTCTCCTTGGCTCTTGTTTTCATAAATAATAAAGATAAACAAAGGAAGCCATTAAAAGAAGGGAGAGCCCTGGCTGGTGTGGTTCAGTTGGTTGAGTGTTGTCCTGTGATCCGAGAGGTCGCTGGTTCAATTCTGGGCAGGGCACATACCCCAGTTGTGGGTTCAATCCCTGGTGCACAAGGCAACTGATCAACGTTTCTCTCTCACATCGATGTTTCTCTTTCTCTCATCCTCTCTCTCTAAAAAATAAGTAAAATACATCTATATTTTTTAAAGGGATAAACATAATGGATGCAGAGATTAGATGTAGACAACCTGAGATCCAAGGATGGTGGTAAAAAGTACCTGTGCCCTCACCCTCATCCAGCCCAATTTTTCTTGCTGTAGATTCTGTCATTGAGCTAGTTTCTTTAATGCTTCAGACACCTCTCAGCTCTGACTTCACTCACCAGTCTGAGCAAACCAGGAGGGCATCATGTGGATCACTGGCACTTAGCTAGGTAATTAATTAGCTTTAAAGCCATGCCAGATATGATCCAAAGTGCTTTGAAAAAAATATAGCAATTTACTTTTATGGATATGATCAAGTGCTCATACCTGCTACAAACACCCTGATTCAGAGGACACAGCATAAGAGAATATGGTTACAAAAATAACTTGATGACTAATCACTTGACAATCCACATGGTCTCCAAGCTCAGATACCAAAAGGCTTCTTGATGAATGTGAGGTGTTTAGATGCCAGGTGATTTATTTCAAAATTGGATCCTAGCTTAAACTTCAGGATTCTGCTTCTGACTCACTTTCCCTGGAGCTCAGGGTTTGTGAGGTTCAAATTACACTGAAAATAGGAAAAAAAATATCCCCAATATATGATCTGCTACAGAATATGAAGATAAGGTGCAGAGAGAAGAAAGAGAGCAAAAGAATTGGGGTATTTTAAAATTAAATTTTCAATAATCACAACCAATTGTTATTTATTAAGCTAATAAAAGGGAACAATAATGTAGACAATAAAAAATTAGTTTATAGCTGATTTTGATCTTAGATTTGAATATGGATACTTCTACTACATTCAGAAATACACAATATTGTGCTTGAAGACAAAATAATTCTCTTACTCAGAAGGACTTACTCCATACTTAGCATGAATATAAATACGTAACAACCTACTTCAGATTGAGATGATTCAAACTAACATGTCCATTCAATAATTTATTTTGGAGTTATAATTTTCCTGACTTATAAGAGATATATAAGCAGTTTCATTTCAAAGTGAAGCACAGGCTGTTTGGAAGGATTAACATAAAAAATTTAATGAATAATATTAACACATAAGGACTACATGATATGCTATGAAGTTACAATTTGTTCCAAAAAATATTTATTATGCACCAGGGTCCATGCCAGGTCCTACAACTGACACCAGCAGATCCACGTATAACAAAGTTCAGAAACAGACCCTCACATACATGGACAATTAGTGTCAAATAAAAGTGCCACACTAATTTAATAAAGAAAGTATAGTCTTTTCAACAAATGATGTTAGAAAAACTGAATTATCCATTATGGAGAAAAAATAAACCTTGACCCCACAGCATACACAAAAATTAACTAAAAATAAACCATAGGCCTAAACGTACTAGTTAAAATTATTATAGGATGCAAAAAATACAAACCATAAAAGAAACATTTCATAAAATGGACTTTTGAATATTCTTAGCTCTCCTAAATGCAATGTTAAGAAGCCAAAACAGTAAGCTGAAGATTGGGAGAAAATATTCACAATACACATACCTGACAAAGGACTTGAATCCTCTTACAGACAACTCAATAGGCAAAAGATCTGAACAGATACTTCACAAAGGAAGATACACTAATAGCCAATAAACACATTAAAGATATTAAACATTGTTCATTATCAGAGAAACATAACTTAAAATCACAATGATATACCATTAGAATGGCTAAAATTAAAGACTGACAATAACAAGTGTTGCCAATGATATGGGGCAACTGGAATACTCACACATTGTTGTGCACAATTGTACACTTTCAAAAAACCAGTTTGGCAGTTTCTTACTACCCAGCAATTTCACTCTTAGGAATTTACCCAGGGGAAATGAAAATATATGTCCTCATAAAAACCTGTACACTAATGTTCACAACAGCTTTAATTATAATAGCCTCAAACTAGAAACAACTCAAATGTCCATGAAAATGTAATTAGATATGTGGAATATTCATAACTGGAATACAATGCAGCAACAAGAAAGAATGAGCTACAGATGCAAGCAACACTGGCAAATCTAAAAAATATATTGAGTGAAAGAAGCCAGACACATAGTAGTTCATACTATATGATTCTGATCATATAAAACTGTAGAAAATAAAAATTTAATCTAGACTAATAAAACGCAGATAGATCAGTAGTTGTCTCGGACTAGGTGTGGGGATATTTACAGAGAAGGCACATCCTTTTGAGAGTAATAAAAATGTTCTACCCATATGCCTTTTATTGTACACGTACAAGGGGAGGGACAGCTGTGCTGCCAACATTATCCAGAATCCTAGACTGACTTTTTAAAAAATTAAGATATAGGTGACATACACTATTATATTCATTTCAGGTGCATAACATAGCCTTCATATACCTTACATGTAATCACCATGATAAGTCTACTAACCATCTGTCACCGAACAAAGTTATTGTGATATTACTGACCATATTCCCTGTGGTGTACTTTATATCCATATGACTTATTTTTAACTGAAAGTTTGTACCATGTATTACCCTTTACCTTTTCAACCTTGGGGTAGGCAAAGACTTCTTACATAGGCACAAAAAATACAAACCATAAACACTCTGGCAACCATCAGTTTGTTCTCAGTATTTTGAAGGACAAGTCTAAGTTATTGGATAAAAAAGGAGGTGTAAAGGCAGAGAGGCAAGAAATAACACATGACTCAGAAAGTGTAACTTACTCCATATACGGCTGAAGGAATGTGTGCACATATGACAATGCAAGGAGAGGCTGGAGAGATTGGTTTGCTGAATAGGGCCTTTTATGAGCAGGTAAAATTTCTGTATCTATTAAAATGACTCCATAGTTCCTTTTTTTATATTGGTGTGGTAAAATACATTGATTTATTTTTAAGCTAACTTCACACACTTGAAATAAACCCACTTAGTTGTAACAAATTATCTTTTCTACACATCCAATTTGCTCACATTATATTAAAGATTTTTACATCCATAAAAAAGATCAATAACAGAGACTGGTCTGTAGTCTTTCTTTCTTGTAAATTAGTCTTATAATTTTTTATAAAGAGAGTTAGGAACTATTCCCTTCTTTTTTCTGTTGTCTGCAAGAGTTTGTGCAAGATTGGTATTGTCTCTTACTTAAACGTCTGAAAGAATTCACCAAATGACTACTAGATCTAGTAAATGAATTTGGCAAAGTAGCAGGATACAAAATTAATATTCAGAAATTGGTGGAAGTTTTATGCACCACTAATGAACTATCAGAAAGAGAAATTAATAAAACAATCCCATTTACTAGTGCAACAAAAATAATAAAATACCTAGAAATAAATTTAACCAAGGATGTAAAAGACCTGCACTCAGAAAATTATAGGACATTAAAGAAAGAAATCAAGAAAGATGCAAATAAGTTGAAGCATATACCATGTTCATGGATTGGGAGAAATAACACCATTAATTTGTCCAAATATAGATTCAATGCAATTCCTAGTAAAATACCAATGACATATTTTACATATCTTGAACAAATATTCCAAAAGTTTATATAGAACTAAACAAGACCCAAATAGACACAGCAATCTTGAGAAAGAAGAATAAAGTTGGATATAGCACAATACCTGATATTAAACTATACTACAAGGCCATTGCAGCCCTGACTGGTTTTGCTCAGTGGATAGAGCGTCGGCCTACGGACTGAAAGGTCCCAGGTTCGATTCCAGCCAAAGGCATGTACCTTGGTTGCGGGCACATCCCCATTGGGGGGTGTGCAGGAGGCAGCTGATCAATGTTTCTCTCTCATTGATGTTTCTAACTCTCTATCCCTCTCCCTTCCTCCCAGTAAAAAATCAATAAAAAAAATTTTTTTTTAAAAAGGCCATTGCAACCAAAACACTCTGGTACTGGCATAAGAACACACATATAGATCTATAGAACAGAACAGAAAATCCAGAAATAAGCCATGTTTCTATAGTCAATTAATATTGGATAAAGGAGGAAAGAACATACACTGGGGTAAAGACAGTCTCTTCAATAAATGGTGTTGGGAAAATTGGACAAGTACATGGAAAAAAATTAAACCAGACCACCAACTTACAACACACACAAGAATAAACTCAAAATGGATAAAAGACTTAAGTGTAAGTTGATGAACCATAAAATTCCTAGAAGAAAACATAGGCAGTAAAATCTCAGACATCTCTCATAACAATTTTTTGCTGATATATCTCCTAGGATAAGAAAAACAAAGGAGAAAAATAAACAAATGGGACTACATCAAAATAAAAAGTTGGTGCACAGCCAAGGAAACCATCACCAAAATGAAAAGGGATCTACTGTATGGGAGAACATATTTGCTGATGATACATCTGATAAGGGGTTAATTTCCAAAATATATAAAGAACTTATACAACTCAACATCAGGAAGACACACAACCCAATAAAAATTGGGAAAAGGACCTGAGTAGGCACTTCTCCAAAGACCACATACAGAAGGCCAATAGACATATGAAAAAATGCTCACTGTCACTAATCATCAGAGAAATGCAAATTAAAATGAAAATGAGATATCACCTCACACCTTTCAGAATAGCTACCATCAACAAATCAATAAATGACAAATCTTATTGAGGATGTGGAGAATAGGGAACTCTAGTACACTGCTGGTGGGAATGCAGACTGGTGCAGCCACTATGGAAGACAGTATGGAGTTTCCTTAAAAAACTGAAAATGGAACTCCCATTTGACCCTGTGATCCCACTTCTAGGAATATATCCCAAGAAACCAGAAACACCAATCAGAAAGGATATATGCACCCCTATGTTCATAGCAGCACAATTCACCATAGCTAAGATCTGGAAACAGCCTAAGTGCCCATCAGTAGATGAATGGATTAGAAAACTGTGGTACATCTACACGATGGAATACTATGCTGCTCTAAAAAGGAAGGAACTCTTACCATTTGCAACAGCATGGATGGAACTGGAGAGCATTATGCTAAGTGAAATAAGCCAGTCAATAAAGGAAAAATACCACATGATCTCACTCATTCATGGATAATAGAGACCATTATAAACTTTTGAACAATAATAGATACAGAGGCAGAGCTGCCTCAAACAGATTGTCAAACTGCAGCGGGAAGGCCGGGGAGGGTTGGGGGCAGGAGGTAGCGGGGTAAGAGATCAACTAAAGGACTTGTATAACCAATGGACATAAGACACTGGGGGATAGGGGAGGCTAGGGGACTGTCTAGGGCGGGGGGATAAAATGGACACATATGTAATACCCTTTGTAATACTTTAAGCAATAAATAAAAAAAAAAAGAAAAAGAAAAGAAAAATAAACAAATGGGACTACATCAAAATAAAAAGTTGGTGCACAGCCAAGGAAACCATCACCAAAATGAAAAGGGATCTACTGTATGGGAGAACATATTTACTGATGATACATCTGATAAGGGGTTAATTTCCAAAATATATAAAGAACTTATACAACTCAACATCAGGAAGACACACAACCCAATAAAAATTGGGAAAAGGACCTGAGTAGGCACTTCTCCAAAGACCACATACAGAAGGCCAATAGACATATGAAAAAATGCTCACTGTCACTAATCATCAGAGAAATGCAAATTAAAATGACAATGAGGTATCACCTCACGCCTTTCAGAATAGCTACCATCAACAAATCAATAAATGACAAATCTTATTGAGGATGTGGAGAATAGGGAACTCTAGTATACTGCTGGAGGGAATGCAGACTGGTGCAGCCTTATGGAAAACAGTATGGAGTTTCCTCTAAAAATTAAAAATGGAACTGCCATTTGACCCAGTGATCCCACTTCTGGGAACATATCCTAATAATCCTGAAATACCAATCATAAAGAATATATGCACTCCTATGTTCATAGTAGCATTATTTACAATAGCCAAGATCTGGAAACAGCCCATATGCCCATCAATAGATGAATGGATAAAAAAGCTGTGGTATATTTATACAATGGAAAACTACATGGCTGTAAAAAAGAAGGAACTCTTATTTTTCGCAACAGCCTGGATGGACCTGGAGATAATTATGCTAAGCAAAATAAGCCAGTCAGAGAAAGACACATGATTTCACTTATATGTGGAATCTAATGAACAAAATAAACTAATGAACAGAACAGAAACAGAGGCGTGGATGCAGGGAAAATACTGACAGAGATCAGATAGGAGGGGGATTTGGGAGCCCTGGATGAAAGAAGGTGAAGGGATTAGCCAAAGGACATATATGCATAGCCCATGGACACAGAAACAATATGGTGATGGCCAGAAAGTGGGGGGTAGGAGGATAGGGAACAGGGCCGGGCAGGAGGTGGGTAAAGGAGAGGAAAATGAAGGACATCTAAAATAGTGTCAAAAATATTTTTTTTTAAAAAGGATTCTGAGTAATTGTCTTAGAAGTGCTAACTCCTTGGAAGGTATCCCCTGAGAGTCCAATGTCCTCACTGTTAGCTGGAGAATCTTAAGTACAGCTTAGAACAGCAGTGACAAGGTGGAAAGTTAGTTGAGTGCCATTGTGTAAATAAGTCAACAGCTAAAGACCAACAAAAAAAGATGAAATTTTTTAAAAAATATATTTTATTGATTTTTTTTACAGAGAGGAAGGGAGAGGGATAGAGAGTTAGAAACACCGATGAGAGAGAAACATCGATCAGCTGCCTCCTGCACGCCCCCCACTGGGGATGTGCCCGCAACCAAGGTACATGCCCTTGACCAGAATCGAACCCAGGACCCTTCAGTCCGCAGGCCGCTCTATCCACTGAGCCAAACCAGTCAGGGCAAAAGATGAAATTTTTTTTTTTAATTAAATCTTTATTGTTCAGATTATTACATTTGTTCCTTTTTTTTCCCCCCATAACTCCCCTCCTCCCAGTTCCCACCCCACCCTCCGCCCTCACTCCCCACCCACTGTCCTCATCCATAGGTGCACGATTTTTGTCCAGTCTCTTCCCACATCTCCCACACCCCTTTCCCCCCCAAGAATAGTCAGTCCATTCCCTTTCTATGTCCCTGATTCTATTATAATCAACAGTTCATTCTGTTCATCAGATTATTTATTCACTTGATTCTTAGATTCACTTGTTGATAGATGCATATTTGTTGTTCATCATTTGTATCTTTACCTTTTTCTTCTTCTTCCTCTTCTTAAAGGATACCTTTCAGCATTTCATATAATCCTGGTTTGGTGGTGATGAACTCCTTTAGCTTTTCCTTATCTGTGAAGCTCTTTATCTGACCTTCAATTCTGAATGATAGCTTTGCTGGATAAAGTAATCTTGGTTGTAGGTTCTTGGTATTCATCACTTTGAATATTTCTTGCCACTCCCTTCTGGCCTGCAAAGTTTCTGTTGAGAAATCAGCTGACAGTCGTATGGGTATTCCCTTGTAGGTAACTGAGTTTCTTTCTCTTGCTGTTTTTAAGATTCTCTCTTTATCTTTTGCTCTTGGCATTTTAATTATGATGTGTCTTGGTGTGGTCCTCTTTGGATTCCTTTTGTTTGGGGTTCTCCGCGCTTCTTGGACCTGTAAGTCCATTTCTTTCACCAGGTGGGGGAAGTTTTCTGTCATTATTTCTTCAAATAGGTTTTCAATATCTTGCTCTCTCTCATCTTCTGGCACCCCTATAATTCTGATGTTGGTACGCTTGAAGCTGTCCCAGAGGCTCCTTACACTATCCTCGCATTTTTGGATTCTTTTTTCATTTTGCTTTTCTGGTTGGATGTTTTTTGCTTCCTCGCATTTCAAATCATTGACTTGATTCTTGCGCTCCTCTGGTCTGCTGTCGGGCGTCTGTATAATATTCGTTATTTCAGTCTGTGTGTGCTTAATTTCTAGTTGGTTCCCCAATATAAGATCGAGGGTCTTATTCGTTTTCGTGTAGATCTCATTAAGTTTATCGGCAGCTTCTAAACAGTTTTTGAGAGACCTTAAAAGTGTGGTTCTGAACTCTATTTCTTCCATTGACAATTTTGTCCTGTTTCTTTGTCTCCGCATTTTGTTATGCTTCCTTGGTGCACCCCCTAGTGGTCTTTGTTCGCAGTCTTATAGATAAATCTTGATTGTTGTAGCTAATTCCAGGGAGGGTTTGACCTCCAGGCCAAGTGGCTATGAGAATCAGCTGTGTCAGCAGTGAGAGAACTTCTGTCCTCTAGGGAGGTGCTAATCTAGCCTTTGCCTGAGGCTATCCGGCAAATGCCTCTGTGCAGGGCTTGGGCGGGGCGGGTCGCACAGGATCAACAGGGTGGGCCGGAGAGAGCAGTTATGGCGGCTCTCAGTCCTGTCCCAAGGGGCTCTGCCTCTCTGAGTCCCCGCACCCACTGCAAAGCTCGGAGAGAAAGCTGCACTCGCTCTGACCGAAGCCAGACAGTCCCGCTTCTCCCGTTTGAGTCTGGGTCCCTAAAGACTCGCCCGGATCTGGTGCTCAGAGTCTGCGACTCCCTCCCGATTGAAAACAACAACCGCGCCCTCCGCCGCCAGCCCGCTCCGTGCACTCTGCACCTCAGAATTTGACTTCAGCACTGCGCCTCCTCTGAGTGTCCGTATGCGTTTCTCTTTCCTCCTAGTTGTAGGACTTCCACTCAGCCAGCGTTCCTGTGGTTCTGGGTGATGTCCCTTCCGTTTTTTGGTTTCACTTTTGAAGTAGTTGTTCAAAGCAGCAAACTCCGGCGTTAACCTATGCCGCCATCTTGGTTCTCTGCAGTTTCTTTTATACATTTCAAAAGATGAAATTTTAAGCTAAAACCAAAGCTAAGCTAAACCCAAATGCTTGGAGTTCACAGCATATATTATTGATTTGGATGTGTTTGTGGATTTTACAAAATATCCATCCAAATATAACTGGCATAAAACAGCAATTTTTGATAGCTTCAATATCTTGTGTTAGCTTTTATAAACATACTAGAGGCCCTGTGCACCAAATTCGTGCATGGGTAGGGTCCCTAGACCTGGCCAGCGATCAGGGCGGATCGGGGCCTTCCAGCGGCCAGCTGGGGCCTCCCTTCATTCCATGCCATCCCCTGGTGGTCAGTACATGTCATAGTAAGCGATCAAACTCCCAGTCTCCCAGTTGAACTCTCGAGGGGACAATTTGCATATTAGGCATATATATATATATATATAAAGTCTATTTCTAATCTTTTACTGTATAAGAGAACACAGCACACTAACTGAAATAGCCTACATCAGTGATGGCGAACCTTTTGAGCTCGGCACATATAGAAATTTTTTGATATTTGTAACCACAGTAAAACAAAGACTTATATATATATATATATATATTTTTTTTTTTCCTAGAGAAAGGGAGGGGCCCCATTTATTAACGCTAGTGGACTTGGGGAATAATTTCCAAATCAAGTCGAAGACATATTTTTGATATCCTATCTAATAAAAGAGAAAAATGGTAATTGGCGTACGACGATACCCTTTTCATTGGCTAATCAGGGCTATATGCAAATTAACTGCCAACTATGATTGGCAGTTAACTGCCAACTATGATTGGCAGTTAACTGCCAACTAAGATTGGCAGTTAACTGCCAACAAGATGGCGGTTAATTTGCATATGTAGGCACAATGCAGGGAGGCGAAAGGAAAAGCAGGAAGAAGCCCCCTGCCACTGACAGTGATCGGAAACCCAGGGGGGAGCTAAGAGCTGGGGGGCAGCCATGATCGGAGAATCAGGCGCCTTTGCCGCCCTGGCCAGTGATAGCAGGAAGTAGGGGTGGAGCCAGCAATGGGAGCTGGGCACGGTCGAAGCTGGCAGTCCCAGGAACTAGGGGTCCCTTGCCTGGGCCTAAAGCGGAGCCCACGATCGCAGGGCCGCTGCAGCTGCGGGTCCCCGCTGCCCGGGCCGGACGCCTCAGCCAGAGGCCTCAGGCCTGGTCAAGGGGCCGATCCGGTGATTGGTGATCGGAGGGTGATGAGGGTCAACTCCTCTGGCCGAGGCATCAGGCCTGGGTGGGGGGCGGAGCCGGGGATTGGGGGGATATGATGGTCCCCTTGCCCAGGCCTGAAGCCTGGGTCAGAGGCGTCAGGCTTGGGCGGGGGGTGGAGCAAGCGATCAGAGGGAGATGGGGGTCCCCTGCCCAGGCATGATTCCTGGGCCAGAGGCCTCAGGCCTGGGCGGGGGCCAGAGCCAGTGATCAGGGGGAGATGGGGGTCCCCTGTCCAAGCCTGACACCTCTGGCCGAGGCATCAGGCCTGGGCAAGGGGCCGATCCTGCGATTGGAGGGTGATGGGGGTCAACGCCTGAGGGCTCCCAGTATGTGAGAGGGGGCAGGCTGGGCTGAGGGACACTCCCCCCCACACACACCCAGTGCACGAATTTCGTGCACCGGGCCCCTAGTTTATTTTATATATTTAAATGCCATTTAACAAAGAAAAACCAACCAAAAAAATGAGTTCGCGTGTCACCTCTGACACGCGTGTCATAGGTTCGCCATCACTGGCCTACATCCATTAATATAATTACTTAATGTATCTGTTCTTTATTTCATTCTGGCTTCATGCCTTTATTTCACTATATTCATTAATACAAAGTAGGAAAAGCACACTGTGGAATAAAATCTGTTTCCTCAGTTACAAATGTTGGACAAAGTAGAAACTCATTTATTCTTCCTTGACTATCTATTTGCAGTTCAAATATTGCTATTTCTATTCCCTGTTCCCATCACTAGTAACTGCTGAAGTCAGGAAATCTCATTAGAATTTGCCACCTCATCATTCTCGGGCAAGTCGACCTACTTAAGCAGCTTAGACTACTATTTTTTTTTTCTGATTGTTGTAAGAGTATAAAAGCTTTATCCACAAAAGAAAAAAATCTTAAATCACAAATTTAGTATTCAATAGATCCTCCAAATACCCAGAGCAAACAGGATGGAGGAACAAATGATCCTGAGCAGTGTATTGATTTAGAAACTTAATAAGAGAAAGTCACCATCAAGGACTTCTGCACACAGCATTGTCACAAAAGACAAAGAAAATTGGACAAAAAGCCAAAAGTAATAACATTAACAACACCTAACTGGTACAGTTTTGTGTGCTTTTCATATCCTTAATAAATTACACCAGGTATATAACATTTTCAAACCAAATAACAGTTTAAGGTGCAGGAAAAAATTAATGTTGTTTTTATAAGCCACATTTAACTTAGCAACATTTTTTTGTTACATAAAACAAGGGAGTTTTCAAAATGAATAGTGAGAGAAATTTATTTACTATGCATAATATTCTAGGAAATTTATAAAATATTTACTACAGACAGCAGAATGTGAGAATGTATGCTGCTCTGTATTTCTATGATTTACTTTTGGCTTCTTCTGCCTCTGATCTCCATACAATTTTTTCTCTCCACCTCCATTCTTGGTCTTCCCCATAGAAATAAGTAAATAATTGAAAAGAATTAAATCTTAAACTTTCTCCTAAAAAAAAAAAAAACAAAAACAAAAACCGCCACTGTTCTGTGACTACCCATAGGCATTTAACAAAATAATGACAATGTTACCTTTTATATCACATTTTATAGTTTACAAATCTATTTTACACACAGCAGGACACATACTATTTCTACTTTACTACTGAGGGAATTGAGGGTTAGAATAGTTGAATATTGTCTAAAGTTAAATTTCATGGCCCTAACTGGTTTGGCTCAGTGGATAGAGCGTCGGCCTGCGGACTGAAGGGTCCCAGATTCCATTCCGGTCAAGGGCATGTACCTTGGTTGCAGGCATATCCCCAGTAGGGGGTGTGCAGGAGGCAGCTGACTGATGTATCTCTCTCATAGATGTTTCTAACTCTCTGTCCCTCTCCCTTCCTCTCTGTAAAAAAAAATCAATAAAATATATTAAAAAAAAATTTCATGGCACACAGGGAAGTTAAAGAACCCTGACATTTTAACTCAGAAAATGGCGTTAGTGGCAAAATCCTATATAATAAAAGCCTAATATGTAAATTGTCCCCTCAACCAGAGTTCCCCTGGGAGTTTGACTGCTGGACCAGTCACTATGACACACACTGACCACCAGGAAGCAGATGCTCCAACCAGTAGGTTAGCTTGCTGTGGGCACTGGTGGGCTGGACTGGAAAGTGAGGTGTGAGACGAGAGCCATCAGAAAGCTCCCAGGGTTTGGCCCGAGCCCCTGGCAGAGGCGGGCAGAGGTGGGGGCAGGAGCCAGGAGGGACCACGTGGTAGCAGAGGCTGCTACGCGAGATCTGAGAGCCATGGACTGCGCAGCCCTCTGCAGCCTGTGGCATTCTCAGTGCACAATTTATAATCTTCAAGGCTGCTTCTTTTTACTTGTTAAGTTTCACTAACTACTCCAGGAGAGTGGATAGCACCATTATGGAGGGATGGGCCAGGCGTGCTTGCCCGAGGCCAAGGGGTGGCCTCGGGATCCCAGGGACACAGCAGAGAGGGGGACGGGGCTGAGTCAAAGAAACCAAGTCTAACACTTGAAAGGAAGTGGGAGGCAGCGAAGGATGGAGGGTGACAGTTGCGCAGGGGCCTAGAAAAGCTGCTGGGTGGTGGCAGCCGAGAAGCCCAGTGCCTCTCCCATGGGACAGGCTCCACTGTCCCTCTCTCCTCCTCCCTGTGACCCGTCACCCCAGCTCTCCTCACACAGCCCCACCCACACAGCCCCATCCTGCATAGCCCTGCCCTGCCCTGCCCCACACAGCCCCACCCCACCCTGCACAGCCTTTTGGGAGCTCCACCCCCGGAGGAGAAAGGGGGAGGCTGAAGACAGAAAGTCACAGGAAGAGGGGGCAGAGCAGGGCCCACCAAGTTACACAGAGGGGAGGGAGGGATAGACCCCACAGGACTGGGGACAGAGATGGGCAAGGAAGGAAGACCATGTGGAAGCGTTGCCCTTGGTTGAAGTAGAAATCCTGACCCCATTTTACAGATCCCAGCAGTGTGTGTGTGTTGGGGAGGGAGGGGGGCAGCGAAGGCAAAAGAGTGTGTGAGGGGACTGGATGGATGGAAAGCAGTGACGTTTGATTCATGGCCTATTTATTTTTATTTTTGTTAATATATTTTTATTGATTTCAGAGAGAAAGGCATAGGGAGAGATATAAACATCAATGATGAGAGAGAATCGATCTGCTGCCTCCTGCACGCCCCCTACTGGGGATTGTGCCTGCACCCAGGAATGTGCCCTTGACCAAAATTGAACCCAGGATCCTTCAGTCTGCAGGCCGTGGCTTTATTCATTGAGCCAAACCATCTAGGGCAGTGGTTCTCAACCTTCCTAATGCCACGACCCTTTAATACAGTCCCTCATGTTGTGGTGACCCCAACCATAAAATTATTTTCATTGCTACTTCATAACTGTAATTTTGCTACTGTTATGAATCATAATGTAAATATCTGATGTGCAGGATGCATTTTCATTGTTACAAATTGAACATAATTAAAGCGTAGTGATTAATCACAAAACCAATATGTAATTATATATTCAATATGTGTTTTCCGATGGTCTTAGGCGACCCCTGGGAAAGGGTTGTTTGACCCTCAAAGGGATCGCGACCCACAGGTTGAGAACCGCTGATCTAGGGTGACCCATGGTCTATTTAAAACTGCGGCAGTAGGCTGAGCAGGGGTCTTACCACAATAATGTTACCTGATAATGAAGGTGCCTCTCCTTATGTTGGGGTAATCAGAACTGCAGTGAAGTAAAGACACTCCCATGGAGCCTGCAAAGGGTTTCCACACACACGGTGCAATTTACTTCGTGTGGCAGCTGAAGAGGGTGAACAGAGCCTTGGAAGGACATGAGGTCTCCAAGACCAGGGGCGGGAGGGAAAGTGCTTGCTGAGCATTTCATGCTGTGAGTTAAAATCTATATATATAAAAGCCTAAGCGACCGAAATGACCATAATGATGGGAACAACTGGTGGCTATGATTCGCACTGACCACCAGGGGGTTGACATTCAATGCAGGAACTGCCCCCTGGTGATCAGTATACTCCCACAGTGGGAGCTCTGCTCAGCTGACTGACCCATCCTGGTGGCTCACCAGCCCTGTGGCAGCCACTCCCTCCCTCAGTAGTCCTGCAGGTCCAATCTCCAGAGAATGGGCCAGGCACTGATGGATCAGTGCCGCTGGCACAATCCCGAAAGCGCACCAGCCTCCTAGAAGTTGGCCTAGGGCACCGCAGCCACTTACCCTTCCTAGAGGCTCTGCAAGGAAGAAACAATATAAAAGTGGCTGCCAGGTGGCTCCCGACAACCGGTATGAATGTCAGCGGGATGGATCTGAATCCCAGGCTGGCAAGGGCATGCCACCACCAGCCCAGAAGGGTGATCACATCCCAGGCTCCACACCCGCTTGGGATCCCACCTGTGCATGAATTCATGCACCGGGATTCTAGTCTATACATATAAAAGCCTAATATGCTGTGTCCAACTGAGTGGTTGACAGACCAGTAACTATGATGTGCACTGACCACCAGGGGGCAGATGCTCCGACCAGTAGGTTAGCTTGCTACTGAGGTCCAGCCAATTGGGACTGAGAAAAATGGGGCTGGACACGCCCTGGAGCCCTCCCATGGTCCCTCCCTGGCCACCAGCCCTGGTTGGGACTGGGTGAGATGGCCCTGATCAGCCCCAATTGCCGGCCAGGTGGAGGGACCCCACCTGTGCATGAATTTTGTGCACTGGGCCTCTAGTAAATAATAACCATGGATGATAATCCACAGAACAAAGTGAATATTCATTATCATGCTGATATCTAATAAAAGAGAAACATGCAAATTGACCATACCTCTGCTACACTCACAAGCCACGCCCTCAAGCCACGCCCACCAGCCAATCAGGAGCGAGTATGCAAATAAACCCAACAAAGATGGCGACAGCCACAGAGCTGGAGCGAACAGGAGACGTGGGTTGCCCCTGGCGATGGAGGAAGCCAAGCTTCCCGCCTGCCCTGGCTGGCTGTGGGCTCTGCTAAAGGCTACAAAGTTTCAATTATAGAAGATAAATAAATCCCAGATACCTGCTTCCAGCCACCGTGGCCTCCGCTCAAGAAGGGTCTGGGAGCCTGGGTTGCCCGGGGCCATGGCCAGCCTACAAACAGCTATCAGCCCCTCACCCAGGATGGCCACGCCCCCCAGCAGGGACTCTCACCTTGAAGGGTGTGTGGCCAGCCTAAAAATGGCCCTCAGCCTCTCACCCAGGCTAGCCACACCCCCATGGGGTGAGGGTCCCCGCTGGGGGGAATGGCCAGCCTGCAAGCAGCCATCAACCCCTCACCCAGGCTGGCCAGGCACCCCAGTGGGGACCTCCACCCTGAAGGGGGTGTGGCCAGCCTGCAAACAGCCATCAGCCCCTCACCCAGGCTGGCCACACCCTCATGGGGTGAGGGTCCCCACTGTGGGGCTTGGCCAGCCTAAGACAGCCATCAGCCCCTCACCAAGGCTGGCCAGGCACACTAGCGGGACCCACCCCATCCTGAAGGGTGTGTGGCCAGCCTGCAAACAGCCATCAGCCCCTCACCCAGGCTGGCCACACCTCCCAGTGGGAACCCTCAGCCCATGGGGGCATGGCCAGCCTGCAAACCACCACAGGCCCCTTACCCATGCTGCCCCACGCCCCAAGGGAACCACCACCCTGATCCGGGACACTTTTCAGGGAAAATCAGCTGCCCCCCACCCGTGCACCAGGCCTCTATCTATACTAATAAAAGGGAAATATGCTAATTAGATTGGGAGACCTACTAGGAGACCTTCCAGACATTCTTCTGGACAAAGCCATGGTGGCAGGGCCGAGGTAGAGGCGGTTAGAGGCCAAGAGGGGAGGGCAGTTGTGGGTGATCAGGCTGGTGGGGGGCGGGGCCATTGGGGGTAAGCAGGCCAGCAGGGAGGCCACTTGGGGGCAAGCAGGCCATCAGTGGGGGTCAGTTGGAGGTGATAAGGACAGCAGGGGGTGGAGTGAGCAGGCCAGAGGGGGGGCAGTTGGGGGCGAGCAGGCCAGTGGGGAAGGAAGGTGGGGGTGAACAGTCCAGCAGGGGGTGGGGGCAGTTGGGGGTGATCAGGCTGCCCGGGGGGTGTTTGGGGGCAAGCAGGCTAGCGGCGGGGGTCAATTGGGGGTGATCAGGCCAGCAGGCAGAGTGGTTAGGGGCAATCAGGCAGGCAGGCAGGCAGGTAAGCGTTTGGGAGCCAGCAGTCCCGGATTGCGAGAGGGATGTCTGACAGCCGTTTTAGGCCCAATCCCTGTAAACTGGCAGTAGGACATCATTTGAGGGGTCCCAGATTGGAGAGGGTACAGGCCGGGCTGAGGAACACCCCCTCCCCCGTGCACAAATTTCATGCACCAGGCCACCAATCATCAAATAAATGAATGTAAAAGTAAATGAAGGAAAAGAGGTATCCCTTTTTTACAGTACAATTCCAATTAATAAATGCAAAAAGAATAATAGAAATAGAAAATCACCATTTGGGAAACACCAGAGCAATAGTTGTTGCATGCGTGACTCATCAATGGATGCTAAAATTAGTGGACATGATTATAATAAAAAAAAAACTTGCATATCTCAGAATATCTTCCAAAAGATACTTATCCTATATAATAAAGAGGTAATATGCAAATTGACCATCATACCCTCGCACAAGATGGCTGCCCCCATGTAATCAAAAGATGGCCGCCACAAGATGGCCGGCAGGGGAGGGCAGTTGGGGGTGACCAGGCCTGCAGGGGAGGGCAGTTGGGGGCAACCGGGCCAGCAGGGGAGCACTTAGGCCTCGATCAGGCTGGCAGGGGAGTGGTTAGGGGGTGATCAGGGTGGCAGGCAGAAGCAGTTAGGGGCAATCAGGCAGGCAGGCAGGTGAGCGGTTGGGAGCCAGCAGTCCCGGATAGTGAGAGGGATGTCCACAGGGATCGGGCCTACACTGGCAGTCAGACATCACCCGAAGGGTCCCAGATTAGAGAGGGTGCAGGCTGGGCTCAGGGACACCGCCCACTGCACAAATTTCGTGCACCGGGCCTCTAATTTATATATATAAAAGCCTAAGTGACCGTTTGACCGGTAGCTATGATATGCACTGACCACCAGGGGGCAGACACTCAACGCACAGGCATGGAAACATGGCACAGACTGCTGAATCTCAGAGGGCAGGGAGGATGGGGGAGGGTGGGAAGAGATTAACCAAAGATCTTATATGCATACTAGAGGGCTGGTGCAAGTGCAATGGTGGGGTTGCTCGGCCGGGCCTGTGGGGAGCGGGCCGAAACTAGCAGTCTGACATCCCTTGGTGAGTCCTGGATTGTGAGAGGGCACAGGCCAGGCTGAGGGACCCCACTGGTGCATGAATCTGTGCACCAGGCCTCTAGTTAATCAATCTATCTATCTATCTATCTATCTATCTATCTATCTATCTATCTACCTACCTACCTATCTGGCCCAGCGACTGGAATGGCGGAATGACCAAAATGACCAGAACAACCAGTGGCTATGATGTGCACTGAGGCAGCCAACCAGCCTGATCTGGGCCCCAGTCGGTCCCCAACACGATCGGGGGAGGGCCGGTCGTCCAACTGCCTGCAGCCCCTCCCCCCTGCCGGCCCAGCCTGATGGGCCCCCATCAGGGCGGGCCAGCTGGACCCCACCCATGCATGAATTCATGAAACGGGCTTCTAGTTATAAAGATAAAAACAGTCACTTTAATGGAAAAAACAGGTAGATACCACTTTAACCAGGGAATCAAGGTATTAGGACTAGTAATGAGACATATCAAAATCATGCACCTTCTGATGATGATGAAATGAGAAAGACCAAACATCTCTGTCTTTCAAAGACATTCTACAAAATAACTGGCCAGTACTCTTAAAGTGTCAAAATCATAAAAGACAAAGACCGAGGAACTGTCCTAGATTAGAGGCACTAAGGAGACAAAATGACAACTAAATGCAATATGAGATCCTAAGTAAGATCCTAGGCCAGCAAAAGGGCCATGGGACAACTGGAGAAATAAGAATAAGGTATGTGACTACTGGGTCTCTTCCCTACAAGCAACATGGCTTCTTCTCAGCTCAGCAACAGGCTTCCCCTCAACCTCAACTGCCACAGGCCACTGCCTCCCCTGTCCATGGCCCTAGGCTGCTGTGCAGTTTATGTTGCTTTTTAGTTGTCAGGGAAAGCTTTGACTGCAGAAATGTCTGTCCCACTATCAAAGAGAAGAAAAAGACTGCAAGAGAACTTGTTCAAGCTGTTTTAGCGCACAAACCTAGAATGTGCAGCTTTCTTGAGTGGCGACATCTGAAGGTTTAGTTACAAGAGATACGCTAGTCTGTATTTTTGCTGTGCTATTGAGGATCAGGACAATGAACTAATTACCCTGGAAATAATTCATTGTTACGTGGAATTACTTGACAAGTATTTGGCAATGTGTGTGAACTTGGCATCATCTAAATTTTGAGAAGGCTTATTGTATTTTGATGAGTTTCATTTGGGAGGGGAAGCTCAGGAAACATTCAAGAAAAGTGTCCTTAAAGCAACTGAGTAGGCTGATCTACTGCAGGAGGAAGAGGACACCCCATGAAGTGTTCTTGAAGAGATTGGAGTGACATAATTCCTTCCCTCGTTGATGACTTCTGGCATTTCACACACTGTACATAGTCATTGTCTTCATGTCCATGTTAGCTAATAGTTTAAGATGATTTTCTGTCAGTAATACTTATTTGCTAAGCTGCTTCATTCAGGTCTAAAAATAAAAATTTACTTTTAAAGGGAACTTTGGTTAATCAATTGATAACTTATAGGATTTAAATGTGAATTAGAGTGATTGAGAAAAAGAAAGGTAGCTGGATAGTTTAAGGTTTGAGTCTGACATAACCCAAGGACTGCCTGTATTTTTATTGATTTTCAGAGAAAGAGGAAAGGAGAAGAGAGAGAGAGAGAAACATTGATGTGAGAGAGCAACATTGATTGGCGGCCTCCTGAATGCCCTCTACCAAGGATCAAGCCTGTAACCTGGGCATGTGCCCTGACCAAGAATAGAATGAACTAGCATCCTTTCAGTGCATGGGACGATACTCAACTAAGCCACACTGGTCAGGGCAGAAAATTTTTTAAATTTTTTTTCAGTAAAATGTTGAAAATTCACCTTCATTTGAATGTGGTGGTTGTTAAAAGCAGATATAAGGAGTCTTCATATACTTCAAGTTCATTAAAAAATAATATGGATTTCATGCTACTGAGAACTTATCTACACATTTATTTTCAATCAATAAATGCTGCTTTACAACCTGGAAAAAAAGAAAGTTCGCAGATCAGTTAGTACTGTGTCAGTGTTAACTTCCTGGTTTCAATCATTGTTCTATGCTAAATATTAACATTTGGGAAAGCTGGGTGAAGGGTATATGGGAATTCCCTGCACTATTATTGCAACTTTTTTGTAAGTCTGAAATTATTTCCAAATAAAAAGTGTTGGTGCTTATAATCTAAACCACATCATTTGGAACTGGATTTTCTTTGTTTCAAATGTATAAATTTTGCCTCCTCAGTAATCTCCACTGAAGAATTAAACATTCACAAGTATTAAATGAGAGGTTTCAAAAGAAGAGTTTAAAAAAGAAAGAAAAAAAAAAGAGAGAAAAGAAGAGTTTAATAATTGTCCAAGTAAATTATGCTAATTTCTCCTTTATTAATGATTAGTGGTATAAAAAATGACATTTTCCCAAATAATAATAAAAGATTTACAGGTTTAAAAGAATCCAAGTAACACTGATCCAGTTGAAACTAGTGTAGACAAACATAATGGGGGGAAAAAATCTTATACCAAAGGGGTTGTCAGAAAGACTCTAAATTCTATGACCTGTTAATGAGAGAAGGAATCCAGAAGCTTGGCTGATTACTAGCACTAAACCCATGTCATATAATTTGATAAGAGGAAAAACAGGGCCGTAAATTCAACCAAGAATTATTTTGTTGCAGTCAAAAATAATAAAAGAAGCAAGGAAATTCTTTTTGAAGGTTTTCACTGTAAAAGCTTTAAGACTGTGGTATTTACAATGTTTTAAGTTATGGCCCTGATGATAAGACTTCTCACAGAAAAGGGGTGAGCTACACATGGATGCAGACTTTCAACATAAGCCATAAGAAGCAACTAAAATTTAGCTCCAAAGATGTACTTTTTCTTGTAAACTACATATCTAGTAAACTAAATGGGGGCACTAAAAGTAAAGATACATTCTATAAAATCTTACAAATATATTTGACAATGAGATGTTAGGAAATGATAAAGGGACAGGGGCAAAGGGACTTGGGTTTTAAGTGTTAAAATTACTCTCTTTGTTCTCTTTGCTGGCAGGAACTAGGGATTGTACAGAAGAGAAGAAATTGATTCCTTCTGTGCCAGAAACCCTTCAGAAGAAGCAAAGGAATTTCATGCAGCTGAAGATCAAGTGCCTGAAAAAGAAGTTTGCCTAAAAGATGCTTCAAAAGGAAAGGAGAAAGCTTATCTATAAAAAAAGCTGAGCACCATGACAAGGCATACAGGTAGATGTACAGAACTGAGATCTGAATGGCTAAGTTAGCAAGAAAAGCTGGCACTTCTATGTACCTGTGGAACCCTACTTGGCATTTGTCATCAGAGGAAGGTGCTGCAGCTTCTTTGCCTTTGCCAGATCTTCAACGGCACCTTTGTTAAGCTCAACAAGGCTTTCCTTAACATGCTGAGGATTGTGGAATCATATATTGCATGAGGATGCCCAAACCTGACATCAGTAAATGATCTACAAACAGGCTATGTGAAAATCAACAAAAAAACTAATTGATTGGATAGATAACACATTGATTGCTCGATCTCTTGGTAAATATGGCATCATCTAAACGGAAGATCTGATCCGTGAGATATATACTGTTAGAAAACACTTTAAAGAAGTAAACAACTTCCGGTGGCCCTTCAAATTATCTTCTCCATGAGGTGGAATGAAGAAAAGACCACCCATTTTGTAGAAGGTGGAGATACTGATAATAGGGAAGATTAGGATTAACAGGTTTATCAAAAGAATGAACTAAGGTATCTACTATGATTATTGTTGTAATCTGGTCAGTTAATAAACAGTGAGTGCTTTAAAATTGAGTAAGTAAATAAAATTACTCTCCTTTTGAGTAGCTAATATTATTTCAAAAGCACTATTCCAAAGGTATGACTCACTTTAGAGAAAATAAAAAAGATGAGAAGAAATGAAATGGTTAAAAATATTATTGGCTTTACAAGCTTAAGATTTTCATACTAAATACAAAATAGAAGCTTTTTAAAAAACTGTCAAGAATTAATCCTTAACACAGCCAGTTGGCCTGGAGGTCAAATCCTCCCAGTATCAACTACAACAATCAAGGCTTAACTAAAACAAGACTGCGCACAAAGACCACTAGGGGGTGCACCAAGAAAGCATAAAAAATGCGGAGACAAAGAAACAGGACAAAATTGTCCATGGAGGATATAGAGTTCAGAACCACACTTTTAAGGGCTCTCAAGAACTGTCTAGAAGCCGCCGATAAACTTAATGAGATCTGCAAGAAATCTAATGAGACCCTCGATGCTATGATAAAGAACCAACTAGAAACTAAGCATACACCGACTGAAATAAAGAATATTATACAGGCCGAAACCGGTTTGGCTCAGTGGATGGAGCGTCGGCTTGCGGACTGAAAGGTCCCAGGTTCAATTCCGGTCAGGGGCATGTGCCTGGGTTGCGGGCACATCCCCAGTGGGAGATGTGCAGGAGGCAGCTGATCGATGTTTCTCTCTCATCGATGTTTCTAACTCTCTATCTCTCTCCCTTCCTCTCTGTAAAAAAATCAATAAAATATATTTTTTTAAAAAAAGAAAAGAATATTATACAGACTCCCAACAGCAGACCAGAGGAGCGCAAGAATCAAGTCAAAGATTTGAAATGCGAAGAAGCAAAAAACACCCAACTGGAAAAGCAAAATAAAAAAAGAATCCGAAAATACGAAGATAGTGTAAGGAGCCTCTGGGACAGCTTCAAGCGTACCAACATCAGAATTACAGGGGTGCCAGAAGATGACAGAGAGCAAGATATTGAAAACCTATTTGAAGAAATAATGACAGAAAACTTCCCCTACCTGGTGAAAGAAATAGACTTACAACTCCAGGAAGCGCAGAGAACCCCAAACAAAAGGAATCCAAAGAGGACCACACCAAGACACATCATAATTAAAATGCCAAGAGCAAAAGACAAAGAGAGAATCTTAAAAGCAGCAAGAGAAAGAAACTCAGTTACCTACAAGGGAATACACATACGACTGTCAGCGGATTTCTCAACAGAAACTTTGCATGCCAGAAGGGAGTGGCAAGAAATATTCAAAATGATGAATGCCAAGAACCTACAACCAAGATTACTTTATCCAGCAAAGCTCTCATTTAGAATTGAAGGTCAGATAAAGAGCTTCACAGATAAGGAAAAGTTAAAGGAGTTCATCACCACCAAATGAGTAATATATGAAATGCTGAAAGGTATCCTTTAAGAAGAGGAAGAAGAAGAAAAAGGTAAAGATACAAATGATGAACAACAAATATGCATCTATCAACAAGTGAATCTAAGAATCAAGTGAATGAATAATCTGATGAACAGAATGAACTGTTGATTATAATAGAATCAGGGACATAGAAAGGGAATGGACTGACTATTCTTGGGGTGGGGGGGGAAGGGGTGTGGGAGATGCGGGAAGAGACTGGACAAAAATCGTGCACCTATGGATGAGGACAGTGGGTGGGGAGTGAGGGTGGAGGGTGGGGTGGGAACTGGAAGGAGGAGAGTTATAGGGGGGGGGAAAAGAGAAACAAATGTAATAATCTGAACAATAAAGATTTAATTATTAAAAAAAAGCCGAAACCGGTTTGGCTCAGTGGATAGAGCGTCGGCCTGCGGACTGAAAGGTCCCAGGTTCGATTCCGGTCAAGGGCATGTACCTGGGTTGAGGGCACATCCCCAGTGGGAGATGTTCAGGAGGCGGCTGATCGATGTTTCTCTCTCATCGATGTTTCTGACTCTCTATCTCTTTCCCTTCCTTTCTGTAAAAAATCAATAAAATATATTTAAGAAAAAAAAAAAAAGAATTAATCCTTATATAAAGAATAACAAGAGATACACACAAGGCCACAATGAAGTACAACACAGCAAAAGTATAATTATAGTTTTAAAAGCATAGCGGGCTAGATTAGTCCTTAAATTCCCTATCAGAGCCATTACCATATCAGTAAAGCTAGATATACACTTTCACTTCACTTAGTATAATAAAGTAGTTCAGACTTAGGTCAAAGATCACCCAATTAGAGTGCCTCATTTGTCTGATCCACTATAGACAGTAAGTGAATTACTTTCCTCTACATAAATGTTCTTAATTTGTATTTGGATATTCTAATCTACAGAGAGCAGATCACTCAATTTCTAAAACATAACATCTGAGGTACCAACCAACCAAACATCATAGAAAATTGCAAAACTTTAACTGTTTGTTACCATATAGTGAAAAAAGGTACATTTTTGTGGAATGCTTAAAGTGTTTTAGTGGGGGAAAAAATCAGAAAAATAATCTAAAAGGTTTAAACATCCAGGTATGATGATGTCTTAAATAGAGGCATTTAACTCAAACCTTCATTCCATCACAATTAAAATGCCAAAAAAAAAAAAAATCTAAAATGGGAGAGAACTACTTCAACACTAGACACTAGGAATTGGATGTCATTCATATGATGAAACTGTTGAGGAATATCTGAAAGATATGGTAAGATAGATCTGGATAGAATAAAGATGTCAAGAGCCAACTAGTGACTTATCTTCCTGAGAAAGGAATGCTGTGACTCTGAGAGAAAGCAGAGGAGATACTGGCAAAAACACCATTAATAAGAACAGTAAGAGGAGGGCATGGGTGGCCATAGGAAAAAATGAGAAACACTCCAGCTGGAATCTGTTTACCACCACCAATCAAAATCATTGAAAACAACTGTGTCCAAGGAGCTGCACAGCAGCACACTAAACAATGTCTAGGAAATCTAAGACTTTCTCCCAGAAACAGTGGGCAGATATACAAGTAAGGTGGATAAATAACTACTAGAGGCCCAGTGCACGAAATTCGTGCATGGGTAGGGTCCCTAGGCCTGGCCAGTGATCAGGGCCAATCGGGGCCTTCCAGCTGCTGGCCAGGGCCTTCCTTCTGGCTGCAAGCCGGGGTCTCCCTTCTTCAGCTGCTGCCAGGGCCTTCCTTCATTCCGTGCCACCCCCTGGTGGTCAGTGCACGTCATAGCGAGCAATCGAACTCCCGGTCTCCTGGTCGAACTCCCGAGGGGACATTTGCGTATTAGGCTTTTATATATATACTAGGGGCCCGGTGCACGAAATTCGTGCACTGGGTGTGTGTGGGAGGGGAGTGTCCCTCAACCCAGCCTGCCCCCTCTCACATACTGGGAGCCCTCAGGCGTTGACCCCCATCACCCTCCAATCGCAGGATCGGCCCCTTGCCCAGGCCTGACGCCTCTGACAGAGGCTTCAGGCCTGGGCAGGGGACCCTCATTTCCCCCCATCACTGGTTCTGCCCCCAGACCCCTCCGATTGCTGGTTCTGCCCCTTGCCCAGGCCTGATGCCTCAGCCAGAGGCGTAGACCCCCATCACCCTCCGATTGCCTGATCGGCCCCTTGCCCAGGCCTGACGCCTCCGCCAGAGGTGTCAGGCTTGGACAGGGGACCCCCATCTCCCCCCGATCACTGGCTCTGGCCCCCGCCCAGGCCTGAGGCCTCTGGCCCAGGAATCATGCCTGGGCAGGGGACCCCCATTTCCCTCTGATTGCTTGCTCCACCCCCCGCCCAAGCCTGACGCCTCTGACCCAGGCTTCAGGCCTGGGCAAGGAGACCATCATATAACCCCAATCCCCAGCTCAGCCCCCTGCCCAGGCCTGATGCCTCGGCCAGAGGAGTTGACCCTCATCACCCTCTGATCACCAATCACCGGATCGGACCCTTGACCAGGCCTGAGGCCTCCGGCAGAGGTGTCAGGCCTGGGCAGGGGACCCCCAGCTCCCTGCGGTTGCAGGCTCCGCCCCTGCCCAGGCCTAACGCCTCTGGCTGAGGCGTCCGGCCCGGGCAGCGGGAACCCGCAGCTGCAGCGGCCCCGCGATCGTGGGCTCCGCTTTAGGCCCAGGCAAGGGACCCCTAGCTCCCGGGACTGCTAGCTTCGACCGTGCCCAGCTCCCATTGCTGGCTCCACCCCTACTTCCTGCTATCACTGGCCAGGGCGGCAAAGGCGCCTGATTCTCCGATCATGGCTGGGGGGCAGGGCAAAGGCGGCCCCAGGGCCGCCTTTGCCCTGCCCCCCAGCTCTTAGCTCCCCCCTGGGTTTCCGATCACAGTCAGTGGCAGGGGGCTTCTTCCTGCTTTCCCTTTCACCTCCCTGCATTGTGCCTACATATGCAAATTAACCGCCATCTTGTTGGCAGTTAACTGCCAATCTTAGTTGGCAGTTAACTGCCAATCTTAGTTGGCAGTTAATTTGCATATAGCCCTGATTAGCCAATGAAAAGGGTACCGGCATACGCCAATTACCATTTTTCTCTTTTATTAGTATAGATATAGATAGTATACAACTGGCCTGGTGGCTAGCAAAATACCCATTCCTCATAGAATAAATTGGACAGAGAGAGACATCACTCCTTTGCTAGGACAGGCTCCCAATCTACTCCTTTCAGGCTTCTGGGTTGATGAACAGAAATGTGCATTTCTATTAACTGGGTCTCTTATGTAATAGTTGAAAGGAGAATCTATTAGTATCCAAGGACAGTGAGGTTATTGCAGATGCATTCTTCTGCAGGTCTCCAGATGAGACTTCTCCAAGCATAAGGATAAATAAAAGGAGAAGAAGGGTGGGGGAGGATGGATGAGGGGAGGAAGCAGGAAGAGAAGGAGAAAAAAATACAAAAAAATACTGGAAACTAAGAAATCATTTTGCAACAAAAAAGAGGAAAATAGAACACTTAAGATATAGAAAGGGACATAATTTTGAAAAGAGTCTGGAAACAGAACTAAATTTTAATTAACTTTGCACTGAATTGAATTTTATAAAAAAATTTTAAAACAGGTTATTTGAAACAAGATAAAAGATCAGATATTGGGTAACAGACTGAGGTTTGTTTAAGAGTAAGGTAGACATAAGTAGGAAACTAAAAGAAATAAGAAAATACTGTAACAGCAGAAGTAAAAACTAAATTAATTATAACCAAATAGAAAAATGAGCATAAGATTTCAACAGACATTTCACAAAACAGGATATCCAGATGACCAATAAACATAAGAAAAATCACAATTTCATTAGTAATTAGAAAAATATGAATTAAAACTATAATGATATATCACTACATGACTACCAAAATAACCAAAATAAAAGCAAAATACCAAGTGTTGTCAAGAATGTGACTCACTCTCATACATTAATACGGAAAGTGTAAAATGGGCATAATTACTTTGGAAACCTCTATGGTAGTATCTACCAAAGCTGATAGCCTATGACCTATCTCTCAGAGTGTGTCTATAAATTAGAAGTAACAGCATCATCTGTTTGTTAGTCATGCAAAATCTCAGACCATACCAAAAACCTGACTCACAGCATTTTACTGAGAGCCAGGTAATTTACATGCACATTAAAGTATGAGAAGTGCTGTACTATAACTCATCTATTCTACTTCAATCTTGTCCATTTCATTCTAGTTATAAGCCCAACAAAAATACATGCAAGTGCTCACTGAAAAATATGTACTAGAATGTTTATAGCAGCACTATTTCTGTTTTTAAATTTTTAATATTATATTAGTTTCAGGTGTACAATATAATATATATATATATATATATATATATATATATATATATATATATATATACACACACACACACACACACACACACACACACACACACACACATATATATTTGAGGCCTGGTGCACAAAAATTTGTGCACTGGCAGGGGAGGGGGTGTGTGTGGGGGGGTGTCCCTCAGCCCCACTTGTGGCTTCTCACAGTCTGGGACCCCTCGAAAGATAACCACCTGCTGGCTTAGGCCCACTCCCCGGGTGGCAGATGGCAGGCCCAATCCCTCGGTGCCTGCCCCGCCTCCCCGGGTGGCACACACGGCAGGGCTGATCCGGGGGTTGGGTCGCTGCCCTGGGTCGGGTCGCACACGGGATGCCCAGATGGAGGCTGGGTGGGCCAGCCGATTGCTGCTGCATCGCCCAGCTTCCCCGGGTCGGGTTGCACACGGATGCCCGCCACCCCGAGTAGCAGACAGCAGGCCAGATGGTGGCGGGGCAGGCGGGATGGTGCTGTCCCGCCCTGCCTGCAGTATTCAAATCAGCCACCATCTTTGGCAGTTAATTTGCATATCATGCTGGTTAGCCAATGGGAGGCGTAGCGAAGGTATGGTCAATTACCATGTTTGTCTATTATTAGATAGGATAAAAGCTTTAGCGAACAACCAGTCGCTATGACATGCACTGACCACCAGGGGGCAGACACTCAACGCAAGAGCTGCCTCCTGGTGGTCAGTGCGCTCCCACCTTGGGAGCACCACTCAGCTGACTGATGGGCGCCAGACGCAGGGCTTACGGAGACCACACCAGAGCGGCAGCAGGCACAGAGGGGCTGGGATGAGCAGGAGCGGCAGGCAGCATTGGACTGCGGTTTTGGCCTGATTCCTGCAAGCCAGGCCGAGGGACCCCATCAATGCACAAATATATTCACTGGGCCTCTAGTATTTATGTAAACTGATTGTCCCCAGTTAGTCGAGTACCCACCTGGCACAATATATAGTTAAATATTACAATACTAGAGGCCCTGTGCATGACTTTCGTGCACTGGGGAGGTCCCTCAGCCCGGCCTGCACCCTCTTGCAGTCCAGGACCCCTCAGGGGATGTCCAACTGCCGGCTTAGGCGCTCTCCCCTAAGCCGGCAGTTGGACATCCCCCGAGGGATCCTAAGCGCTGCCACGGAGGCAGGAGAGGCTCCTGCTACCGCGATTGCGCTCATCAGCCTTGAGCCCAGCTTCTGACTGAGCAGCGCGCCCCCTGTGGGAGTGTACTGACCACCAGGGGGCAGCTCCTGTGTTGAGCGTCTGCCCCCTGGTGGTCAGTGTGCATCATAAAAACAGGTCATTTCGCCATTTGGTTGATTTGCATAGTAAGGTTTTATTATATAGGATTATTGACTATAATCCCTATGCTATACTTTACATCCCATGACTGAGTAACTGGAAATTTGTGCATTTTAATCCCCTCCCATTTTTCATCCTTCCTCCTAAACCCTCATCCGATCTGGCAACCAATAAGTCTGTTTTCTGTACCTATGAGCTTGTTTCTGTTTTGTTTATTTATTTTGTTTTTTAGATTCCAAATATAAGTGAAATCATATGGTATGTGTTTTTCTCTGACTTATTTTACTTAGTATAATATCTTCTAAGTCAATCGATTTTGTCATAAATGACAAGATTTCATTTTTTATGGCTGAGTAATATTCCACTGTATATATGTACCACCTCTTCTTTATATATTCATCTATCAATGGACACAGGTTGCTTCCATATCTTTGCTATTGTAAACAATGATACAAAGAACATGGGAGAGGGAGAGGGAGAAGGAGAGGGAGAGGGAGAGGGAGAGGGAGAGGGAGAGGGAGAGGGAGAGGGAGAGGGAGAGGGAGAAACATGGATATAAGAGAGAACATGAGAACATCGATTGGTTGCCTTCCATACATGCCCAACAGGGGATCAAACCTGCAACTTTCTATTGTATGGGATGATGATCCAACCACATAAGCCACCAGTGAGGGCAGCAGACTCTCTTTTGATTTTGTTGATGGTTTCCTTTGTGGTACAATACTTTTTAATTGATGTAGTCCAATTTGTTTATTTTTTTTCTTTTGTATCCCTTGCCTGAAGAAACATATCCAAAATACTAATGTCAAAGAGTTTACTGCCTGTGTTTTCTTCTAGGAGTTTTGTGCTTCAGGTCTTACATTTTAGCTTTTAATCCATTTTGAGTTTATTCTTGTATATGGTGTAAGAAAGTGATCAAGTTTCATTCTTTTTCATGTATCTGTCCAGTTTTCCCAACACCATTTATTAAAGATATTGTCTCTTCATTATATATTCTTGCTTCCTTTGTCATAGATCAACTGACCATATAGGTGTGGGATTATTCTCAGTTCTCATGGGGATGAAATGCACAACATGATGATTATAGTTAACTAGGAGCCCAGAGCGCCATTCGAAATTTCACAGCGCTGCCCACCCTCGAGTTGCCTAAGGACATTTTCCCATTGATTTTTAGAGAGCATGGAAGATAGAGGGAAAGACAAGGAGAAACATCAATGTGAGAGGGACACATGGATTGGTTGCCTCCTGCATGAGCCCTGACCTGGGTCCACAGAGCAGCAGCCCCTGCAGCCGCTGCGGGTCCGGCCCTGACTCATTCCCTGCACCCCGCAGCCTGCTGGTCCCGCCCTGCCTCACTCCCTGGACCAGGGGTCCTCAAACTTTTTAAACAGGGGGCCCGTTCACTGTCCCTCAGACCATTGGAGAGCCGGACTATAGTTTAAAAAAAAAATGAACAAATTCCTATGCACACTGCACATATCTTATTTTGAAGTAAACAAACAAAACGGGGGGAACAAATACAATATTTGTATTTGCATGTGGCCCGTGGGCCGTAGTTTGAGGACCCCTGCCCTGGACCCTGGACTCCGCAGCCTGCTGGTCTGGCCCTGCCTCGATCCCTGGACCCTGCAGCCTGCTGGTCCGGCCCTGCCTCGCAGAAGCTGAGGCAGCTATGGGTCCCGCCCTGCCTCCCTCCCGCACCCTTGAAGCAGCCCCGGCAGCTGCTGATCAGACCCTCCCCCTGCTGCCCCGCCCCTGACGCTGTGCTGGGAAACCTCCTCCTGTCCAGTAGACACGTTATGGCATCCTGGTTAATTAGCATATTTCTCTATTTTATATATATAGATAATACTATACTGCATATTTGAAAGTTGCTAACAGAGTAGATCTTAAAAGTTCTTATCACAAGAAAAATATCTGTAGTTATATAAGGTGATGGATGTTAACTAGAACTATTGTGGTAACTATGCCACAATATATACAAATATCAAATCATTATTTGTACAACTGAAATTAATATAATGTTATATATCAATTATACCTCAAAAGAGTTCTATCTCTTACCCTGGCCAATAAACATCTGAAAGATGTGTTTCATTAGTCATCCAGGAAACAAGATTTAAACCACATAATACAGCATTACACAATACTAGAATAACTAAAATTATAAAAACGGACAATACGAAGTATTAGCGAGAATATAAAGCAACATGGACTGTGAAACACTGCTGGTGGAAAAGCAAAATCATACAACCACTTTGAAAAATAATGGAGTAGTTTCTTATAAAGTTAAATATACACTTACCATGTGACCTGGCAATTCTACGCCTAGGTAGATAGTCAAGAGAAATTAAAACATATGTCCACACAAAGACTTGTATACAAATGCTAATAGCAGCTTTCTTCATAATTGCCCCAAATTGGAAATAACCCAAAT
Organism: Myotis daubentonii; assembly: GCF_963259705.1. Lineage (NCBI taxonomy): Eukaryota > Metazoa > Chordata > Mammalia > Chiroptera > Vespertilionidae > Myotis > Myotis daubentonii. The sequence continues at coordinate 110,560,886 of NC_081840.1, forward strand.
ATCCATCACCAGTGAATGGATAAACATATGTGGAACATCCATAAATGAAATTCTAATCACCAAAGAGAACATGATACACAAAACAACGTGGACAAGTCTCAAAAACATTATGCTGTGTAAAAAAAGCCAAACACAAAAGAGTACATACCATACAATTCCATTTATTTCAATTATTAGCAGAGGCAAAACTAATATGTAATGACAAAAAGCATAGCAGAAAGACAAAAAGTGGTTGTGTAGGAATGGAGGTGGTGGACATGAGGAAACTTTTGGGGGTAAAAGAAATGTTCTACATCATAATTGTGATGCTGGTGAATACATTATCAAAACTTGGTGAACTCAATACATTTTCCTATCTAATAATAGACAAACATGGTTGTCTAATAATTGACCATACCTTCGCTATGCCTCCCATTGGCTAATCAGCACGATATGCAAATTAACCACCAACAAAGATGGCAGCTAATTTGCATACTGCAGGCAGATCCCGCTATGCGGCCCTGCCTGGGGCTGGCCACCCCAGTGCGGGATCCTGGCCTGCTGTGTGCAGGGCGGGGCGGCAAGGGCAGGAGGCACCCTGATCCCGTCCCGGGCAGCGACACAGCCCAGCCCCAGAAGACCAGCCAGACACAGCAATCCGGCCCTGCGTTGGGAAGCCGGAGGCAGCTCTTCACCTGGAGGCTTAAGCCCAAGGTGGGAGGCGCCATTTTCTGTACAGAAAGGCAGGGGTGTGGCTAAGCACAAGGTGGCGCCAGGTTTGCGTATGGAGAGGGGGCGTGGCTCAGAGCGGGGTGGCGCTATGCTTGGAGAGGCCGGTGCTGAGGCTGGGTGTTCAGCTCAGGATGCGAGCGGTGGTAGAGGAAAGCAAGCTAGAGGAGGTAGCCCAGCCACGATGCCGTTCTAAGCTTCCCGGCCCAGGTTTTCAAATGTAAATATTACTTCAGATGTTGTAGTTGTGAAAGGGCAAGGGCTACGCCCTCCATCTTGCCCCAGGGCGAGGGCTACGCCTTCCATCTTACCCCAGATCCTCCATTTTTGGGCAGCAGCCTTAGCCATGTGCTCAGCAAGGAGCTTCTTCCCGGAAGCCCAAGCCTCTGCTAGCCATACCTAGGATTTCTTTAAACTAACCAATGACAATCAAGGGAAGTGCACGCCATAGATACGACCACATCTTGTGTAACAAGACACCGACTTGCGCCTGGCCAATCGGCAGGGCCCACAGACCTCTCTCCTCCCCTTACTCCAACCCTCCTATAAAACCCCTCACCCCACAGAGCTCACTCTCTCTCTGCCCCAGCCACTGCATCGGCGAGTGTGGGGGGAGCTCAAGCTAGCTTGAATAAAGAGTCTCTGCTTTTGCATCGGACTCAGCGCTCCCTGGTGGTCTATTGGGGATCCTGAAATCTGGGCTTAACAGTTGCATGTAGTTTATTCCCTTCCCCTCATCTTGGCTATTAAAGTCATGCCCACCCCCTGGGCAGCCAGGCACAGACGAGGTTTGGTTCTGGGGTCACCCCTTAGATTTTAAGCAGCTGCTACACTTGGTCGATAGGCACAAAATATCAAACAAAAGTGTATTTAAAAAGTTATCCTGGGTTTGTCTGTCTTTGGTGGTATTCACTCATGCCTTAAAAACTATCCACAGAAATTGGGATTGGGAGCCTGAATATACGTTGTTTATGTCAGCCTTGAAGGTAAATAAAAATAATGCCAAATTATGGAATAATGTGGGTCATGCTCTAGAAAATGAAAAGAACTTTGAGAGAGCTTTGAAATACTTTCTACAGGCTACCCATGTTCAGCCAGGGGAATGCCTAAGATATATATGCTTGGCTCCTATGTGTCCTGGGAGTTGCAGGCAGGGACCTATTCCACAGTTGCAAAATCATCGGTGTCACAGATGATATTGGTGCCCACATGAATGTAGGAAGAACTTATAAAAATTTAAATAGAACCAAAGAAGCTGAAGACTCTTATATGACGGCCAAGTCACTGATGCCTCAAATTATTCCTGGTAAAAAATATGCAGCCAGAATTGCCCCTAACCATCTAAACATCTATATTAATCTGGCCAACCTGATCCGAGCAGATGAGTCCCGGCTAGAAAAAGCTGATCAGCTGTATCAGCAAGCGATAAGCATGAGGCCCGACTTCAAACAGGCTTACATTAGCAGAGGAGAATTGCTTTTAAAAATGAATAAACCTTTCAAAGCAAAAGAAGCATATCTTAAAGCACTAGAGTTGGACAGAAATAATGCAGATCTTTGTTACAACTTGGCGATTGTTCAAATTGAACTTAAAGAACCAAATGAAGCTCTTAAAAACTTTAATCGTGCTTTAGAACTAAATCCAAAACATAAGCTAGCATTATTCAATTCTGGTATATTTATGCAAGAATCAGGTGAGGTTAAGCTCAGACCTGAAGCTAGAAAACGACTTTTAAGTTATATAAATGAAGAGCCACAATATGCTAATGGTTATTTCAATCTGGGAATGCTTGCCATGGATGACAAAAAGGACTCTGAAGCAGAGATGTGGATGAAGAAAGCCATAAAATTACAACCTGACTTCAGAAGTGCTTTGTTTAATCTGGCTCTGCTGTATTCTCAGACTGCAAAGGAATTACTGGCTTTGCCAGTTTTAGAAGAGTTACTCAAATACTATCCTGATCATATCAAGGGTCTCATTTTAAAGGGAGACATTGGGGCAGACGGTTCCCTCAAGGGTTCAGCCCGCTTTTGGGCCATAGGCACAGGGAACATCCAGGGCAGCCCCCGGAGCAGGCGTCTGAGCTCGGACGAGGCCATTTTGCAGCCTCCCCTTCCTCCGTCCCAGGTGGTGGGGGCCGTGACTGCCTCGAGGCTGCTCCCTGGAAGCCATTATCCCCTCAGCCTGTAGCTGTAAAACAGCGCACGCAAAGAGAATCTTTTTTTGTGCCTCATGTTAAAAAGTTGAAGAAAAAAAAAAGGTGCGTGACTCCTCACTGTGTTCATTTGTAAAAAAAAAAAAAGAAAAAGAAAATGTTCTTAAGACCCCGGGTGGCGAGGCAGCTCGGCCCCCGCAGAAGCTGCCTGATATGGTAGTAACTCTATCAGTAAGGACTCTGAAAGTCAGTGGCATAAATGCACCAATTAAAAGACAGATTATGAGGGTGAATCAAAAACAAAACCCACTTTAAATATAAAGACACATAGAGATTAAAAGTAAATAAATTAAGCTGCAGCCTGTTTTGCTCAGTGGATAGAGCATTAACCCTTGGACTGAAGGGTCCCAGGTTCGATTCTACTCAAGGGCATGTACCTCAGTTGCTGGCTTGATCCCTAGTCCCTATCAGAGCATGTGCAGGAGGAATCAATGTGTCTCTCCCTTTCCCTTCACTCTCTCTAAAATTCAATGGAAAAATATCCTTGGGTGAAGATTAACAAAAACAAAGTAAATGGATTAAGTAACACTAAAGAGATTATAAGAAAAATATATTCCAAACTTTGTTAGTTGTATAATGGTTATGTTTAAATCATTAACACCTAAGAAATTGGGTGAAGGGTACATATAATATGCTGTAGTATTTTATAGTTTTTTTACATGTATGAGATTATTTCAAATTAAAATATTAAAAATTAAAAATTAATAAAATATTAATTGAAATGTATCTGCATTACATGAAAAATCTCCTAATTGCTTCTAGCATAATTTATTAAATTGTGCTAAAATTTACAAGGGTTCAATTAAAAAATATCTTAATTCTAAATGATATAATAGAAAATATATAATAGTGCAGTTATAAGCACTTATCTGAAAATAAAATTTAAAGAAGTGAATTTAAAGAAGGGATTAGCCAAAGAAAATATATGCACAACCCATGGACACAGACAACAGTATGGTGATGGCCAGAGAGAAGTGGGGGGCAAGAGCTGGGTAGAGGGGGCAAAAGGGGGGAAATAGGGACATCCTATCCTATCTAATAAAAGAGAAACATGGTAATTAGCCATAACTTCGCTACCCTTCCCATTGGCTAATCAGCGAGATATGCAAATTAACTGCCAACCAAGATGGCAGCCGGCAGCCAGGCAGCTGACGCGAACATGGAAGCTTGCTTGCTCCAGTGACGGAGGAAGCCAGGTTCCCCGCCTGCCACTGCCGGCCTCTCAGCTGCTAAGAAACATTGTTACAAATATAGAAGCTAAACAAACTCCAGAAACCTGCTTTCAGTCAGCCGGGATCTCAGAGCTGGAGTCGCAATAAAGTTTCAAATACAGAAAGTAAACAAAGCCCAGAAACCTGCTTTCAGTCAGCCGGGCTTCAGCCAGCAGGATCGCAACAGTGTTACAATTATAGAACCCAAACAAACCCAGATCCCTGCTTTCAGCAGCCGAGGTCTCAGAGCTGGAGCCAAGCCTCAGAGCTAAAGACAGCTCTCAGCTCCAGTGACAGCCATAGAAGGTAAATAAAATCCCAGAATAAAAAAGAAAAAAGAAATAAAAGAGAGGTTGGGAGCTTCAGTCATCCGCCAGCCTGAAAACAGCCCTCAGCCCCTCACCCAGACTGGCCAGGCACCCCAGTGGGGACCCCCACCCTGAAGGGGGTGTGACTAGCTGCAAACAGCCATCATCCCCTCATCCAAGCTGGCCAGGCACCCAAGCGGGACCCCCACCCTGATCCAGGACACCCCTCAGGGCAAACCAGCCGGCCCCCACCCGTGCACCAGGCCTCTATCCTATATAGTAAAAGGGTAATATGCCTCCCAGAACCAGGATGAGTGGAGCCGCGAGGCCTCCCGGCACCGGGATTAGCGGAGCCGCAAGGCCTCCTGGCCAGTGATCAGCAGAGCCATAAGGCCTCCCGAACCGGGGATCAGAGGAGCCGCAAGGCCTCCCGGCACGGGGATCAGCGGAGCCACGAGGACTCCTGGCCCCGGGATCAGTGGAGCCGCAAGGGCTCCCACCCTGAGATCAGTGGAGCCATGAGGCCTCCCAGCACTGGGATCAGCGGAGCCGCGAGGCCTCCAGGCACCGGGATCAGTGGAGCTGCGAGACCTCCCAGCCTGGGATAAGCGGAGCCATGAGGCCTCCCGAACCCGGGATCAGTGGAGCTGCAAGGCCTCCTGGCACCAGAATAGGCAGAGCCGCGAGGCCTCCCAGCACCGGGATCAGCGGAGCAGCGAGGCCTCACTGCCCCTGTGTCAAGTGGAGCCATGAGGCCTCCCAGCACCGGGATCAGCTGAGCAGCGAGGCCTCACTGCCCTGGTGTCAAGCGGAGCCGCGAGGCCTCCCAGCACTGGGATCAGCGGAGCCGCGAGGCCTCCTGGCCCCTGGAGCAGCATGACAGGGGGCAGCACCCAAACCCCCTGATCGGCCCTGCTCTGTGCCTGATAGGGGGGAGCTCCCCAACCCCCTGATCGGCCCTGCTCTGTGTGTGACAGGGTAGAGCCGCAATCGGCCCTGCCTTGAGTGTGACAGGGGGTGGCGCCCCAACCCCCCAATCAGCCCTACCCTGAGCGTGACTTAGGGTGCCATCGCAACTTCCTGATCCACCCTGCTCTGTGCATGGCAGGGGGATCTCTGTGGGTGACAGTGTACGGAGCCCCAACCCCCCTGATGGGCCCTGCTCTGTGCGTGACAGGGGGCAGCACCCCAACCCCCTGATCTGCCCTGCTCTGTGCATGACAGGGGGTGGCGCCGCAACCTCCCCATCAACCCTACCTTGAGTGGCAGAGCCCCTAGGGACGGAACTGAGAGCAGCCATAACAGCTCGCTCCGCCCGCCCTGTAGATCCCCCGGGGCCCGCCCCGCCCAAGCCCGGCGCAGAACCATTTGCCGGATAGCCTCAGGCAAACGCTAGATTAGCACTGCCCTAGAGATCCAGCACAGAAGCTCTCCCACTGCAGACACAGCGGACTCTCATAGCCAGTTAGCCTGGAGGTCAAATCACCCCCGGTATTACCGACAACAATCAAGGCTTAACTACAAGACTGCGCACAAAGACCACTAGGGGGTGCACCAAGAAAAGATAAAAAAATGCGGAGACAAAGAAACAGGACAAAACTGTCAATGGAGGATATTGAGTTCAGAACCACACTTTTAAGGTCTTTTAAGAACTGTCTAGAAGCTGCCGATAAACTTAGTAAGGCCCTCAAAAAGACTGGTGAGACCGCCGATAAATGTAGTGAGATCCTCAAGAAATCTAATGAGACCCTCGATGTTGTGATAAAGAACCAACTAGAAATTAAGCATACACTGACTGAAATAAAGAATATTATACAGACACCCAACAGCAGACCAGAGGAGCGCAAGAATCAAGTCAAAGATTCGAAATGCGAAGAAGCAAAAAACACCCAACTGGAAAAGCAAAATGAAAAAAGAATCCGAAAATACAAAGATAGTGTAAGGAGCCTCTGGGACAGCTTCAAGCGCACCAACATCAGAATTATAGGGGTGCCAGAAGATGAGAGAGAGCAAGATATTGAAAACCTATTTAAAGAAATAATGACAGAAAACTTCCCCCACCTGGTGAAAGAAATAGACCTACAGGTCCAGGAAGCGCAGAGAACCCCAAACAAAAGGAATCCAAAGAGGACCACACCAAGACACATCATAATTAAAATGCCAAGAGCAAAAGACAAAGAGAGAATCTTAAAAACAGCAAGAGAAAGAAACTCAGTTACCTACAAGGGAATACCCATACGACTGTCAGCTGATTTCTCAACAGAAACTTTGCAGGCCAGAAGGGAATGGCAAGAAATATTCAAAATGATGAATGCCAAGAACCTACAACCAAGATTACTTTATCCAGCAAAGCTATCATTCAGAACGGAAGGTCAGATAAAGAGCTTCACAGATAAGGAAAAGCTAAAGGAGTTCATCACCACCAAACCAGGATTATATGAAATGCTGAAAGGTATCCTTTAAGAAGAGGAAGAAGAAGAAAAAGGTAAAGATACAAATTATGAACAACAAATATGCATCTATCAACAAGTGAATCTAAGAATCAAGTGAATAAATAATCTGGTGATCATAATAGAATCAGGGACATAGAAAGGGAATGGACTGACTATTCTTGGGGCGGGGAAAGGGGTGTGGGAGATGCGGAAAGAGACTGGACAAAAATCGTGCACCTATGGATGAGGACAGTGGGTGGGGAGTGAGGGCGGAGGGTGGGGCGGGAGCTGGGAAGAGGGGAGTTATGGGGGGGAAAAAAGAGGAACAAATGTAATAATCTGAACAATAAAGATTTAATTAAAAAAAATAATAAAATAAAATAAAATTCTATTTATAGTAAAAAAAAACTCTAAAGTATTTGTGAATAAATGTAGCTAAACTTGTGTAAGACCTATAGTGAAAATTACAAAATACTGCTGAGTATATAAATAAATGAAATAAAAATAATAAAAGGTATAAATAAATGCAGAGTTATAATATGTTCATGGATCAGGAGACTCAATATCAAGATGTTAATTCTCCCTAAATGATTTATAGATTCAAAGTAATCCCAATAAAAACCCCAATAAGCTTTTTTTGGTAGGAAATATGATTCTAAAATATATATAGAAATGCAAATGAACTAAAACAGCCAGAACAACTTTGAAAAATAATACAGCTGAAGGAATTATATTATTGATTTCAAAAATTACAACAATACTAAAGTAAAACAGTATGTTATTGGACTAAGGATAGACATATAGGTCAACAGAACAGAAAAGAGAGTCTATAAATAGATCCACACACACAGAGCAAACTGATTTTCAACAAAGGTGCCAAGGTAATTCAACAAGGAAAAGCTAGCCTTTCAATAAATGGTGCTGGAATAACTGTTATCTACATGCAAAAAATTTAAACTGGACCCTTAACTCTTACCATATATTTAAAATTAACTCAATGGTTCCAGAAGTAGATTCCCTAAAACCTATGATTATATTCCACATTTCAATAAGACACTACTTTAATTTAGGGGAAGAAGGCACTCTATACAAAATAGTAATATTAACATTATTAAATAATACTAAAAATTAATATGGATCGTAAGTTTGAATGTAAGAGCTTAGACAATAAAACTTCTGGAGAAAACATAAAAATATCATTGCAATCTTGGAGTAGGCAATAATTTCATAAATAGTATATGAAAACAAATCATAAGAAGAAAAAATTGGACTTCATCAGAATTGGACTTCTGCTCTTCTAGAGATACTGCTAAGAAATGAAAATGCAAGCCACAGAATGGGAAAAATATTTGCAGAACATATTTTTGGTCAAAAGAGCTGTAATCAGAATAAGACTCTTATAATCTACTAGAGGCCTGGTGCACAAAAATTTGTGCACTCGTGGGGGAGGAGGGGGTCCCTCAGCCTGGCCTGTGACCTCTCGCAGTCTGGGACCCCTCGGGAGATAACGACCTGCTGGCTTAGGCCTGCTCCCGGGTGGCAGAGGGCAGGCCCAATCCCTAGGTGCAGCCCCTGGTCAGGCTCAGAGCAGGGCTGATTGGAAAGTTGGGGCACGGCCCCCAGTCATGCACAGAGCAGGGAGGATACAGAGGTTGCGATGCCACTCTCAGTCACGCTCAGGGTAGTGCCGATTGGGGGGTTGGGGCACCGCCCCCTGTCACACTCAAGGCAGGGTCGATGGGGGCGGTTGCGGCCCCACCCCGTCACACACAGAGCAGGACCAATCAGGGGGTTCGGGCGCTGCCCCCTGTCACTCACAGAGCAGGGCCCATCAGGGGGGTTGGGGCTCCGTACCCTGTCACGCACAGAGCAGGGTCGATCAGGGGGTTGGGGAGCTCCCCCCTGTCACGCACAGAGCAGGGCCCATGAGGGGGTTGGAGAGCTCCCCCCTGTCATGCACAGAGCAGGGCCGATCAGGGGGTTGAGGATCTCCCCCGTCACTCACAGAGTAGAGTCGATAGGGGAGTTGGGACACCGCCCCGTCACACACAGAGCAGGGCAGATCAGGGGGTTGGGGCGCCGCACCCTGTCACACTCACGGCAAGGCCGATGGGGAGGTTATGGGTCTACCCCATCACACACAGAGCAGGGCCCGTGGGGGGTGGTTGGGGCGCTGCCCTCTATCACCCACAGAGCAGGGCCAATCAGGGGTTTGGGGCGCCGCCACTGTCACACTCAGGGCAGGGCCGATGGGGAGGTTATGGCTCTACCCCATCACACAAAGAGCAGGGCCCGTGGGCGGGGGGGGGGGGGGGGGTTGGGGCGCCACACCCTATCACACACAGAGCCGCAGGGCGATCAGGGGGTTGGGGCGCCTTCCCCTGTCATGAACAGAGCAGGGCGGATAGGGAGGTTATGGCCCCACCCCCTGTCACACACAGAGCCGCAGGGTGATCTGGGGGTTTGGGTGCTGCCTGGAGGCCTCGCGGCTCCGCTGATCCCATTGCTGGGAGGCATATTACCCTTTTACTATATAGGATAGAGGCCTGGTGCATGGGTGGGGGCCGGCTGGTTTGCCCTGAAGGGTGTCCTGAATCAGGGTGGGGGCCCTGCTTGTGTGCCTGGCCAGCCTGGATGAGGGGCTGATGGCTGTTTGCAGCTGGTCACACCCCCTTCAGGGTGGGGGTCCCCACTGGGGTGCCTGGCCAGTCTGGGTGAGGGGCTGAGGGCCGTTTTCAGGCTGGCGGGTGACTGAAGCTCCCAACCGCTCCTTTTTTTCTTTTTTCTTCTTTTATTCTGGGCCAGCTTTAGCTCTGAGGCTTGGCTCCAGCTCTGAGGCCTCAGCTGCTGAAAGCAGGTATCTGGTTTGTTTGGGTTCTATAATCGAAACACTGTTTCAACTCCAGCTCTGAGATCCCGGCTGGCTGAAAGCAGGTTTCTGGGGTTTTGTTTAGCTTCTATATTTGTAACAATGTTTCAAACTGCAAGCTCAGAGGCCGGCAGCGGCAGGCGGGGAACGTTGGAGTCCTCCGTCACTGAAGCAAGCAAGCCTCATGTTAGTTTCAAGCTGCCTGGCTGCCGGCTGCCATCTTGACTGGCAGTTAATTTGCATATCGCCCTGTTTAGCCAATGGAAAGGGTAGCGGAGGTAAGGCTTATTACCATGTTTCTCTTTTATTAGATAGGACTAGAGGCCCCGTGCACAAAATTTGTGCACTCAGAGGGTGGGGGTGGGGTCGGGAGGGTACGTCCCTCAGCCCGGCCTGCACCCATTTGCAGTCCAGGACCCCTTGGGGGATGTCCACCTGTTGACTTAGGCCCACTCCCTGGGGGATCAGGCTTACGTTTGCAGTCAGACATCCTTCTGGCAGCCAGGGAGCCCTCGGGGGATGTCCGACTAAAGGCTTAGGCCCCCAAGGGATCGGGCCTAAACTGTTACTTGGACATTCTTAGTGCTACCACGGAGGTGGGAGAGGCTCCTGTCACCACCTCCGCACTGGCCAGCCATGAGCCAGCTTCTGGCTGAGTGGCACTACTCCTCAGTCTGACCTAAACTCTAGAGATTAGTACTTCATTTTACAACTTTTTCTCGGTTTATAGGCAGCAGCAAACTCAGACCACACAGTTGGGTGTGCGAGAAATGTTGCTTTCTTTATCGTTTAGTAACCAAACCTAACTTCAACTTCAGCCCCCATTCTGCCAAGTGAAAAAACAAAAACAAAATATTATTTAACTTAGGTTCCCCACCCCTTCTCTGGAGTTGTACTTCCATGTCAGACAGTTTATATCTCAGGCAGAGGTGCCAAAGAACCGAGCAGGGTCAAGAACATCTGGACCTCAGTCTTCTGTCTGGGCTGGCCCCCACCCAGCTGCCCTTGACCCTCACCTCAGAGCTCAAGTCCATGCTGATCCCTGGTATATTCTCCTCATCTGGGCCTTGAGGCCTCTTGAGTCCAATGTGTTCTCTCCCTCCCTCCCTGCCACCTTTTCTCTCTCACACAAAGAGGTATTGGGCTTTCTGGGGTGAGGTCCTCTGACACCTCCTCAGCCCCGTTGCATGGACACCATCTTGGTGCCTTGGTCACGGCCACAGAGCTGTGTGGCTGCTCTCAGACCCTCTGTCTCCTGCTGCCTTAGGGGGTGACTCAGTGGGAGGGGCGGGTCACAGTCCTTTTTACATGGCCGCCAACAAACACTCAGAGTTCCTTCCCTCTAGGTCTCCTTCTCCTCCTCACCCCAGTCCAGGCACGTCTATGTGCAGGGCAGGGGAGGGTGGGAGGCAGGCGTGTCTCTGACCCGGCACACAGGCTTCCAGATCCACTGCTCCCCCAGGAGGTCTTCCACGCTCTGGACCTCGACACCCAGAACTTGTCCCCTCTCAGCTGCAGGTCTTTGCCTGCAGTGGTCAAGTCTGTTTAGAGCAGCGGTTCTCAAACTTGGCTGCACATTAGAAGCACCTGGGAATCTTTTTAAAATCCTGATTTCTGGGCCTCATCCTCCGAAAATTCTGTTTCTTTGTTACTAATGTTGTGGCCCCACCCCATAACAAAGAAACAGAATTTCTGGAGGATGAGGCCCAGAAATCAGGATTTTAAAAAGATTCCCAGGTGATTCTAATGTGCAGCCAAGGTTGAGAACCACTGGTTTAGAGGCTTGAAGTCAAGAAGTGCCTCTTTGTTCTCTGCTTTCTGGAGGCAGTCAGGGTGGAACATTCCTGCCCTGGATTGGGGAGGGGTCTCTGGGTGTTAAGAATACCAGGAGGGGGAGCACAGACTCCTCTGAGAGCTCCGAGAGGGGAAAGGCAGCACCCCCTCACCTCTAACCCCAGGACGTTTCTTTAGAAGCAGAAGCCTCATCCTGTGCAGGGGCCTGTGCTGGCTGCCTCAGTTTCTCAGAGACAACGAATTTGATGAACGTCTTTTCCCCACTGCAGTAGCTGCTTCATTTATTTGTTCTCGCATTTTTCATTAGCTGCTAAATCGCCCCATGGCTGCAAACCTGTTGTGCCTGACTCATCCAGTGGGGAGCTATGGGAGCTGTGCAGGGACAGGGGAAGGGGGAGGGGGGCCCGCCTGCAGAGAGGGTCAGTGGTGCCTGCTCCGCTGTCTCAGAGGATGTGGCTTAGGTTAGGTCCTGTCCTTTGGCGACTTTAGGAGGGGAGGCCATGTCCTCTGCTCCCCACTTTGACTCAGGGGCGGAAGTTCTCCTTGCTCTCTGGCCTCATAACTCAGTGGATCATAGTGGGACGCAGCAGGCAGGCGGCTTCTGCGGCTGCACACGGGTGCCGGCCCGAGGTTTCTGCGGCTGCACACGCTGTGGGCAGGCGGCTTCTGTGGCTGCACACGCTGTGGGCAGGCGGCTTCTGCGGGTACACACGGGCACCGGCCTGCAACCCGGGACCAGATCGGGTCACAGGGGGTGGGCAGGCGGCTTCTGTGGATGTACACAGGCATTGGCAGGCAGCTTCTGCGGCTGCACATGGGCCCCGGCCTGCGGCCCTGACTGGATCGGGTCTCGGGCAGCAGGCAGGCGGCTTCTGGGGCTGACGCATGGGGGCCTGGATGGTGGCTGGCAATGGCAGCTCATGCTGTCCCGCCCTGCCTGCAGTATGCAAATTAGCTGCCATCTTGGATGGCAGGTAATTTGCATATGGCGCTGATTAGCCAATGGGAAGTGTGTCAGAGGTACAGTTAATTACCCTTTTTGTCTATTATTAGATAGGATATATATAAAGAGCAAGGGGTCATCACATCGGAAACAACCAAAGGGACAACCGAACAGGCTGCGTGGGGCGACAAGGTTGGCAGCGGGTTTAGTGAGGGACGGCCAAATGACTGAGCAGCAGGCTGCGTGGGGTGACCAGGCTGGCAGCGGGTTTAGTGAGGGATGGCCAAACGACTGAGCAGCAGGCTGTGTGGGGCAGCCAGGCTGGCACGGGGGAGGGGGGGGCAGTTATAAGTGACCAGTCTGGCAGGGAAGGGCAGTTGGGGGCGACCTGGCAGGCAGGGGGGAGCAGTGAGGAGAAAATAGGCTGGCAGGGGAGGGGAGCAGTTGGGGGTGACCATGCTGGCAGGGGGGGCATTTGGGGGTGACTAGATTGGCAGGGGGGCCAGCTAGGGGTGATCAGGCAGGCAGGCACATGAGCAGTTAGGAGCCAGCGGTCCTGGATTGTGAGAGGGATGTCCGACTGCTGGTTTAGGCCCGATCTCCAGAATCAGGCCTAAACCGGCAGTCAGACATCCCCAAGGGGTCCCGGATTGGAGAGGGTGCAGGCTTGGCTGAGGGGAACCCCCGCCCCCCCCATGCACAGATTCTGTTCCCCGGTTCTCTAGTTCAAATATAAAAAGACAACTCAATTATAAATGATTAAAAATATGTATAGACACTTCACCAGTAAGATATACAAATGGCAAGTAAATACATGAAAAGATGTTCAATATCCTTATTCCTTAAGAGAATGCCAATTAAAACCACCATGAGATACCACTATATATCCACTAATAGTTACACTTAAAAAAAACTGACAATATCAAGTGTTGATGAGGACATGGGTCAACTAGAATCCTCATCATTGCTTGTGGCAATGTACCTTTGAAAACAGTTTTGCAGTTTCTTATAAACATAGATTCATCATATGACTCAGTAATAGTTCCTCTCTTGGGAATTTACCAACGGAAAACAAAAACATATGTTCATACAAAGGCTTGTATACAAATGTTTATTATACCAGTGTCATTTATAACAGCCAAAAATGTAAACAATCCAAATGTCTATCAAAAATGGAATGGATAAGCAAATTAGGTTTATTTACACAATAAAATGCTATTTAGTAATGAAAAGGTATAAACAATATGAATAAATCTCAAAAGCATTATGCTAAGTGGAAGAAGCCAGACACAAAGACTACATATTGTATGATTTCATTTACATGAAATCTAGAAGAAGCAAAACTATAATGACAGAAAGCAGATCAGTGATTTTGGTAGGTGCAGAAGGTGGGCAGAGGGGATTGACTGCAAAGAGGCACAAGGAAATTTTAGAGATTAGCTGAAATGTTCGGGTCATGGCTATGGGAGTGGTTATATAATTATACGCATTTATCAAAACACATGCCCTAACCGGTTTGGCTCAGTGGATAGATCATCGGCCTGCGGACTGAAGGGTACCGGGTTCGATTCCGGTCAGGGGCATGTGACTTGGTTGCAGGCACATCCCCAGTGGGGGGTGTGCGGGAGGCAGCTGATCGATGTTTCTCTCTCATCGATGTTTCTAACTCTCTATCCCTCTCCCTTCCTCTGTAAAAAAATCAATAAAATATATTTTAAAAAAACAAAACAGCAAATTGAACACTTAAAAATAATGAATTTTTAAAATGTAAGTTACACCTCAGTAAAGGTGATTTTTAAAAAAAATTCCCACCCAAGGATATTTTTCCCATTGATATTCAGAGAGAGTGGAAGGGGGAGGAGAGAGAGAAACAACAATGTGAAGAGACACATTGATTGGTTGCCTCCCATATGCACCCCCACGGGCCTGGGGATCAAACCCACAACCGAGATACATGCCCTTGATCGGGAATTGAACTCAAGACCATTTAGTCTGAGAGTCAACACTCTAATCACTGAGCAAAACTGGCCAGGGCAGTAAAGGTGGTTTTTAAAAAGAATTTAAAGACTATTTTCAAAATATTACTCTAAGTTATATATGTATATGCAACCTTCCCCACATTGTACAGTTACCCTTATATATTTCTCAGTAGTGAATGTCCTGGAATTTAATAAACGTGGGTTTGTAACTGTAGTTCAAAAAATAATTCCACATATGATACAAGGAAAACTCTACCAATTTGTAACAACATTTACCACTGGTGCAAACAGATGGAGCATAGACAAAGTACAGGGTAGCCCCCTATTGCCTAAGGAAGCCAAACTGCATTGTCACTATGCAGCAAAGACCCACAATGTTGACAGGGAGAATTAGCTTTGTGCTACATGTCCCTCAGTCCACTATCTGGAATATTTTTCATTCAAAGCTGAAGAAAAAAATCTTATCCCTTGCAACTCATATGAGCTCTAACAGTAGCAGATAAAGCAAAACAGTACAACTACTGCTGCAGTTTTCACATCACAACGAAACCAAATATGGTTTGCAGGTAACCTCACATTCAAGGATAAGGCTATATTCCACTTAAGGGGAGAGATGAATGATCACAGTGTATAACTGTGGGATGCTGCCATCAGCATAGTAATTGCTCAATAAATAAATTTGTTAAATGGATAAAATATGCCTATGTAGATATTCAGTAAACATTTGTTTTTGTATATGTAGATATTATTCACAGCTAAATGATGCAAGAACTGTCCCTTACACTTCCTTTCTCAAACAATTTCTTTGGTTGGAAGTTGATAATTGTTTTCTTTCTGCACCCATTTTGTTTCTAATGAAATACCAATTTAAGCATAAACTTTCAAGAAAGATGACTTTTTGTCTCCTTTATATATTGCTTCATTCCAAAAATTTCCCACAATATGTGTGCATAATTAGAATAAAGAACAATGCATGTTTATAAAATTAGAGTTTTATAGAGGTGTATACCAAGCAATAATAGCATGCTTAAAGTTTTCTTTTAGCTTTTTCTTTGAATCTATCTCTCTTTATACTCTTTAGCCTATATGGAAAACTCTCAACATATTTCTCTGTAAATCTAGCCTGTTTTCAACCCAATATCCCCAGTTAAGATTCCTTTATAAATACTGGTTAATCTCAATCCTTTAATCCATTTTGCCTCCCAACAAAATTTAGGGCAGGCAATATTTAGTATGTTCTTTATTTCCCAGTGTTATAGAACATTCAATAAATGCTTTGTTGTTGAACCTGATGGATTTTAGTGAGAATGAAGAAGCTTAAGTAAACAAAAATTAATGTAAAACTATGAAGATAAAAATGTTTGCATATTAAACTATATGCATAAAACCTACCAGAAGTGTTTGTCCTTGGGAAATGAAGAAATGACCTGATATAACAATGGTGAGAACGAGATATCCAGATTCTTCATTGGAGTCAAAAACCTTAATTAAGAGAGAAAAACATGTATAAGACAATACATTTCTAATTAACATAATACTGATAACCAAACTATCTTCTCACATTAACCTTCCTACCCTGAATGTTTCCCTTCCTCCCATTTAATCTGTAATTATTCTAGAGTTTCAAGTTTATCCTTGTATAGGGCTTAACATCCAGGATTCTTAAAAATGTAACTTTTTGAAACAAACAAACAAAATACTAGATTGAAAATCAAATATGAGGTCTGCAAAAACATTTTTCAGTTACATTTTAATAGATCATTAATTATCTTTGAGCCTCAATTTCCTTTCTGTAAAATGAGGACAATATCTTACAGGGTGCTGTAAGATTTCAGAGTTCCAGTTTTTTCAGATATACAATCCATATTTCATAATTCCACAAAACCAGATGCTTTTCTTTAGATGAGCTTTAATTTGTCAGTGTCACCCTTAAAATATGGTGACCCAAACTGACCATAACACTTTTGGTGTGGTCTAATTATTTCCCATTACTTGCAGTAACCTGGTCTATAATAAAAGCTCAATATAATGAAGACACATCTAACTCAACTTAAATATAATTTTACTAGAGGCCCTATGCAAGAAATTCATGCAAGAGTAGGCTTTCACAGCCGCAGTGGCTGCCTGGATCCCTCCCTCACAGTTGCGACCGGGGCCAGCTGCCTGGATCCCTCCCTCACAGCTGCTGCAGCAGCGGCGGCCTCCTCCATCCCTGCGGTGGCATCCGGTCTAATTAGCATATTATGCTTTCATTATTATAGATAAGATTACTGCATTCTATTGACAATGTTCTATCTTACAGTTTTATATGTGGGGTTTGGAGCTTTAATGCCATATTTAAACTCAAGAGCTCCTACCAATTTTTTTCTAATTCACTTTAAATTCCAAACTTAAAAATCAAATAACATTCTAGATGTCAAGGAGAAGTATGCTAAGCCCTGCCTCTTTCCTAGTATCAGAACCTCAGTTATTTGTACGACAGCCTTCTCACCATAATTTAAGTAGATTATCTTACCTGGTTCATGACCACTTAAAACCACTAGCTAGGTACTAGATAGAACATGATCAACTAATTCTTTGGGAGGCAATATGTTAACATGACAGTTTAACTTTTTTTTAAAAAAAGAATTATAACATGTATCCCAAAAGTGTCCAACACCTAAACGTACATCTCAATGAGTAATCACCTCCCAGATGAAGAAACACAACAATACCAGCCTTCCAGAAAGTATTCCAATCATTACCTACTCCCTAGGAGGACAACCTCCCATCCTGACTTCTAACACTATAGCTTAGTTTTATTTATATGAATGAAATTATACAGAAAGAATTATTTTATGTCTGGCTTCATTAATGTTGCTGCAAGTGTCTGAGTTCATTGATTTTCATTGTAAAATAGCATTTTATGACTATTCCACAATTGATATTTTGTCATTCTTTTGTTGAGGAATATTGTTTTTCAGTTTAGGTCTAACACTAATAATACTGTTATGAACTTTTTAAAAATTTTATTTTCATATTATAGATGTCTCCTTCCATGCTCGCGCCCTCCCTCCCCCCACCTCCCCACCCGCCCCCGCCTCGTACCATCACCCAGCCCTGCCCCTCCTTCCTTTTGGTCATCCCCACACTGTTGTCAGTATCTATGGGTTATGCATATATGTTCTCTGGCTAATCTCTTAACCTTCTTTCATTCCAGTCCTTATATATGTCTTATATACACTGAGTGGCCAGATTATTATGACCAGCCAGATTATTATGACCACCCAATCAGTACTTCATTGGGCCACCTTTTGCCTTCAATACTGCGGCAATTCTTCTTGGTATTGACTCCATGAGATGTTGAAAGGTGATGCGAGGAATCTGACACCATGCCTGATGACTAGCACTGTCCAGTTTTGTGAGATTTGATGGTTGTGGAACCAGCTGCCTGATAGCTCTAACTTCGTCCCACAAATGCTCAACTGGATTGAGATCTGGTGATTGTGGGGGCCACCTAAGCAAGGTAAAGTCTCCCACATGTTCTTGAAACCACTCCTGCACAATACGAGCACTGTGGCATGGCATATTGTCTTGTTGGAAGAAGCCATCTCCATTGGGATACGCCATCAACATGATAGGATGAACTTGATCAGCAACGATGCTTAGGTATGTTGTGCTGTTCAGATGTTTATAATGATCTGGCCCTCTAGCAACTTCAGCGTGAAATTATAGCTAATTTGCCTACAAACGTCAGGTGGTCATAATAATCTGGCCACTCAGTGTATGTCTCTTGTATGGTAGAAACACTCATTATGGAAATGCCAGTCTTCCTAAATTATTTTATAATTTTTTTCAACTCATGAGTAATGACTTGCAGAAGAGTCCCAGGAGACTTCTCCCCTGCCCTCCAAACCCTTACATCTAATTGCCCACTCAACATCTTTCCTTACAGGTCTAACAGTCACCTCAAAATTAACAGCACCTAATTTGAAGTGTGAACCCTCCTATTGATTCATTTGCTCATCCATTCACTATTTACAAAGTGGCATCTGTTGCCTGCCACAGGAGTAGAAGTCCAAACACTTCTGCCCACTGCATCTTGATACTGGAGTCACTAAGGAAAACAACACAGCAAGCACTGAATGGAAGAGCACTTTACTCACATGGAGAAGCAGCACGGTAAGTATCAGAAGTGATGTGGATTTCCCGATAGGCAGGAGGCCCCCCTCAGCAGCTATGCAGAGCGGTTGGTCTGTACTTACCCATCTCGTGCTATAGCAGAAGAACCCTCCCCTGCACCCCATGTATCAAGGGACAGATACAGCAATGACATTAACCTGGTGCTATGTGATGGTTATGCGGAAAAAAGAAGCATAGGCTATTAGGACTCTATCTCTTGGTAAAAAAGTGTTCCAGGCCCAAGGCTCATTCTTCCATGGCTGAGAGGGGATCAAAAGACTGCATGCACAGTGGTCTTTCCACACAAAACACCTACCACACGTGCCAGGCAGTTGTAGGCATTTGACTCCCACAGTTTCCCATCTCAGAATATAGTAATTATATCCTACAAATTCTTAGGTCAAAACTATGGAATCATTCTTAAATCTTCTCCTTTTCTCATATCCATATACATCAGCAAATCATTAATATCAACCTGCAAAATATTTAGACTCTATCCACATCTCACAGATCTGGTATGAGTTATAATCATCTCTAGTTATATTATTACTAGAGGCCTGGTGCATGAAATTTGTGCACGGGTAGGGTACCTAGGCCTGGCTGGCGATCAGGGACAATTAGGGCCTTCCGGCTGCCGGCCGGGACCTCTCTTCCCAAGCTGCTGGCTGCTGGCCACGGCCTCCCTTCCCTAGCTGCTGGCTGCCAGCCAGGGCCTCCCTTCCCTGGCTGCTGGCCGGGGCCTTCCTCCGTTCCACGCTGTCTCTGATAGCACAGGTCATAGAGAGCGATCGAACTCCTGGTCTCCTGGTCGAACTCCCGAGGGGATACTTTGCATATTAGCCTGTTATATATATATAGATAATAACCTACTAACTGGGTTTCCCGTTTCTGTTCTTGCTCCCCCTTTTCCAACACATTTTATTTTTAATACAGTAGCCAGGAGTAATCTTTTTAAAACCTAAGTCAGATCATGTCATTTCCAGCACAAAGCCCTGAAGTAGCTTTGCATCTCATTCAGAGACTCATGCAACGTGCTCCACAATCTAGCTCTCCATTGCCTCTCTGCTGTAGCCACACTGCCCTCCTTGCTGCTTCTTGAACACGTTATGCCCATTCATAATGAAAAACCTTGGGGCTTTAGAAATTTCTATTCTTTCTGAAATTCTCTTCTAGATCCATCTATTTTGGGTCTTTCCTTAAATGCCATTTTTTCAGGTAACACTTTTCCTGACCATCCTACTGAAAACTGCCACAAACTTCACTGGTTACCCAAACCAAATCACTCCTATTATTTTCTCCAGCTTTGTTTTTCTTCATCAATGTCTTTCTCCATGTTACAACTTTTGTTACTTTATATTTACTAGTACTTATCTGTCTGCCTGTCTTCTTTAAAAGATATTGATAAATAGGATTATAAATATACTCAATTAATCCAAAAGAAGGCAGAATAAGAATTAAAAGTGAACAAAGAACATGTGGGACAAATACAAAACAAAAAGCAATATTATAGAATCACATCTAACCCCAATGATGATCACCTGAAAAGCAAATGGCTTAAAGTGCATTTCTTGTAGGTAACATATACAGGGTGCCACAAAAGCAGGTTTACAGTTATTCATATGGAAAGTATTACAATGATTAATAAATAGTAATATAAGAATAAACTCTATAAAAAACAAATGAGGGGATTAAAAATGGTAGTGGAGTAGTGGAAGCTGCACAAACATACTCCCAGAAACAAACTAGAATTATGCCTAAAATACAGAAAACTTTCCTGAATAATCAACAGAAGACTCACTAGAGAGAACCCTGATTCCCAAGGACCAAAAGTGAAGACTGCATAGAGACTGGAAGGAGGGGCAGACACGTGAAAGGGCTGGCCAGGCACACACAGACAGAAACTGAAGTTCCAGAGATATATTTCAGATGTGAGGAGTTGCCACTGAGAACTCTGGGGTCTAATCTCCCAACTGGGCCCCCCAACAGAGAGCACCATTACTGAGAAGGGTACCCACATAATATCTGGTGGTGAAAAGGAGCAAAGTTGCTCTCTGCCAGGGAGAGACAGCTGGAAATGCAGGCGCCCTTGTAAAGGGCCAACCCACAAAATTCCCTGTGGAGCCACCCACCCTGTGCTCTGGTAGAAGGAGGGCAGAGTACACTAGAGCTGTGTGAGCAGAAGCCAGGATCAGGGACTTTGCAGTTAGAGCTCAGAAGGCAGACACCCAGTTTTCCTGTGATGAGTAATTCCTTCATGCTGCAAGATCATCTTTCTCACTCAGACATTTGCTATATGGGTAGCCTTATCTGGGGGAAAGACAGTAGATCCACCCTATTGGAAAATATCTTGCCCAATGGTGCAGAGTGGCTGAAGCCTATTAAGAGACTGAGAATAACAATTAGCCACCAGGCAGAAGCAATTGCCCCACCCTGTTGACAAAAACTCTTGCCACCCCTCTGGACAATTGCCTAGGGCAATTTAAGACAAAATTCTATCAGTCAGGAGAGAGAGGTGATCTCTGGAGGCTTTGAATCTTTGCCTGATGTAATTAGTCAGAAACAGAGTTTGACACTGTCCTGAACTAGAGATTGAGAGGCATAGCAGATCTACCTAATACATAGTCACAAACCCAAACAGGCAGCCAAATGAGGAGACAAAGAAACAACCCCTAAATGAAAGAGCTAGAGAATTCTCAAGAAAAAGAGAGAAATGAAATGGAGATAAGAAATTTATCTCATATAGAGTTCTGAATAATGATGGTATAAATGCTCAACAGTATGAGAAAAGATATAGTAACTATGAAAACAGAAATAAAGAATGACATAGCACAAATAAAGAACACTTTGGAAGAAATACACAGCAGATTAGGGGAAGCTGAAGACTGAATCAGTGAATTAGAAGACAGGATTGAAAAAATCACTCAATCAAAGAACCAAAAAAGAAAACAAAACAATTAAAAAACAGGAGGATAGCAGAAGGGAGCTGTTGGACAATGTGAAATGTAACAGTATTCGAATAGCAGGTGTGCCAGAAGAGGCAGAAAAGGAGAAAGAGAACATGTTTGAAGAAACAATAGCTGAAAACATACCTAACATGGTAAAGGAAAAAGTCACACAAGTTCAGGAGGCACAGAGAACCCAAAGCAAGAAGAACCCAAACAGGCCCAAGCACAAACACATAATTAAAATGCTAAAAATTAAACACCAAGAGAGAATGTTAAAGGCAGTAAGAGAAAATCAAACTGTTCCTTACAAATGAGCTCCAATAAGGCTGACACCTGATTTCTCATCAGAAAGTCTAGAGACCAGAAAGGAATGGCATGAAGTACTCAAGGTAATGAAAAGCAAGGATCTGAAACCAAGATTACTATACCCAGCAAGACTATCACTCAAAATAGACGGTCAAATAAAGAGCTTCCCATGTAAAAAATTTTTTAAAAGGGCTAAACGAATACATCACCACCAAGCCAACATTACAAGAAATTCTAAAGGAAATGCTGTAATGCAAAGAAGAAATAGAGGAAGAAAGCTAGGCATACAAAAATAAAATGGCAATAAATAAGTAACTATCAAAAATAACCTTATATGTAAGTAGATTAAATGTTCCAATCAAAAGGCATAGTGTAGCTGAATGGATATAAAAACATGACCCAACTATATGCTGTCTACAAGAGACCCACCTGAGAACAAAAGAGACATAGAGGATGAGAGTAAAGAGATCGACTGGAGTAGCAATGCTCATATCCAACAAAATAGACTTCACAACAAAGCCCATCAGAAGAGACAACAAAGGTCACTACATAATACTAGAGGGATTGATCCAACAAGAGGATATAAGCCTGGTAAACATATATCCACCCAATACAGGAGCACCTAAATATATTAAAAAAACACTTCTAGAGGACTTTAAAGGAGGGATAGACAATAATACAGTAATAGTAAAGGACTTCAACACCTCATTGACTGTAGAGAGCACCTGGGAAGGCACATGAGCATTTCTTTGATAATTGTCAGCTGAGTCCAGTGGCATTGACAGAGCCACGTCCTGGAAACATACCATGCCAGAGGCAGGTATGTTGTCAGCCTGACCCTTAGCTCAGGTGCCAGGGGTTGGGTTTCATTATCTAAGTTCAGCCAGGTGCAAGGAACGGATGAAATTATCTAGGCCCGGCCAGGAGTGATGATTATAAAGAGGCCACAAGAATGAAGAATTACAGCTTGATCTTTAACCATGATTTCACATAATTTCCTTTATCTTAAACTTTAGTAAAAACTTCCTAGTATCATACTGTATAAAATAAATGTGCTATACTGCCTCTGGGGCACTGTCTCTCCATCAGAGGGCCAGCTGTCCCACACAGTCCCAGCTTTCCCTACTGTCTCTGTGTCTGTCTCTTTCATTTTCTCAATCCCCTGTCATCCCTACTCAAGGACTCTCGTCTGCTTTCTAGTCATGCTGGTCGCGGTCAAAGAGAGAATTACTTATAACTGACTTCACCAGATAGATATTCCACACAAAAAATTAACAAGGAAACAGTGATTCTAAAGAACACAATGGATCAGATGAATTTAATTGACAGTTACAGAACATTTAACCACAAAACTCTAGAATACACATTCTTCTCAAGTGCACAAGGACCATCCACAAAGATTGGCTACATGTTAGGAGACAAACAAGTCTCTAGAAGTTCAAGAAGACTGAAATTATATCAAGCACCTTCACAGATCACAGTGGAATGAAATTAGAAATCAACTATAGTAAAAAATCCCAAAACATTCAAACACATGGAGACTAAATAGGTTGTTATTAAACAATGAATGGGTAACCAACTAAATCAAGAAAGAAATAAAAAAACTTCCTGGAAACAAATGAAAATGAAAACATAACAACCCAAAATCACAGGCACACAGCAAAAGGAGTCCTGAGAAAGCAGTTAAGAAAAAATCAACAATAAACTATTTAACACTATAACTTAAAGAAATAGAAAAGAACAACAACAAAAATCCAAGAGTAAGTAAAAGGAAGGAAATCATAAAGATTAGGGCAGAAATAAATAACAGAGACAAAAAAATCAATGAAACTAAGAGCTGGTTCTTTGAAAAGATAAACAAGATTGATGAACTGTTAGCCAAACTCATCAAGAAACAAAGAGAGCGGACCCAAATAAATAAAATCAGAAACGAAGGTGGAGAAATAACCACGGACACCACAGCAATACAAAAGATTGTAAGAAAATACTAAGAACAACTATATGCCAACAAGGTGGACAATGTAGATGAAATGGACAAATTCCTAGAAAAATACTATCTCCCCAAATTGAATCAGGAAGAATGTGAAAAGAGGAGAACCAAGATGGCGGCATAGGTTAACGCCGGAGTTTGCTGCTTTGAACAACTACTTCAAAAGTGAAACCAAAAAATGGAAGGGACATCACCCAGAACCACAGGAACGCTGGCTGAGTGGAAGTCCTACAACTAGGAGGAAAGAGAAACGCATACGGACACTCAGAGGAGGCGCAGTGCTGAAGTCAAATTCTGAGGTGCGGAGTACGCGGAGCGGGCTGGCGGCGGAGGGCGCGGTTGTTGTTTTCAATCGGGAGGGAGTCGCAGACTCTGAGCACCAGATACAGGTGAGTCTTTAGGGACCCAGACTCAAACGGGAGAAGCGGGACTGTCTGGCTTCGGTCAGAGCGAGTGCAGCTTTCTCTCCGAGCTTTGCAGCGGGTGCTGGGACTCAGAGAGGCAGAGCCCCTTGGGACAGGACTGAGAGCCGCCATAACTGCTCTCTCCGGCCCACCCTGTTGATCCTGTGGGACCCGCCCCGCCCAAGCCCTGCACAGAGGCATTTGCCGGATAGCCTCAGGCAAAGGCTAGATTAGCACCTCCCTAGAGGACAGAAGTTCTCTCACTGCTGACACAGCTGATTCTCATAGCCACGTGGCCTGGAGGTCAATCCCTCCCTGGAATTAGCTACAACAATCAAGATTTATCTATAAGACTGCGAACAAAGACCACTAGGGGGTGCACCAAGGAAGCATAACAAAATGCAGAGACAAAGAAACAGGACAAAATTGTCAATGGAAGAAATAGAGTTCAGAACCACACTTTTAAGGTCTCTCAAGAACTGTTTAGAAGCTGCCGATAAACTTAATGAGATCTACACGAAAACTAATAAGACCCTCGATCTTATATTGGGGAACCAACTAGAAATTAAGCACACACAGACTGAAATAACGAATATTATACAGACGCCCGACAGCAGACCAGAGGAGCGCAAGAATCAAGTCAATGATTTGAAATGCGAGGAAGCAAAAAACATCCAACCGGAAAAGCAAAATGAAAAAAGAATCCAAAAATGCAAGGATAGTGTAAGGAGCCTCTGGGACAGCTTCAAGCGTACCAACATCAGAATTATAGGGGTGCCAGAAGATGAGAGAGAGCAAGATATTGAAAACCTATTTGAAGAAATAATGACAGAAAACTTCCCCCACCTGGTGAAAGAAATGGACTTACAGGTCCAAGAAGCGCGGAGAACCCCAAACAAAAAGAATCCAAAGAGGACCACACCAAGACACATCATAATTAAAATGCCAAGAGCAAAAGATAAAGAGAGAATCTTAAAAACAGCAAGAGAAAGAAACTCAGTTACCTACAAGGGAATACCCATACGACTGTCAGCTGATTTCTCAACAGAAACTTTGCAGGCCAGAAGGGAATGGCAAGAAATATTCAAAGTGATGAATACCAAGAACCTACAACCAAGATTACTTTATCCAGCAAAGCTATCATTCAGAATTGAAGGTCAGATAAAGAGCTTCACAGATAAGGAAAAGCTAAAGGAGTTCATCACCACCAAACCAGGATTATATGAAATGCTGAAAGGTATCCTTTAAGAAGAGGAAGAGGAAGAAAAAGGTAAAGATACAAATTATGAACAACAAATATGCATCTATCAACAAGTGAATCTAAGAATCAAGTGAATAAATAATCTGATGAACAGAATGAACTGTTGATTATAATAGAATCAGGGACATAGAAAGGGAATGGACTGACTATTCTTGGGGGGGAAAGGGGTGTGGGAGATGTGGGAAGAGACTGGACAAAAATCGTGCACCTATGGATGAGGACAGTGGGTGGGGAGTGAGGGAGGAGGGTGGGGCGGGAACTGGGAGGAGGGGAGTTATGGGGGGGGAAAAAAAAAGGAACAAATGTAATAATCTGAACAATAAAGATTTAATTTAAAAAAAAAACAAAAAAAAACAAAAAAAAAAAAAAAAAAAAAAAAGGAAGAATGTGAAAACATGAATAGGCCAATAACAACTGATGAAATAGGAGTAATCACAAAACTCCCAGCAAACAAAAGGCCAGGTCCAGACAGTTTCACAGGGGACTTTTACCAAACATTCAAAGAAGAAATAACACCTATACTCCTCAAACTATTTCAGAAAATCCAAAAGGAAGGAACACCTTCAAACTCTTTTAATGAGGCCAGAATTATCCCAATTCCAAAACCAGATAAAACACTACAAAGAAATAGAAATACAGACCAATATTCCCAATGAACATAGACACTAAAATCCTCAACAAAATATTAGCAAATCACATCCAGTAATATATTAAAAAGATCATAAACCATGACAAAGTCGGATTTATTCCAGGGACGCAGGACTGGTATAATATTCGCAAATCAATAAATGTGATACATCACATAAACAAACTGAAAGACAAATATCACATGATCATATCAATAGACACAGAAAAGGAATTCCAATACCCTTTTTTATAAAAACTCTCAGCAAAGTGGGAATAGAGGGAGCATATCTTGACATATTAAAGGCCATATATGACAAACCTACAGCAAACATCATACTCAATGGGCAAAACCTAAAACCATTTCCCCTAAGAACAGGAACAAAACAGGGATGTCTACTTTTACCACTCTTATTCAACATAGTACTGGTAGTCCTAGCCTCAGTGATCAGGCAAGAAGAAAACATAAAAGGCATTCAAATTAGAAAGGAGGAAGTAAAACTCACATTACTTGCAGATGAAATGATACTGTACACAGAAAATCCTAAATATTCCACCAAAATATTACTAGATTTAATAAATGAATTTGACAATGTAGCAGGATACAAAATCAACATCCAAAAATTGATGGATTTTTATACATCAATAATGAATTCTCAGAAAGAGAAACAAACAATCCCATTTACAATGGCAACAAAAAATTAATACACTTAGGAATAAAGTTAACCAAGGGGACAAAAGACCTGTACCTGGAAAACTACGGGACTTTGAAAAAAGAGATATAAGAACATATAAAGAAGTGGAAGAATATACCGTGTTCATGGATTGGTAGAATCAACATCATTAAAATGTCCATACTACCCAAGGCAATCTACAGATTCAATGCAATCCCTATTAAAATACCAATGGCATATTGCATGGATCTAGAACAAATACTCCAAAAATTTACATGGAACCAAAAAGGACCCCAAATAGCTGCAGCAATCCTGAGAAAGAAGAACAAAGTTGGAGGAATCACAATACTAGATTGCAAGTTATACTACAAAGTCATTGTAATCCAAACAGCCTGGTACTGGCAGAAGAGCAGGCATATGGATCAATGGAACAGAACAGAGATCCCTGAAATCGATCTAAGCCAGTGGTTGGCAAACTCATTAGTCAACAGAGCCAAATATCAACAGTACAACTATTGAAATTTCTTATGAGAGCCAAATTTTTTAAACTTAAACTATATAGGTAGGTACATTGTTATTAACTTAATTAGGGTACTCCTAAGGCTTAGGAAGAGCCACACTCAAGGGGCCAAAAAGCCACATGTGGCTCGTGAGCCACAGTTTGCCGACCACGGATCTAAGCCATTATACTCAAATATTTGACAAAGGAGGCAAGAGCAGACAATGGAGTCAAGAGAGTCTCTTCAATAAATGGTGTTGGGAAAATTGGACAGATACATTGCAAAAAAAATGGAACTAGACCACCAACTTAAACCATACATAGGAATAAATTCAAAATGGATAAAAGACTTAAATGTAAGTCTTGGAACCATAAAACTCCTAGAAGAAACCATAGGCAGCAAAATCTCAGATACCTCTCCTAGCAATATGTTTACAGATATATCTCCTAGGGCAAGGGAAAGTAAGGAGAAAATAAATAAATGGGACTACATCAAAATAAAAAGCTTCTGCACAGCAAAAGAAACCATCGACAAAAGGCAAAGGGAGCCCACTGTGTGGGAGAACATATCTGACAATGACACCTACATCTGATAAAGGGTTAATATCAAAAATATATAAGGAACTCATACAGCTTAACAAAAGGAAGACCAGCAATCCAATTAAAAGATGGGCAAAGGACCTAAATAGATACTGAACATAGAGATGGCCGAGAGATATATGAAAAAATGCTCAAAGTCACTGATCAAAGAGATGTAAGTCAAAAGGACAATGAGGTATCACCTCACACCTGTCAGAATGGCTACCATCAACAAATCAACAAATGACAAGTGCTGGCAAGGATGTGGAAAAAAGAGAACCCTAGTACACTGCTGGTGGGAATGCAGACTGGTGCAGCCATTAAGGAAAATAGTATGGTGTTTTCTCAAAAATTAAATATGGAACTGACATTTGACCCAGTGATCCCACTTCTAGGAATACATACTAAAAAATCTGAAACACCAATCAGAATGTATGCACCCCTATGTTCATAGCAGCACAATTTGCAATAGCTAGTATCTGGAAACAGCTCAAGTGCCCATCAGTAGATGAGTGGATAAAAAAGCTGTTGTATATTTATAACATGGAATACTATGCAGCAGTAAAAAAGAAGGATCTCTTACCCTTGGAGAGAGCATGAAGGGACCTGGAGAGTATCAGGCTAAGTGAAATAAGTCAGTCAGAGAAAGACAAATATCACATGACCTCACTCATATGTGGAATCTAAGTAACAAAATAAACCGATGAAAGGAGTAGATCCAGAGACATGGAAGCATGGAACAGTGGTGAATCTCAAGAGGGAAGGCGGGGCAGGGTGGGTGGATGGGAAGTAATCAACCAAGGACCTTGTATGTATATATGCATGGCTCATGGCCACAGACAAATGGGGCAGTAAGAGCCTGGGTGGGGTGCAAACAGGATGTATGTAATACTTTCAATAATAAAGAGTTATTAAATAAAAGGAATAGCACTGACTGGTTTGGCTCAGTGGATAGAGCGTCGGCCTGCGGACTGAAGGGTCCCAGGTTTGATTCCAACTATATGCCAACAACTGATCGATTCAATTTGGGGAGATAGTATTTTTCTAGGAATTTGTCCATTTCATCTACATTGTCCACCTTGTTGGCATATAGTTGTTCTTAGGCAGCTGATCGATGTTTCTCTCTCATCAATGTTTCTAACTCTCTATTCCTCTCCCTTCCTCTCTGTAAAAAAATAATAATCTATATTTTTAAAAAAAGGAATAAACTTTGTTTCACATACTCACAGTCATAAACCTACTTTTGCCCCACCCTGTAGTAGCTTATCTTTTTATCCTAGTGCCAGATAAAGATAAAAAGATAAGATGCACCTATATGCTGCCTATAGGAAATGTGCTTTAGATATAAAAACATGAAATATAAAAGCAGGCTAAAAACAAAAAGGTGAGGAAAATATATACCATGCTAACACTGGTCAAAAGAAAGCTGTAGTAGCTATATTAATATTAGATAAGAATATAAACGTGTATAAAGTAGGTCATTTCATAATAATAAAGGGGTTAATTAAAAGTTAGAATTATTCTAAACATTTACATCCCAAACTACAGAGCTTAAAAATACATGAAGCAATAATTAACAGAACTATAAAGAGAAATAGACAAATCCACAATTAGATCCAGATATTTTAATACCTTTCTCTCAATAAATTGTTGTAATGTACCCCGCGAATCACAGAAGGACGCCTCAAGAAGTCGAATTAAAGAGTCACATTTATTGCAATCCGGGACTATGAGGGATCATTCCCAAATCTCATAGTGATAAGATGGTGGCAAAACCAGACTTATATAGGCAAAGATCACAAAGGTATTGATTACATCTCAAGGTTTGGAATGAGGAACCTGTTTTGCAAAAGAGCAGTTTACAGAAGCAGAAGCAGCATGTTATCTAAATTACAGTTTTGGGTCTCTGGATCATTGAATTAACAGAAACACATTATCTAGAACCCTCAGGTCTTGAGACCACTGGGTTGCCAGGAATTCATTATCTAGAGCCATCGAGGCAATTTAGAGTAATTGTGCTGTCCTGGTCTTGGGACCACTGAGTCAACTGGAACACATTATCTGTGGCCACTAAGACAATTTAGGATAATTGTGCTGTCCTGTTTCCCAGGTACAGAAGAATGTGCTTTCTAAAACCAGTAAGATAACAATCAATGGGATAGTCATTCAATCGAATGGGATGATTTATACAATTAAGAAAAATCAAAATAACTTTTCTATTGTTAAGCCAAACAACAGGACTAGAGTTAAACTATAGCCTCCACCTGAAATGATTGCTACCATACTTCATTCCCCCTGGTTTTATGTACATGAGTCAAATCATGGACTCATCTTTACTAGTTAGGGGATTGTACTGCCCCTTAACTACAAGTAGTTTGACAGAATTAATTTTTCTAAACTGCCAGCTTGGCACATTTAATTTTCATTTACTCACCCCACTTCTTTTAGGGGCATTCTCTATTCTGTTCCTGCTCTCCTGTCCCCTATCACATCTAGCCCCATTTGGCCCTGGACTTTCTCACTGGCTAGAAAAAAAAATGTTCTTACAGTTACCAAGTGCCCTAGTGCCATGGTCCCCATCAGTACTGTCCTCACTGAAGTCCAGTTCCACTCTTGCAGACGTCGAGCCTCCTCCTGGCTTGCGTGGATCCCAGACTAGGGATCTCACGGATGAGGCAGCTGGCTGCCGGGATCAAGGCTGTTTCCTGGTGCAGGAGCTGGGAGTGGTGTGGCCAGTTCTGGATGCCGTCAGCAGGACGACAGTGTAATAGTCCTTTCCAAGTTGGGGTGAGTCCTTGGGTCATGAACTTCTTTACCCACACTGAGTCCCCAGGCTGGAAAGGATGTACAGTGTCCGAGGTGGGCACTGGCAGGGCGTCTCGAACAAGCTTATGGGTGGCTCTCTGGGTATACTGCAGAGCCTGCAAGGACTTGAGCAAGGAACGGTTATGACTTTTAAATTTTAATTCCTCCCCTAACGTTGGGTAGGATCGGGGGAGGTCTACCAAACATGATTTCAAAAGGAGAGAACCCCTCCCGGTTGGGGGTACACCTGGCCTATAAGTAGGCAAAGGGTAGGAGGTTGGTCCAGTTTTCACCGGTTTCTGGGATAAATTTAGTTAAAATCCTTTTAGAGTCCTGTTCATACCTGCCTTGAATCTGTGGCCAGTATGCACAATGGAGTTTCCAATTTATGACTTTGAGATACCTTGGCTACAAAGTCGAGCTGATATCTGATCCTATAACTGCTGATAGCCCCAATCCTATCTAATAAAAGAGAAAAATGGTAATTGGCGTACGACGATACCCTTTTCATTGGCTAATCAGAGCTATATGCAAATTAACTGCCAACTAAGATTGGCAGTTAACTGCCAACAAGATGGCAGTTAATTTGCATATGTAGGCACAATGCAGGGAGGCGAAAGGGAAAGCAGGAAGAAGCCCCCTGCCACTGACAGTGATCAGAAACCCAGGGGGGAGCTAAGAGCTGGGGGGCAGGGCAAAGGCGGCTCTGGGGCCGCCTTTGCCCTGCCCCCCAGCCATGACCGGAGAATCAGGTGCCTTTTCCGCCCTGGCCAGTGATAGCAGGAAGTAGGGGTGGAGCCAGCGATGGGAGCTGGGCACGGAAGCTGGCAGTCCCGGGAGCTAGGGGTCCCTTGCCTGGGCCTAAAGCGAAGCCCACGATCGCGGGGCCGCTGCAGCTGCGGGTCCCCGCTGCCCGGGCCGGATGCCTAGGCCAGAGGCGTTAGGCCTGGGCAGGGGCGGAGCCTGCAACCGCAGGGAGCTGGGGGTCCCCTGCCCAGGCCTGACACCTCTGCCAGAGGCCTCAGGCCTGGTCAAGGGGCTGATCCGGTGATTGGTGATCGGAGGGTGATGAGGGTCAACTCCTCTGGCCGAGGCATCAGGCCTGGGTGGGGGGCGGAGCCGGGGATTGGGGGGATATGATGGTCCCCTTGCTCAGGCCTGAAGCCTGGGTCAGAGGCGTCAGGCTTGGGCGGGGGGTGGAGCAAGCGATCAGAGGGAGATGGGGGTCCCCTGCCCAGGCATGATTCCTGGGCCAGAGGCCTCAGGCCTGGGCGTGGGCCAGAGCCAGTGATCAGGGGGAGATGGGGGTCCCCTGTCCAAGCCTGACACCTCTGGCAGAGGCGTCAGGCGTGGGCAAGGGGCCGATCAGGCGATCGGAGGGTGATGGGGGTCTACGCCTCTGGCCGAGGCATCAGGCCTGGGCTGGGGGCAGAACCAGTGATGGGGGGCAAGGGGCCGATCCTGCGATTGGAGGGTGATGGGGGTCAACGCCTGAGGGCTCCCAGTATGTGAGAGGGGGCAGGCTGGGCTGTGGGACACTCCCCTCCCCACACACACCCAGTGCACGAATTTCGTGCACCGGGCCCCTAGTCTAGGTATAATCTCCTGGAGTAATTTCTTGACCATTATAGAGGCAGTTTCTGTCCTGGTGGGCTAAACTTCAACCCATCCCGAGAAAGAGTCTATAAAAACTAGCAGGTACTCGGACCCTAATGCCGGTGGCTTAATCTCTGTGAAATCCACCTCCCAATGCTACCTGGGGAGTTTCCCTGGGCCTGAATTCCCAGGGGGACCCTCTTACCTTGCTTAGCATTTACCTGTGACCTGCCTCACAAAAGTTCAGAAGTCTTGGTGAGACCTATGTGGGTAGCCTGGTGTAACTGGGCAACTAAAGTCTGACCTAGAGCCTCTGGGACCAACAGTCTGCCATTTGGTAGAGTCCACCAAGCATTTGGTCCTCTGGTAGCTTGCTTCTGTTCTGTCAATTCCTCCTCTTGTAAAGGCCCCACTGGTTTTTGGGCGGCTTCCTTGGCAGCTTGGTACTGGGTGACCCTGGTGTTTGAAATCCATCTCTCCAGAGCACCTCGAAGGAGGGCTTCCACAGCATGGGGTGTTGTCAGGGCTAGTTCCTGGCCCGAAGTCAGCTTATCTGCCTCCTTCTCTTAGACAGATAGGCCACAGGTCTCTTCCAAGGACCCTAGAATCTGGGTGAGAACCCCTTTGGCAATGGCCCTTACCTCACTCACTGCTGGGGTCCAACCCCAGCAGGTCCAGGGGTCCCCAAAGGTGTGGACGGAGTCGGCGAAGAAGGAATGACACAGAGACAGCATTCAGTTGATCAGCAGCCTAGCCAGGATCTCTAGCCAGGATCTCCAGCCAAGTTCTGTTCAGGATCTCCAGCCAGGTTCTGTGTCCATGTTCTCTTGCTAGGTTCTCCAGCCAGCTTCTGTCCAGGTTCTCCAGCCAGGTTCAGTCACCAGGTTCTAGTCAGGTTCTCTTGCCACGTTCTATCCAGGCTCTGTAGCCAGGTTCTCTCGCTAGGTTCTGTCTCTAGGTTCTGTGGCCAGTTTCTGTCCAGGATCTTTTGCCATGTTCTCTCCAGCAAAGTTCTTCTGTCTTTAGGTTCTGTGTAGGTTCTGTGTCTAGATTCTGTGTCCATGGTTCTGTCTTCTAAGTTCTGTCTCTTGCTGTCTTGTTACATCTGTATTTATACCAGTTGATTCAATCCTATCAATCTCTATTCCAAAGGTTAGGGCGTTTCTTATCTCCATTCCAGGGAGTAAAGATTATGTAGCTTAAGCATGACTGTTTGTAGTTAAAGTAATTAATTACCTGCCTGGCACTTAGTTGAGGGGTTTTATTCCCTCCCTAACTTCAGGGGAAAATCCCTACCTGGGGAAACAACCTTTCTCAGAGAGGAGACCTTGGTTAAAACACATAGTGCCAAGAAGGTGAGCAAACATTTTAAGAACAGTATGCCATATATGCCAGGTCCTTTGAAACAGCAAGGATGGACCGGCTCCCGGCAACTCACTAGAGGTGGAAGGGCTTCCTGACATCTGGCAAGGCTAGGGCAGGTGCTGAGACGAGAGCCTTCTTTCTCAAAGGCCCGTTGCTTCACTTTGGTCCAGTTTAACAGCTGCGCCTCCCCAGCACTTGAGCACAGAGGTTCAGCAATCTCCGCGAACCCCAGTATCCACAGGCGGCAGTATCCAACTGCCCCTAAAAATTCCCGAACCCGAGCTGGAGTGGCGGTGGCTTGCAATTTGGACTACTACAGGAGCTTGATGACTTGCTAACCCCGGGGGGGGGGGGCGGGGGGAGAGCTGTTTTCTGCCCAAACCATGGGAAAGAGATGTACTTTCCACAAGTAAGCAGAGTCACCTTGGCCCTTTCCTGCAAGAAATATTCATCTGAGAGTGCTCAGTCCCCCTCGAAGGATATGGTGGCCTGTAGTTTCTGTAAGAGATCACATCCAAGTAAGGGGTACGGACAAACTGGCATGACCAGAAACGAACGTGTTACCGTGTTCTTTCCAAGGTCCACAGTCCTCTTTGATGTCCAAGGAAAAAGGCAGTTTGTCTGGTGGCTCCCTGGACCGATGTCTTCTTAGATGTTATGGGTCCCGTTGGCTCTGTCAAGACTGAATAGGCTGCTCCAGAGTACACCAGGAAACTAATTGGGGGTCCTATTTATAAAAATTATTATTCTGGGCTCTAAGGGGTTCAAGGAAAAGGAGTCCTGGCCCTATTCGTCCACTTCCCTGAGTGTAATTCCTTCAGAGCCTGGGTTTTCCCTCAGCCTTCCGCTTTCCTTTGTTAACTTACCAGGATATTCTCTCTTCCAGAATTTCTCTCTGCCCCTACTTCCTACAATAGGCATACTAATTCCTTCCTAGTTTGCTGCCGGCCTTTTCTTTCCCTTTTTCCATTCCCCTTCTCCTTTTGTCTTGGTGCCCGTTTCTCTTAATGCAGCTACCACTGCCTTAGTCATTCTCTTGTCCTGCTTCTCCTCCAGTGTGTCCCTATTGTTAAAGACTTTCTGGGCTACCTCTACCAGCTGTGACTGATTCATTCCTTCAAATCCTTCTAATTTTTGGAGTTTCTTTTTCTAACTGCTTGCTGCCTTTTAAGTCCCCCCCCCCCCCCCCCCCCGCCCCAAACCCCTAACAGAACACGGTGAATAGTGGCCAAGGAGGCCAAGGAGGCCTTGTCCCCTGGGGTTCTTGGGTCTTATTGGGGCGCAGGGAGGCACAAGGAGGCACAGGGAAATTTCCCTCCTCACCACCTACTCAAAATAACCCCTCGGGGGCTGAGAGGCAATTACAACCGGGTGAGCAGAGGGCCAGAGGGCGCGGGAGATGGGAACCGGATAGGCGCAGGTTCCCAGGTGACAGTAGAGGTGCTCCCACCACAGGGGAAAGGCATTTTCATTACAAAGCGCTCCTGTGGCAGTGAGTTGGGTACCAGGCCCCTGCCATCGTACCAGTCCCCTGTGACAGAGCAGCGATCAGGCCTCTCCCAAGAGAGTGCACTGGAAGGGGATATCAGCCCCTCTGCTGGCAGCAACAGGTACCGAACCCTTTCAGCACATTCAGACCAGCTTCATTCCCGCCCACCTTCACAGACTCCAGGGCCCATTGTCTTCCTTTAGCCAGCAAGCCAAATGGCACTGGCCTGTATCATTTCCCATTGTGAGTTAGAGGAAGACAATTCCTGTGGAGGGAAATGACTCTTAGTCGGCTTGGAAAAGAAGGCAGAGGATGACAAGGGTGTGCAGGGAAATTTTACTAAAAGCCTGGAGGGTCTCCTGAAAGATCCTCAATTCAGCACAGGCAGGGGGAAGGGCCCATAAATTCTCTCTGCCCTGAGAAATGTCCAAATCAGACAAGAAAAGCCACAAATACCTTTAAATCTACTCTAGAATTACAAAATTTCAACCCAACACAGAAATATCACAGAGCAAATCAAAGTCCCTAGTACACAAACATAGACAAAAATTTTTACTAGTTAGGCGGGCTGATTCCACCTCTGACAGAGAGCAAGCGCCCTTGGGAAAAGAACCCAGCGGCCGCTCAGGGCGTTTTGCTATCGGTCAGAGCACTCAGCCTTAAATCAAACATTTTTTTTTTCTTGCAGACTTCCACACTTACATGAACAAATAATTATACCTAAGTAGACATACAAACATCAAATAAACATCCACACTTACACCCTTTCAGTGAACAAGTACTTTTACAGTCTTGGGATCTTGAGCAGATATCAGGAACACCGTCCAAGTCCCCTGATGGGGGCCTGACAGGAACAGATGTGGGGGCCTTTGGCTGGGGGGTATAAAGTCTCCATTCTTCCTTCCTCAGCACTGTTAAGGACAGGATCATTGGGGAGGTCTCTTCACCTAGCCAAGGCTATGCTGAGCCATCTGGGGCAAAAGTGGTTTCTGCTTCCATTTTGGCTAAAAGATCTCTGCCCATTAGAGGGACCAGGCCAACTGGCAAATACAGGAATTCATGAACCACCTGGTGGCCGCCTAACTGACATCAGCAGGGGCGGCAGAATAGTCTGCAGCTGTGGTCCCGGTAGGTCCAATAATGGTGACTTCCTGTCCTGAGAGGGGAGCTACCTTCTGAGTAACTACCGAGTACTCTGCCCCTGTATCAACCATAAAGTTCACAGTCTGGCCCCCGATTTTCATTTCGACCATCGGCTCATGGGGGCCCAGTTGGAAAGAGCCCAGTCTGTCCTAGTCAGAGTCAGCTGTTGCCAGTCCGAGGAGGTCTGCTTCAGGCGGCTCTGGCCAATAGCGGCTGGGTGGTTTGGATGGCCTTGCCAGCTTCTTCTGGTCTGCTCCTGCCCTGCCTGCCTCTTCACTCCTGCTACTAAACCTTACTCTGTCTTTTCTTACACACGCAGAACCAGACTCAAGGCAGCAAGGTTTTGAGCAATTTTAAAATTCCTTAACATACATTCTAAGACAGTCGAGTTTGAGGAGGAGCTATTACTCATGTTGCAAGGAGGGACCGGGTTGCCTCCTCCTTAAGAAATACCTGAACAAAAGAACTAATCAAAACAAGGCTTATTTTCTAACTTCATTTGTCCTTGGGTGTGGACAGCAAATGACACTAATCAGATTGACATAAACTATTTAACCTTTGTTTAGGGAGGCAAATGCAAAGCATTTACTCCCAAGTGTCCTTGGTTTAGGGGAGATAGGATTTCTGCTCAGTTTCCCTATTTTACTTGTTCTAGCTTACTGGCCTATCATCCATTCAACTTTCTTTCAACATTTCTCTTTTCCTTCTCATCACATACACAACCTTCACAAATTTCACACTTTCAAATTAGCCTTCAAACCTTCTTTCTATGTCCTTCAAAAATGCATAACCATGCCTCAGACCTTCCATTAAGTATTTCTCTTTACCTTCCTCCATCACACCAAAGGCATACTTTCCAGTTAGAACTCTTAGCCTTAATTTTTAGGTGACATGTAAATAGTTAACATTCCTCAGATTAGCAATACATTCATATTTTTTAAGAGACACAAACAGAAATTTCACTAGCTAAACAATTTTAAACAACAAAGACATATTTCAACAATAAAGACAGATAACATTCCCCATTAAAAACTTTGAATCACCACGGAAACTCAGGAGATGTTTAGAAGGTTTTTTAAGAAAACAAAACAGAAACAAACCTAAAAACACTTTTACACTGGCGCATGCCACATTTACACCACAAATATCAACAAATCAGTTTCAATTGTGCAGAGATACAGAACAAATCCCTGAACAGAGGCAGTAGAAAACTGCCTAGGAACGCTTCTCTTAGTTTTGACTTCCCTCCGGAAGTCCCAGAGACGGTGAATACTGTCTAGAAGCCATTCCTCCAGATACAGGAAAAGTCCCTTAGAGATCCCTGATAAACTACATCAGTAATCCATTCACACAATCCCTGACCCACTTTGACAAAGACAAAGACAACAAAGAACAAAGACAAAACAAACCAGACAAATGCAACCTAAGGTTGCCCAGACCAGGACCCCCAGACGCTGTCGTGTCGGGCGGTCGAATTCCAAGGTTCCGCTGTGTCCAGCCCTCTTTTGAGTCCACCACCAGTGACCGGTCCCAGAACTCACCTCTAAAGGTTTTTCAGGTGACTTCGATGAATTTTTTAGGGACGGGTCAACGTCCCCTGTCCGCTAGCTGGATCCAAAGGGGAGTTCTCTGGGGCCCTGGAACTTCTCAGGGTGCGCACCCCCTAGAGAGACCCCTCAGTCTCCACAAACGGTTCAGGGGAGGTTCAGCCTCCCTTTGCATCCGAAACAGCACCCCCTAAGGGTCTGCATCTTGCTGGGGGGCCTCCAAATGTTGTAATGTATCCCGCGAATCACAGAAGGGCGCCTCAAGAGGTCGAATTAAAGAGTCACATTTATTGCAATCCGGGACTATGAGATTTGGGGAATGGCCTCTCATAGTCCCGGATTGCAATAAATGTGACTCTTTAATTCGACTTCTTGAGGCGTCCTTCTGTGATTCGCAGGGTACATTATAACAAAATGATAAAAGAAATAGAAGGAAACCAGCAAGTCTATATTATATTAGACTTGAACAACACTGTCAATGAACATGACATGACTGACATTTTATAAAAGACTCTACCCAGTATCAGCAAAGTACACATTCTCCTCAAGTATACACACAGTACTTATCAAGACAGACCAAATTCTGAGCCATAAAGCAAGTCTTAGTAAATTTAAAAGTATGTTCCCTGAGCACAAGTTTAATTAGAAATCAATAACAGTAAGTTCTCTGAAAAAAAATCCTCAATATTTTAAATTTTAAAAATCCACTTGGGGATCCAAGATAGCAACCGGCAAGAAAGTAGGGAGGAAGAGTGTGTGAGAGAGTGAGGGAGCGATAGAGGAGTGTGTGGACATGAGTGGTGTGTGTGAGTGAGAGCTGGGGACAGTTAGATCCTGCAGGTCTTCCAAGGGGCTGCCAAACTGGCAGTCTTAGACGGTGAAACCCTGCTGCCACCACAAACACTCCAGGGAGGACACCGCCGGCACAGAGACCATGCCATCTTGAAGAACAGAACTGCTTGAGACTAGGATCCTAGCCTTGCCACTACCCAATCTGGTCTCAGTCGCAAACCAGGACCCTATAGCCACTTGGGTAAAAGACCTGCGACCACAGCTACAGACCCATGGACACCAAGACCCGAGGCACCCCGGCTGCGATTTCTGTGAGTCACAGAGCTAATCCCCCTCCCTGCCCGCCCCGTGGCAGTGGCATAAGAACTGCCAGACCCTCTCCGCAATAACAGGCCTCCTGCTCACACACAGCAGCGGTGGCTCTACCTGAATTTGAGCCTGGGTGTGTGGACACAGGAAGTTTGTTTCCCGCGACCAGACCCCAGGTGCACGCAGGGAGGCTGCACTGAATTTGATCCTGGGTGAGCGAACTCGGGGAGCTTGTCTCCTGTGACCAGACCCCATGCCCACGCAGGGAGGCTGTGCTGAATTTGAGCCTGGGTGCACGACCTTGGGGAGTTTGTTTCCCGCGACCAGACCCTGGGCCCACACAGGGAGGCTGCACAAATGTGAGCCTGGGTGTGCAAACTCAGGGAGCTTGTCTCCCGTGACCAGACACCATGCCCATGCAGGGAGGCTTTGCTGAATTTGAGCCTGGGTGTGCAAACTTGGGGAGCTGAATTTGAGCCTGAGCATGCGAACTCAGGGAGTTTGTTTCCCATGACCAGGTCCCGTGCCCACACTGGAGGGCTGCGCTGAATTTGAGCCTGGGTGCACAGACACGGGGAGTATGTTTCCTGCAGTGAACACCCGCGTGACCAGAACCCACGCCCACATAGGGCGGCAGTGCCACCTTTGATTCAGGGCAAGTGCACACAGAAGTCTGTTTTCCGCAGGGCAGGAGTGGACCTCCTGCCAACACAGTGTGACTGTGAAACCCGGCCGCCCAAGCAGACCGGGGACCCTGATTCTCCACGTGAGAGGCAGCACTGAGCACCAGTGACTTCAATCTGTTTCTCATTGTGTGCACCTGGGATCTCTGATTCCTAGTGCATTCACACTAAGAGCAGTGACCCCAATTCTTGGTGCATGCACAAACAGGGACCCTGATTCTTGGCACAAGGCTGCACCAAGCAACAGAGACTCTGATACTCAAATCTCGACACGGACACAGGAGGTCTCTGACCCCTGACATACGCTAGGGGACTGTGATTTTTTGGCACACACCAGCGAGGTCTCTATTTTAGCGCAGCTCAAGCAAGGTCCCTGATTCTAGATGCGTACACGATGCCACACTAAGCGCCTGTGACTCTGATCCTGGGTGAGCATGGCTCCCACCAATCCACGGCAGCCACACGTTGCGGTGTTGGAGCTCCTCAGTGACACTGGGGGGTGCGAAGCTCCCACTGCACATGGTGCAGGCCCCTGCAACTCGACATATGAAAATTCTGGTGATAGTAAGAATGGGGAGACAACAAAACAATCCCCAGAGGGAAGAAAATGAGAAATTGCCAAGAAAAGAAATAAGTGAAACGGAAGCATGAAACAGATAAAGAATTCAGAGTAATGGTCATACAGTTCATACACCGGATGGACGAGAAAAATCAACAACCTATGCAAAAATCAGGAAGAAATCAAATGTGATATAGCTACAATCAAAAACACCACGGAAGGTTTCAACAGTAGACTAGAAGAAAAAGAGGACCGAATTAGTGAGTTAGAAGATAAGATAGAGAGACAAGCCCAATCTAAACACTAACTGGAGAAAAATATTAAAAGCAGGAGGAGAGCCTAAGGGAGCTTTGGGACAATGCAAAACGAAGTAATATATGTATAATAGGGCTGCCAGAAGGCAAAGAAGAGCAGCAAGGATTAGAAAATCTATTTGAAGAAATAATGACAGAAAACGTCCCTGATATGGGGATGAAAAAGTTACACACATAGAGAGTCCCAAGCGAGATTAATCCCAAAAGACCCACACCAAGACACATCATAATTACCATGGCAAATGTTAAAGACAAAGAGAGAACCTTAAAGGCTGAGAGAGAGAGAGAGAGAGAGAGAGAGAGATACCTACAAAGGATCCCATATCAGATTATCAAATGATTTCTCAACAGAAACACATAAAGCTAGAAGGAAATGGAAGGAGGTATACAAAGTGATGCAAAGCAAAGGACTGAATCCAAGAATACTATATCCAGCAAGACTATCAATCAAAATTGATGGGGAAATCAGGAGCTTTGCAGAAAAAAAAGGCTAAGGGAGTTTATCACTACCAAGCCAGCAATGCAAGAAATGCTAAAGGGAATACTATAAAAAGAAGAAATAGAAAGGGAGAAAGGAACACAGGCATAAAGCACAGAAAAGGCTACAAACAAGTACCTATCTTAATAACTTTAAACATCAATGGGTTAAATGCTCCAAACAAAAGACATCAAGTGACTGAATGGATAAGAAAACATGACCTATATATATGCTGTCTACAGGAGACCCACCTCAGAACAAGGGACTCACACAGACTGAAAGTGAAGGGATGGAAAAATATCTATCAGGCAAATGAAAATGAAAAAAAAAAGCTGGGGTAGCAATACTAATATTAGACAAAATAGACCTCAAAGTGAAGACTATAATAAGAGACAAGCAAGGTCACTTCACAATTCTAAAGGGATCAATACAACAAGAGGATATAACTCTGGTAAACATTAATGTACCCAATGCAGGAGCACACAAATACATAAAAAAACTTCTGGAAGATAT
Source organism: Myotis daubentonii (assembly GCF_963259705.1). NCBI lineage: Eukaryota > Metazoa > Chordata > Mammalia > Chiroptera > Vespertilionidae > Myotis > Myotis daubentonii. The sequence goes on from NC_081840.1 coordinate 110,602,381, forward strand.
CAGGGGTTAGATTGACAGCAACACAGGCATAGTAGGCGACTTTAATACCCCTTTAACATCACTGGATAAATCCTTTAAACAAAAAATTAGCAAAGAAACATCAATACTAAACGACTCACTAGATCAGATGGACTTAATCGGCATCTTTAGAACATTCCACCCCAAAACTACAGAATATACAATCTACTCAAGTGCACATAGGACATTTTCAAAGATAGACCACATATTGGGACACAGGAAAAGTCTCTCCAAATTCAAGAAAATTGAAATCATATCAAGCATCTTTTCAAATCACAATGGCATAAAATTAGAAATCAACTACAGTAAAAACAATCACAAAAGGTCAAACACTTGGAGGCTGAATAGCATACTATTAAACAATGAGTGGGTTACCAAAGAGATCAAAGAAGAAATAAAACACATCCTGGAAACAAACAACAATGAAAACACAACAATCCAAAATGTTTGGGACAGAGTTGAAAGCAGTCCTGAGAGGGAAGTTCATAGCATTACAGGCCTACCTTAAAAAACACGAAAAACTGATAATAAAATATCTAACTCTGCAACTTGAAGAATTAGAAAGAGAGGAACAAGAAAAGCTCAGAGTGAGCAGAAGGAAGGAAATAATAAAGATCAGAGCGGAAATAAATGACATGGAGACCAAAAAAACAATACAAAAGATCAATGAAACCAAGAGCTGGTTCTTTGAAAGGATAAACAAAATTGATGACCCTCTCGGCAGGTCACCAAGAAGCAAAGAGAGAGGGCCCAAATAAACAAAATCAGAAATGAAAGAGGTGAAATAACAACAGACCCCACAGAAATACGAAGAATCATAAAAAAAAAAATACTATGAGCAACTATACTCCAACAATCTGGTCAACCTAGAAGAAATGGACATATTCCTAGAAAAAATATGACTTTTAAAACTCAACCAGGAGGAATCAAAAAATCTGAATAGGCTGATAACTACGGAGGAAATTGAAGCAGTAATCAAAAATCTTCCAACAAACAAGAGCCCTGGACCACACGGCTTCACAGGGGAGTTTTATGAAACATTCAAAGAGGAATAAAACCTAACTTCCTTAGACTATTCCAAAAAATTCAAGAGGAAGGAGCACTTCCAAGCTCTTTCTACAAAGCCAGCAATATCCTAATCCCAAAACCAGATAAAGACAACACAAAGAAAGAGAACTACAGGCCAAAATCCCTCATGAACATAGACGCCAAAATCCTCAACAAAATTCTAGCAAATTGAATCCAGCATTACATTAGAAAGATCATACTCCATGACCAAGTGGGATTTATTCTGGGGATCAAGGATGGTAAAATATTCGTAAATCAATAAACATAATGCACCATATAAACAAACTGAGAGATAGAAACCATATAATCATATCCATTATTGCAGAAAAAGCATTTGAAAAAAATCCAACAACCTTTCTTGATAAAAACCATCAGCAAGGTGGGAATAGAAGGATCATACTTTAATATAATAAAAGCCATATATGACAAACCCACAGCCAACATCATACTCAATGGGCAAAATCTAAAACCATTTCCACTAAGAACAGGAACAAGACAGGAATGCCCACTCTCAATGCTCCTGTTTGACATAGTACTGGAAATACTAGCCATTGTGGTCAGATAAGAAGAAGAAGTAAAAGGCATCCAAATTGTAAAAGAAGAAGTAAAACTGTCCTTATTCACAGATGACATGATATTGTACATAGAAAACTGCAAAGACTCCATCAAAAAACTACTAGACTTAATAAATGAATTCGGCAATGTAGCAGGATATAAAATTAATACCCAGAAGTCTGTGGCTTTTCTATACACCAAAAATGAAATCAGAGAAAGAGAAATTTAAAAAGCAATCCCATTTACTATTGAAACAAAAAAATTAAGATACCCAGGAATAAGTTTAACCAAGGAGATAAAGCACCTGTACTCAAAAAATTACAGGACACTGAAAAAAGAGATAGAAGAAGACATGAACAAATAGAAGAATATACCATGTTCATGGATTGGTAGAATCAACATCATTAAAATGTCCATGCTACCCAAAGCAATCTATAAATTCAATGCAATCCCCATTAAAATACCAACAGCATACTTCAAAGACCTAGAACAAACTCTCCAAAAATTTATCTGGAATAAAAAAAGACTCCAAAGAGCTACAGCAATCTTGAGAAAGAAGAACAATGTTGGAGGGATCACAATACCAGATATCAAGCTATACTACAAAGCCACTGTTCTCAAACTGCCTGGTATTGGCACAAGAACATATAAACCAGTGGAACAGAACAGAGAACCCAGAAATCAACACAAGCCATTGGGCTCAATTAATATTTGACAAAGGAGGCAAGACCATACAGTGCAGTCAAGACAGTCTCTTCAATAAATGGTGTTTGGAAACTGGACAAATACTTGCAAAAAAATGAAACTAGACCACCAACTTACACCATACACAAAAATAAACTTGAAATGGATAAAGGACTTACAAATAAGATGGGAAACCATAAAAATCTTAGAAGCTATAGGCAGCAAACTAGCAGACATTTGTCATAGCAATATATTTAACGATACAGCTCCTAGGGCAATGGAAACTAAAGAGAAAATAAACAAATGGGACTACATCAAAATAAAAAGCTTCTGCACAGCAAAAGAAACCATCAACAAAACAACAAGAAGACCCACTGCATGGGAGAACATATTTGCCAATGTTATCTCCGATAAGGGTTTAATCTCCAACATTTACAGGGAACTCCTACAACTTAACAAAAGGAAGACAAACAATCAAAAAATGGGCAAATGACCCAAATAGACACTTTTCGAAAAAGGACATTCAGAAAGCCAAGAGACATATGAAAACATGCTCAAAGTCACTAATCATCTGAGAGATGCAAGTCAAAACAACAGTGAGGTACCATCTCACACCTGTCAGAATGGCTATCATCAACAAATCAACAAACGACAAGTGCTGGATAGGATGCGGAGAAAAAGGAACCCTCCTTCACTGCTGGTGGGAATGCAGCCACTGTGGAAAACAGTTTGGAGTTTCCTCAAGAAATTAAAAATGGAATTGCCATTTGACCCAGTAATAGTACTTCTGGGAATATATCCCAAGAGAACAGAAACACCAATCAGAAAGGACATATGCACCCCTATGTTCATAGCAGCACAATTTACAATAGCTAAGATTTGGAAACAGCCTAAATGCCCATCAGCAGATGAGTGGATTAGAAAACCGTTGTACATCTACACAACGGAATACTACGCTGCTGTAAAAAAGAAGGAATTCTTACCATTTGCAACAGCATGGATGGAACTGGAGAGCATTATGCTAAGTGAAATAAGCCAGTCAGTGAAAGAAAAATACCACACGATCTCACTCATTTGTGGAATATAAAGAACATTATAAACTTATGAATAAAAATAGACATAGAGGCAAAGAAGCATCGAACCTACTGTTAAACTACAGCGGGAAGGCTTGAGGGTTGGGGGCGGGGGGCGAGGTAAGAGATCAACCAAAGGACTTGTATGCATGCATATAAATATAACCAATGGATGCAAAACACTAGAGGGGTGCGGTTTGAGGGCATGTGCCGGCGGGTGAGGGAGGCTGGTGGAAGGTCAATTGGGAAAAAAAAGGAGACATATGTACTAGTATTTGTAATACTTTAAACAATAAAATAAATAAAATTCAATAAATAAAGGCAAATGAAATTTTAAAAAAATCCACTTGGGTAAATAAATTAAAAGGGAGATTGGGGAGTATTTTCAACTCAATGTGATTCACCATGTCAACTAAAAATGGAAACCATAATCATCTCCATAGATAAGAGAATATATTAAAAAACTGACAAACTCCAACATCCATTCCCAATTTAAAACTCAGCAAACCAGGAATAAAAATTACTTCCTCAAGTCAATGATGAGCATCTATGAAAAAACCTACAGTTAACATCATACTTGATAGTGAAAAGTCAAGCTTTCTCTCTAAGATAATGAACAATACAAGCATGTTCACTCTCATCAGTTCTATTCAACATTGCATTGGAGGTTCTAATCATTATAATCAGGCAAGAAAAAGAAATAAATAAAAAGCAGCCAGGTTGGCAGGGAAGAAGTAAAAGTGTCTCTTTTTTCCCCCTTCTTCATTAACTCTTTATTACAAGTCACACTCTTATAGGAATATATGTGGACTTCAGTGAAAAAAATCAAATGTATCCAAGAGTAAAAAACACAGCACATAAAGTAGTATATGCATTCCAGTGTTTGTGCCGGAGAGAGCAGACGCCCAGGAAAAAAGCTCTTCTAAAATGGCCTGGCTCAAGCCCACCTGCGAACAGTTCAGGGTGGCACAGACCAGCCTCAGTCACAGTGTGGTGACCACCACCTTTTCCCGCAGCCGGGCGGGTGGGTAGCACCAGCTCCTGGGGCCTCTCTGCCAGCGGCAACCCCAGGCTGCTGATGGGTGCCAGGAACAACCTCTCAGGCTGGGTGGGCTACATCTGGCCCTGCGGGGGCAGCAGCAAAGACATCCCTAGTCTCCTGAGCTTCAGGGCCAGTCCTCAGAAGTCCTCTGTTAGTTTGCCTCTTTCAGGAAGATCTCACTCAGAATTACCCACACGGACAAGTCTGTATGGATGGAGGGGCACAGTGCTTCCAGGGGACCGAAGGCAGGGTCCATCTCGCCCTCGGCCACGCCTTTGTAGGAACCTATCCGGAGGTAGCCATCGCAGCTGCTCTGGAGGGTGGTTGAGCAGCCCTTCTGCAGGGCCTCCTTGTCTGACTGGGGGTTATCAAAGGGCAGCACCTCCAGAGAAGTGTTGAAGAGCTTGTCCTCTGGGTGTGAAGAAGAACTGCTCAAGGCGCAGTGGCTGGAAGAAGCGGACGCGGACACGGATAACGTCCCCTGCAGCAGGAGTGAAGGCCCAGAAGACATCCTCACACAGGTATGCCTTCTCCAGGGTGAAGTGCTGGTATGTTTTGAGACTTGTGCTCACTAGGGCCACGCCACGGGGGGCGGGGGGGGGGGTTGTTGTGGGCTCCTTCTGTAGTGCCTGCTTCCCAAAGTCCTTGTCCTTCAGTTTCCGAATCTTGCCCACCAGTGAAGTGCGTGCCTACGTGCTGGAAGGGGGTGGCTTCAGGTGGATACAGAGGTTACAGTGCTTCTGCTGGTTACAGTGCTTCGCATCCTTCTCAGGGTTGCAGACCTTCACCCACAGAATGTGGTTTAGGAACCAGTCGATGGGCTTGTCCCGGTAGAACATGAGGATAAACTCCATAAGCAGGCTCAGGCCCAGTGACCTGAACATCTTCCCAGTGAAGCCCAGCTGGGTGAATTCCAGGATCATCCAGTCCTCTGAAGGCTACTGGAGAGAGACGTTCTTCATGGTGCTCGGGTAGTTGGGCTTGGCCACTATGTTGTCCTCCAGCTGTACGTAGTAGATGCCTTTGGACTGCTATTACATCATGAGGAAGCAGTACTCGAGGTTCTGTTTGGTCCTTCACCTCTCTCCTTAGGGTCCCCAAAGGACTCTTGGAGCCGGGAGAAGCCAGGGTAGAAGTGTGGGGAAGGGGCGATGACCTCCCGGAGCCCAGAATGGATCTCTGTGGGAAACAAGGCCTTTATGTTTTCCATCACCACGAAAGTGTACTGCAGGTCAGTCTCGGCAATCAGCACCATGATGACCGAGTCCTTCTGCGAGCTCAGCTCTGAGATGAGTGAGTGCAGCGTGTTAGTCAGATACAAATGTACCTCGCACGGCACACTGGGGATGCCCACCACCAGTGACACTCCCGTGCGGCCCTGGCCCACGTGCACTGTGGGCTGCAGGCTGCTTACCTTGGCCAGCAGGTGCGGCAGGTGGTGGAAGACGGTAGGTAAGTGCAGGACATGCTCATGAGAGATGTTCCACAGCTTCAGTCATGGGTCCTCAGTGAGCCTGCCCCAGGTGTGATTGCCGTCTCCGTCTCGCAGCGCCTGCCTCTCTGACATGCCCTCTTGATGTCATCCAGCAGCTCCTAGGAGTGCTTTAGGCTCTCCTGCTCAGCTGCGTGCAACCAGTTCGCAGTACCAGAACTCCCGTTGGTACACGTCCACCACATCACCTGTCGCTGGTACAGCAGGTCCTGGAGGGCTGTGCACGCTAGGCCTTTCTGGTCTCACTAGTGCCATCTTCATTTGCTGTCATCCACAACTCCTTGTTCTTGCCTAAGGGCCATGTCTTCACACACATGCTGTCCTCTCTTCTGCCTGGGATCCTGTTCCTCCTCTGGGCCAAATGAACACCCTGTAGCCTTCAAGGCCTGGTTTCAAAGTCTCATAAGTAAATTTGTCTTAATTCATAGACAACATAATTATTTATGTAGGAAATCTCATTGATTTTCCTAGAACTAATAAATGGATTTTAGAAAGGTTGCAGGATACATGATCAATAAATAAGAATTAAATTTATACAAATTAATAAAGAATAGTTGGAATTTGAAAATGTCAAAATTTATAAAAACATCAAGAATATAAAATACTTAGGGATAAATATGGCAATTATTCAGTGTGAAAGGTCTGCACACTGAAAATTGCCAGAAATTTAAGAACACATAAATATATAGAGATATATACTTTGTTCATGAATAGTAAGATTTAACATTGTTAAGATGCCAAAGCAGGCAAAATAATGGTTCCCCCAAAGATGACCATGTCCTAACACCTGGAACCTGTGAAATCTGTTATCTTACCCAGCAAAGGGGACCGTTCAGATGTGATGAAGTTAAGGATTCTGCGATAGGAAGAATATCCTGGGTTATCCAGGTGCACTCAGTGTAATCACAAGGGTCCTTCTAAGGCAGGGATTCTCAAACTACAGCCCGCGGGCCACATGCAAATACAAATATTGTATTTGTTTCCGTTTTTTTTTTTTTTACTTCAAAATAAGATATGTGCAGTGTGCATAGGAATTTGTTCATAGTTTTTTCTTAAACTATAGTCCGGCCCTCCAACAGTCTGAGGGACAGTGAACTGGCCCCCTGTTTAACACTAGAAAGACTGAAATTTAGTATATACCTATATTGCCCAAAAGCAGTCAAAATGACTGCATTGTGAAAGAATAATATTGGAGCACTCTTCACTTATGTTCCTTAGCTTTTCCAATAATAACTCACTTCTATTCGACATTTCTTTCATGAATTTAGGGCGCAAAAGAAATAAAATAAACAACTTATTAGAACAAGTATCACTGCATAAAGATTCGAATAACAAGTACCAGTTTAGCTTATTGAGCAACTGCAATTTATCAAGTATCGACAATTTATCATGTACTTGTATGTTATCATGTGACGGTAATCGAAAAAAAATGAAAACTGTTATTTCAATACAGAGCCGAACTGGTCATATAAGAAATTTACTCAATTCAATAATAAGAGTCATAATTTCCCAAGCAGTCAAAATGACTGCTTTTGGGCAATATAGGTATAACACATATATATATACCAGAAATGAAGGAGGGGGAGGTAACTACAATTATTAATAAACACATTTATATGTTGTACAAAAAGTCACAAAATTCTAAGACATTGTGTCCTTATATACATAATTGTTTTTCTAATTGAAATTAAAAAGCAGTCAAAATGACTTCCTTGGGCAATCTAGTGTTAAAAAGTTTGAGGACCCCTGTTCTAAGGCAATGGTTCTAAGGGAAAGAGGGAAGGAAATGTGACTGCTGGCTTTGAAGATGAAAGGGTGGTACAAGGCAAGAATTCAGGCAGCCCTAGAAGCTTGAATAGACAAGAAACAGAATCTCCCCTAGAGCCTCCAGAGGAATGTAGCCCTGCTGACACCTTGATTTTAGCCCCACAAGATCTATTTCAGACTTTGACCTCCAGAACTGTAAGCTAATAAGTTTGGGTTGTTTTAAGCCACTAAGTTTCTGGCAATTTGTTACAGCAGTAGTAATCAAATCCTAAATTCTTTTATAAAATTTAACAAGCTGATTCTAAAATTCATGTGAAAACACCAGAGTTCAAGGAAAAGAGACCATACAGCAAGCATTTAAGTCAGTCAGTTAACATTAACAAAGTTACCACTATATACTGCTCTCTCATAAATATTTGGGAAAGAAAAAAAATCATAGAAGCAGTGTTTCTAACCTTAAGCTTTATTCAATCATTTGTTGATTCAACAAATATCTATTGGGCACCTATTAAATGCCCAAACATTTTTCTAGATGGTATACATCATTGAATGAAACACTGGCCAGCCTGATGGAGCTAATGTGAGATAGGGTGCAGGACAATGGTATATACAACAATTAACAATAAATATAATTAGTGGCATACTAAGGGTGGGATGATGGGAGTCATCAACCCTGGTGCAGACAATACAGGAATGGTTTGCCAAGAATTTATAGACAACCTACTGAATGGGAGAAGATATTTCCAAATGACATATCTGATAAGGGGTTAATAATCCAAAATATATAAAGGACTCATACAATTCACATTCGAAAAAAAACAATTCCATTTAAAATTGGGCAGAGAACCTGAACAGAAGACATACAGAGGTGCCAAGAGACACATGAAAAGATGCTCAAGCCCTAGCCGGTCTCACTCAGAGTGTCAGCCTGTGGACTGAAGGGTCCAGGGTTTGATTGCAGTCAAGGGCATATACCTCAGTTGCAAGCTTCTCCCCAGCCCAGGCCCTGGGCTGGGGCTCTTGCAGGAGGCAACCAATTGATTTGTTCCTCTCACATCGATATTTCTCTCTGTCTTTCCCTCTCTCTTCCACTCTCTCTAAGAATCAATGGAAAATATCCTCGGGTGAAGATTAAAAAAAAAAAAGATGCTCAACATACTAATCATCAGGGAAATGCAAATAAAACCACAATGAGATATCACCTCATGTGTAAGAATGGCTATCATCAATAAATCAACACACAATAAGTACTGAAAAGAAAGCCCTCATTCACTGTTGGTGGAAATGTAGATTGGTGCAGCCATTGTGGAGAATAGTAAGTAGTTTACTCAAAAAATAAAAAATGGGGAGAAAACCAAGATGGCGGCATAGGTAAACACTGGAGATTGCTGCTTACCACAACCACTTCAAGAATACAACGAAAAGACGGAGCAGACATCATCCAGAACCACAGAAAGGCTGGCTGAGTGGAAATTCTACCACTAGAAGGAAAGAGAAAAGCATACCGAGACTCACAGGAGGTGCAGTGCGGAAGTAAAGTGCAGAGGTACGGAGGCACACGTGGAGAGGGCTGGCGACTGAGGACACGGTTGTCTTTTTCAATTGGAAGAGAGTCTCAAGCTCTGAGCTCCAGTTCCAGGCGAGTCTCTGGGGACCCAGACTCATACGGGAGAAACTGGACTGTCTGGCATCGGCCAGAACTCGAGGGCAGCTTTCTCTCAGAGGTGCTTGCAGCGATTGCCAGGACACTGAGAAGCAGGGCCTCTGAGGGCAGCCATAGCTGCTTGCTCCAGCCTGTTGATCCCCTGGGACCCCCGCCCCGCCCAAGCTGTGCGCCAGCTTTTGCATATGAAAGGACTGGCCCTTTGCAATCTGAAAATTACCTAACAAACTTGGAGCTAGCCCAAGGCCCCATGGCAACTTGCATTGCTTCACAGCTGAGCTCCTGCTGGGTAGCCTCAGGCAGAGGCTAGATTAGCACCTCCTTGAGATTCAGGAGCCAGTGTGCCTGGTGGTCAGAGTGGGACCATCCAGATTGCAGCTCCTCAGATCCATAAAGGACACACTCAGGGGGCAGACTCAGTGACCACCAAAGCCCCACTGAAGAAAGTCTTGCCCCATAGGGGTGTCTCCAGCACAGAAGTTCTCCCACTGCAGACACAACTGATTCTCACAGCCAATTGGCCTGGAGGTGAATTCCTCCCAGTGATACCTACAACAATCAAGGCTTAACTACAACAAGACTGTGCACACAGCCCACAAGGGGGTGCACCAAGAGTGTCCACCTCAGGTAATTAGGGAGGCTGAGCCACTGGGCCCTATAGGACACCTAGCACAGAAAGCCACTCCATCAACACAAGGAAGCATAAAAAATGCAGAGACAAAGAAACAGGTTTAAAAAAATGACAGAAATGGAGGAAAGCAAACTACTGGATATAGAGTTCAAAACCACACTTTTAAGGTTTTTCAAGAACTTTCTAGAAACCGCTGATAAATTTAGTAAGACCCTCAAAAAGTCTGGTGGACCGCCGATAAATGTAGTGAAACCCTCAAGAAATCTAGTGAGACCCTCGATGTTATGAAAAAGGACCAACTAGAAATTAAGCATACACCGACTGAAATAAAGGATATTATGCAGAGTTCCAACAGCAGACTAGAGGATCGCAAGAATTAAGTCAATGATTTGAAATATGAAGAAGCAAAAAACACCCAACCAGAAAAGCAAAATGAAAAAAGAATCCAAAAATACAAAGATAGTGTAAGGAGCCTCTGGGACAGCTTCATGTGTACCAACATCCGAATTATAGGGGTGCCAGAAGAAGAGAGAGAGCAAGATATTGAAAACCTATTTGAAGAAATAATGACAGAAAACTTCCCCTAACTGGTGAAAGAAATAGACTTACAAGTCCTGGAAGTGCAGAGAACCCCAAACAAAAGGAATCCAAAGAGGACCACACCAAGACATATCATAATTAAAATGCCAAGAGCAAAAGACAAAGAGAGAATCTTAAAAGCTGCAAGAGAAAAACAGTCACTTACCTACAAGGGAGTACCCATACAACTGTCAGCTGATTTCTCAACAGAAACTTTGCAGACCAGAAGGGAGTGGCAAGAAATATTCAAAGTGATGAATGCCAAGAACCTACAACCAAGATTACTTTATCCAGCAAAGCTATCATTCAGAATTGAAGGTCAGATAAAGAGCTTCACAGATAAGGAAAAGCTAAAGGAGTTCATCACTACCAAACCAGGATTATATGAAATGCTGAAAGGTATCCTTTAAGAAGAGGAAGAAGAAGAAAAAGGTAAAGATACAAATTATGAACAACAAATACACATCTATCAACAAGTGAATCTAAAAATCAAGGGAATACATAATCTGATGAACAGAATAAACTGGTGATTATAATAGAATCAGGGGCATAGAAAGGGAGTGGACTGACTATTCTTGGGGGGAGGGGAAGGGGGGGGAGATGCGGGAAGAGACTGGACAAAAATCGTGCACCTATGGATGAGGAAAGTGGGCATGGGGGGTGAGGGCGGAGGGTGGGGTGGAAACCGGGTGGAGAAGAGCAATGGGGGGAAAAAGAGGAACTGTAATAATCTGAACAATAAAGATTTAATTAAAAAAAATAAAAATTAAAAATGGAACCGGTATTTGATCCAGTAATTTCACTTCTGGGAATATATCTGAAGAAATGTGAAACACTAATTCAAAAGAATATATGCATCTCACATGTTCATTACAGCCTTATTTACAGTAGCCAAGATTTGGAAGCAGCCCAAGGGTCCATGAGTAGATGAGTGGATAAAAAAAAACCACACAGCTGTTTTTAGGAAACTCATATAACTTAACGAAAGGAAGATAAACAATCCAATCGAAAAATGGGCAAAGGACCTAAATAGACACTTTCCAAAAGAGGACATATGGAAGGCCAAGAGACATATGAAAACATGCTCAAAGTCACTAATCATCTGAGGGATACAAGTCAAAATGATGATGAGGTACCATCTCACACCTGTCAGAATGGCTATCATTAACAAATCAACAAATGACAAGTGCTGGTGAGGATATGGAGAAAAAGGAACCCTCGTGCACTGCTGGTGGGAATGCAGACTGGTGTAGCCACTGTGGAAAACAGTTTGGAGTTTCCTCAAGAAATTAAAAATGGAACTCCCATTTGACCCAGTAATCTCACTTCTAGGAATATATTCCAAGAAATCAGAAACACCAATCAGAAAGGATATATGTACCCTTAAGTTCATAGCAGCACAATTTGTAATAGCTAAGATATGGAAAGAGCCTAAGTGCCCATTAGCAAATGAGTGGATTAAAAAACTGTGGTATATCTACACAATGGAATACTACACTGCTGTAAAAAAGAAGGAATTCTTACCATTTGCAACAGCATGGATGGAACTGGAGAGCATTTTGCTAAGTGAAATAAGCCAGTCAGAGAAAGATAAATATCACATGATCTCACTCATTTGTGGAATATAATAAACAACATAAACTGATGAAAAACAAATAGATCCAAAACTTGAAAAGATGGCGGCTGGCAGGATGGAGTTGAGGGATAGGAAGTGAGTGAGTGAGGAGATGAAAGGAGAGTGTGTAGATGTGTGGTGTGTGTGTGTGAGTGAGTGAGGGACAGTTAAATCCGGCAGGAGCAGCAGAGGCTGGCAGACCAGGCTCTCTAGGACAGGGAAAGACTACCACCACTGTGGGCACTCCCCGGACTGTGGGACTCGGGCACGGAGCCCACACCATCTTGAAGGGGAGAGTGGCCTCTTCTAGGAACTCATCAGCACCACCACCCAGACAGGCCTTGGACACTGCCTGTAACCCAGCAGCCACTCCAGCTAAAATCCTGCTGCCCCACCCACAGACCCATGGACCCTGGAACTTCCACCTCCAAAGATGCACCACTCCCACAGCAGTAAGGGCAACATCCCCCCTCCTCAGCGGCCACATTCGTGCATTTCCAACATTCGCGCTTTTCCAACATTCGCGCGTTTCCAACATTCACGCATTTCTAGCACTCAGACTTCCAGGGCACACCACTCCATAGGCAGCTCTTGGATGCCACTATGACCCCCTGCTGGTGATTTTGAACAGACAAGGGCGTGCTGCCCTGCAGTAGAAATTCTGAATTCCCTTTTCCTGAATAACTGCTCACAGACAACCCAGCTACACATCTTTAGCACCAGGGCCACTCAGAGTGTGCCAGAGCTCTGCACTGGTAAACTTACTGCCATAGTTGTGCATTTCCAATGAGCAGGCACCCAGAGGCCATCTATCCACAGGGCACTCATGGGAGGTGCTGCGAGCCCCCGCTAGGTGTGATCTTGGACAAACAGGGACACACTCCCCCCAGCAATAAAAATTCTGAATTCACTCACCCTGGATACCTGCCCACAGATGCCTCAATCATGTGGGTTCAGTGCCATGGCCCTGCTATGCTGGCAAACGCACCGCTGGTGCCCCCTGTGAGCCACCATTGGGAGCACATGCCTATCCACCACAAGTGCAGCAGCAAAAACTGAGTCTGCCCACCCCACAGCTGCAGAACTCTGGGCACTACAGTTGCATGGTTTTCCAGTGCCACTGTGAGTCCCCGTTGGGCATGCGCAACTTCAATCAAGGGCATAAGACAGCAAAAATTGGGACACCCCCATCCACGGCTGCTGCTGACTTCTAGACACCGCAGTTGCGCATTTCCAGCTCACAGGCCTACATCAAGAGAGCCCAAATAGCTTAAGAAGGGAGCTATGCTAGATTACCAAGCCTAGGAGACCTGAGAGATCACACCAGTAGCACCATCCCCAAAAGAACCTGGGTAGCAAAGCAATTGGATCTATGATTAAAACATTACAGCAAAACATGGGAAGACAAAAAAGAAATCCCCAAAGGAAAGAAAAAGAAGAATCACCAGAGTTAAATGAAACTGAGGCTAGCAACATATCAGAGATAGAATTCAGAGTAATAGTTATAAGGATGCTCAAATGGCTGGATGACAAACACAACTCAATAACAAATACACACAACTCAATGAGAATTATAAGAAGCTGAATGAGAATGTCACCAACATGAAAAGGAACCAAGAGGAGATGAAGAATGACATAGTTGCAATAAAGAATACAATGAAAGGCTTAAACAGTAGACTAAAAGAGGCTGAGGACCGCATCAGCGAATTAGAAGACAAGGTAGAAAAAACACACAAACACTGCAGCAACTGGAAAGAAGATTTAAAAAGCAAGAGGAGAGCCTAAGGGAGCTTTGGGACAACACAAAATGAAACAATATTCGCATAATAGGGGTGCCAGAAGAAGAGGAAGAGAAGCAAGGAATAGGAAACCTGTTTGAAGAAATAATGACAGAAAACTTCCCTGATATTGGCAAGTAAAAAACCACACAAGTCCAAGAAGCACAAAGAGTCCCAAATAAGATGAACCCCAAAAGACGAACACCAAGACACATCATAATTAAGTTGGCAAACACCAATGACAAAGTAAGAATCTTAAAGGCTGCCAGAGAGAGACAGAAAGTTACTTACAAAGGAGCTCCTATTAGAATATCAACTAATTTTTCAATAGAAACACACCAGGCCAGAAGGGAATGGAATGAAATATACAAAGTGATGCAAAGCAAGGGACTGAATCCAAGAATACTATACCCAGCAAGGCTACCATTCAAAATTGAAGGTGGAATCAGGAGCTTCACAGACAAAAAAGGGCTAAGAGAGTTTATTACTACCAAGCCAGCAATGCAAGAAGTGTTAAAGGGACTGCTGTAAAAAGAAGAAACAGAAAGGTAAGAACAAACATAAACATTAAGAAGAAAAATGACAACAAATAAGTACTTGTCAATAATAACATTAAACGTAAATGGATTAAATGCACCAATGAAAAGACATAGGGTAGCTGAATGGATAAGAAAACATGACCCATATATTTGCTGTCTACCAGAGACCCACCTCAGAACAAATGATTCACACAGATTGAGAGTGAAGGGATGGAAAAAAAATTTTCAGGCAAATGGAAATGAGAAAAAAGCTGGGGTTGCAATACTAATCTGACAAAACAGACCTCAAAGTAAAGGCCATAGCAAGAGATAAGGAAGGCCAACTCATAATACTAAAGGGAGCAATTCAACAAGCAGATATAACTCTGGCAAACATATATGCACCCAATACAGGAGCATCCAAATATATAAAACAACTTCTGGAAGATGTCAAGGGAGAGATTGACAATAATACAGTCATAGTAGGGGGCTTTAATACCCCAGTGACACCACTGGATAAATTCTCTAAACAAAAAATAAGCAAAGAAACAGCAATCCTAAATGACTCACTAGATCAGATGGACTTAATTGACATCTACAGAATATATCACCCTAAAGCTACAGAATATACATTCTTCTCCAGTGCACATGGGACATTTTCAAAGATAGACCACATATTAGGGCACAGGCAAAGTCTCTTCAAATTCAAGAGGATAGAAATCATATCAAGCATCTTCTCAGATCACAATGGCATAAAACTACAAATCAACTAAAACAAAAACAATGAAAAAAAATCAAACACTTGAAGGCTAAATAGCATGCTATTAAACAATGAGTAGGTTACCAAAGAGATCAAAGAAGAAATAAAAAGCATCCCAGAAACAAATGACAATGAAAACACAACAATCCAAAATCTATGGGACACAATGAAAGCAGTCCTGAGAGGGAAGTTTATAGCTCTACAGGCCTACCTAAAAAAAAACAAGAAAAACAGGTAATAAATTATCTAACCTTACAACTAAAAGAATTAGAAAGAGAGCAACAAGAAAAGCCCACAGTATCCAGAAGGAAGGAAATAATAAAGATCAGAGAGGAAATAAACAACATAGAGACAAAAAACAAAAACAAAAAAACACCCCCAAAAGATTCATCAAACCAAGAGCTGGTTCGTTGAAAGGATAAATAAGATCGATGAACCTCTCACAAGACTCACCAAGAAACAAAGAGAGAGGACCCAAATAAACAAAATCAGAAATGAAAGAGGTGAAGTAATAACTGACCCTACTGATATACAAAGGATTGTAAAAAAAAAAAAATACTACGAACAACTCTACTAAAAAAAACTGGACAACCTCGATGAAATGGACACATTCCTAGAAAAATAAAGCTTCCAAAACTCAATCAGGAATATCAAAAAACCTGAATAGGCTGATATCTACTGATGATATTGAAACAGTAATTAAAAAGCTTCCAGCAAACAAAAGCCCTGGACCAGATGGCTTCACAGGGGAGTTTTACCGAACATTCAAAGAAGAACTAAAACCAATCCTTCTCAGACTATTCCAAAAAATTCAAGAGGTAGGCACACTTCCAAGCTCTTTCTATGAAGCCAGCATTACCCTAATCCCAAAACAAGATTAAAGACACCACAAAGAAAGAGAATTACAGGCCAATATCCCTGATGAACATACATGCTAAAATCCTCAACAAAATTCTAGCAAACCGGATCCAGCATTACATTAGAAAAATTATACACCATGACCAAGTGGGATTTATTCCAGGGATTCAAGGCTGGTACAATACCGCAAATCAATAAACGTGATACATCACAGAAACAAACTGTGAGACGAAAATCACAAAATCATATCAATTGATGCAGAAAAGGCATTTGACAAAGTCCAGCACCCTTTTCTGATTAAAACGCTCAGGAAAGTGGAAATTAGCATCATATCTCAACATAATAAAAGCCTTATATGACAAACCTACAGCCAACATCATACTCAATGGGCAAAAAAAAACCCAACAAACTAAAACCATTTTCCTTAAGAACAGGAACAAGACAGGGATGCCCACTTTTACCACTCCTGTTCAACATAGTACTAGAAGTACTAGCAATAGCTACCAGACAAGAAGAAGAAATAAAAGGCATCCAAATTGGAAAAGAAGTAAAATTGTCATTATTTGCAGATGACATGATACTGTACATAGAAAACCCTAAAGACTCCATCAAAAAATTATTAGACTTAATAAACGAATTTGGCAATATAGCAAGATACAAAATTAACACCAAGAAATCTATGGCATTTTTATACAATAATAGTGAATTTACAGAAAGAGAAATTACAAAAACAATCCCATTTACCATTGCACAAAAAAATTAAGATACCTAGGAATAAACTTAACTAAGGAGGTAAAAGACCTGTACTCAGAAAATTGTAAGACGTTGAAAAAAAGAGATAGAGGAAGACATAAACAGATGGAAGAACATACTGCGTTCGTGGACTGGTAGAATCAACATCATTAAAATGTCCATACTACCCAAAGCAATCTATAGATTCAATGCACTCCCCATTAAAATACCAACGTCATATTTCACAGATATAGGAAGAACTGACCCACCTCTCTTTCTTCCTTACAATTTATTTGTTGAAGTAACTGAGTCTAGCAGTTTCTTACAGCATAGATTTTGCTGATTCTATCCCTGAGGTGTAACGTGATCCTCCGTCCTCTGTATTTCTTTTTAATTGATAGTTGAATCTAGAGGTTTAATCAAGTTCTGGTTGAGTTTTTGTTGCTATCCTTTTGTGGGTTCTTTTTTGGCAAGACCACTTAATAGTAGTTTGATTTTCTTACCACAGGAAATATGTGATGCCTGTTTCTCTGTGATGCTTAAGCTATTCATGCACAATCAGTTAGGGGTTGTAAAATGTTGATATTCTAATATTATCATTTCCTTTATTTATTATCTGGAATATAAAAACATTTTATATTCTTTAGAAAAGTAAAAACAAAACACACACACACACACACACACACACACACACACACACACACACACCACCCATTCTCATATCTACTGCAGTTCACCCAGCAGTCAATTTGTATAGGAGAGGTGAATAGTTCATTCTTTTACTTCATTTACCACTTAAAAAAAAAAAGAGTTCGTTCTCTAGAATTCACTAGTGTTGGAGAGAGACTTTTTTTAATTGGAAGCTTTAAGACCTTCTTTTCTTTCAATTTGGAAAATTATCAGAATGTGTGTACTGGTAGTTGACTTTTTTCCCTAATCAATGCCTGGAACTTGAACCCTTTCCATCTTCTGTGTCAGTTCTTTCTGCAGTTGTACAATAGCTCCTCTATTGTTTGCTTAATCATTGCCTTTCCTCAGTCTGTCTCCCCCATCAGTTCAGCTCCTGTCATTAATTTGTTCTCTTGGATTTGAGTTCTTGCTTCATATTACCTTGCACACATGATTTCTTTGCTTTGTAGTTGTGCTGTTTCTGAATATTTTTCCGACTTGATCTTTCAGACTATTAATTTGGTCTCAAGAGTGTCCATTCAATTCTTTAGTTAAGCTATTGAATATTTATATTTATAAAGCATGTTCTTAGGTCCAAGTCTTCCCTTATGTGTTCTTAACAACAACATTATTGTTACTATTGTTATTATTATTTGGTTTAAGCTTTGTTGATGGCCAGCAGTTCTGTTCCACTAGTAACCACAGAGTTTTCTGTTTGATTTTCATTGTTTTAGCCTATTGGGCATGTACTTACTTTCCTTTGTATAACTTATGCCTCTTTTTAACCCTTGGGGATCAAATACACTTTAAGTAATTAGTGTTGGGAGGTGCATGAATGTCAGCCTTCTGGACCTTTTGCAGAAGAGTAGAAAGGACTCAGATAAGTAAGTTGTCCAACTCCATTGCAACTACTTGGAGGCTGGGAGACCAGTAGGAATTTCAGAATACCCAGGCTGGTACTGCTTTTCTTCTTTGGGATCCACCAATTTCTATGAGCTCTAGTCTCTCTCCCAAGAAATGGGGCATTCTTATCTTTGCCCTACAGCTCCTTTCTAGGATTAGAGCCTTTGTTCTCCTACAGTGGAAAACAAACAGCTCTCTTTATCTGGATCCTGAGATTTTAACTCACATTCTGGCCCACTTGAATACTGATTTTCATAACTGCTCAAGGAAAGATAATTGGTATTTGAATTGGATTTGGGAGGCAAAACTGCAGGGATGCAATCAAATTACCACTTTTCCTGAACCCCTTAGAAGTCTTATATTAGACATTTTCAAACTGTATGAGAACACTATAAAGACCTTTTAGATAAACTATTACAACAAATAACTGCAAAATAGTAGGTGTGGAATTCCTGGGTATCTCGTAAACTCTCATGCCTTCAAGGCTTTGCTCAACCCTCACCTTCTCAGTGATGCCCAACCTGATCACCCTATGTATATTGTAACTTTCCTGCCCTGTCTTTACACTCCAGATTCCCTTACCCTGCTTTCCCTTTATATATCCTAGTACTTTCTTAGATAATTTACTTATTATGTTCAGTGATGTGCCTAGAACACTGAACAGCTAGAACGGACAATTTTTTTTAACAGCTTTCTCCCCTAAATGATGAAATTATTTTCATAAGAATTTCAGAAATGAAATTATTTATTTGTTGTGTAGTGAAATTTTAAGATTGAGCTTCATTAATATAATCATGCCAGTAAAATAAATGAGAAAAAGAAAAGTCATACTATAGTATAGAGATAGTATAGAGAGCAAAAAAGCATAACTATTTCCAGTGGTCGCCAAACTTTAGGACCTCATGGACCACCACTGGTCCACGGACCACCGTTTGGAGACCACTGAATGTCTCGTTAACTGTTTGAACTTTGATTCTTTGGTTAGAAGCTGATATTTTAGGTAATTAATTGCCCATTAACTAATAAGTGATATTTTTGAAAAACTAAAATCTCCAAAGATACAATATAATAATGACAAAATTGGTGGATTGTTATTGTCTTTTTAGTTCTTTATTTTGGAAAAAAAAATTTTTTGAGGTCTTAATTTTAAATTTTATTTTATTGTTTAAAGTATTACAAATACTAGTACATATGTCTCCTTTTTTTCCCCACTGACCTTCACCCGGCCTCCTCTACCCGCCGGCACATGCCTTCAACCCCCATGCCCCCCAGTGTCTTGCATCCATAGGTTATGCTTATATGCATGCATACAAGTCCTTTGGTTGATCTCTTACCTCGCCCCCCGCCCCCAACCCTCAAGCCTTCCCGCTGTAGTTTAACAGTCTGTTCAATGCTTCTTTGCCTCTGTGTCTATTTTTATTCATAAGTTTATAATGTTCTTTATATTCCACAAATGAGTGAGATCGTGTGGTATTTTTCTTTCACTGACTGGCTTATTTCACTTAGCATAATGCTCTCCAGTTCCATCCATGCTGTTGCAAATGGTAAGAATTCCTTCTTTTTTACAGCAGCGTAGTATTCCGTTGTGTAGATGTACAACGGTTTTCTAATCCACTCATCTGCTGATGGGCATTTAGGCTGTTTCCAAATCTTAGCTATTGTAAATTGTGCTGCTATGAACATAGGGGTGCATATGTCCTTTCTGATTGGTGTTTCTGTTCTCTTGGGATATATTCCCAGAAGTACTATTACTGGGTCAAATGGCAATTCCATTTTTAATTTCTTGAGGAAACTCCAAACTGTTTTCCACAGTGGCTGCATTCCCACCAGCAGTGAAGGAGGGTTCCTTTTTCTCCGCATCCTATCCAGCACTTGTCGTTTGTTGATTTGTTGATGATAGCCATTCTGACAGGTGTGAGATGGTACCTCACTGTTGTTTTGACTTGCATCTCTCAGATGATTAGTGACTTTGAGCATGTTTTCATATGTCTCTTGGCTTTCTGAATGTCCTTTTTCGAAAAGTGTCTATTTGGGTCATTTGCCCATTTTTTGATTGTTTGTCTTCCTTTTGTTAAGTTGTAGGAGTTCCCTGTAAATGTTGGAGATTAAACCCTTATCGGAGATAACATTGGCAAATATGTTCTCCCATGCAGTGGGTCTTCTTGTTGTTTTGTTGATGGTTTCTTTTGCTGTGCAGAAGCTTTTTATTTTGATGTAGTCCCATTTGTTTATTTTCTCTTTAGTTTCCATTGCCCTAGGAGCTGTATCGTTAAATATATTGCTATGACAAATGTCTGCTAGTTTGCTGCCTATAGCTTCTAAGATTTTTATGGTTTCCCATCTTATTTGTAAGTCCTTTATTCATTTTGAGTTTATTTTTGTGTATGGTGTAAGTTGGTGGTCTAGTTTCATTTTTTTTTGCAAGTATTTGTCCAGTTTCCAAACACCATTTATTGAAGAGACTGTCTTGACTGCACTGTATGGTCTTGCCTCCTTTGTCATATATTAATTGAGCCCAATGGCTTGTGTTGATTTCTGGGTTCTCTGTTCTGTTCCACTGGTTTATATGTTCTTGTGCCAGTACCAGGCAGTTTTGAGAACAGTGGCTTTGTAGTATAGCTTGATATCTGGTATTGTGATCCCTCCAACATTGTTCTTCTTTCTCAAGATTGCTGTAGCTATTTGGGGTCTTTTTTTATTCCAGATAAATTTTTGGAGAGTTTGTTCTAGGTCTTTGAAGTATGCTGTTGGTGTTTTAATAGGAATTGCACTGAATTTATAGATTGCTTTGGGTAGCATGGACATTTTAATGATGTTGATTCTACCAATCCATGAACATGGTATATTCTTCTATTTGTTCATGTCTTCTTCTATCTCTTTTTTCAGTGTCCTGTAATTTTTTGAGTACAGGTGCTTTATCTCCTTGGTTAAACTTATTCCTAAGTATCTTAATTTTTTTGTTGCAATGGTAAATGGGATTGCTTTTAAAATTTCATTTTCTGGCCCTAGCTGGTTTGGCTCAATGGATAGAGCATCGGCCTGCGGATTGAAAGGTCCCAGGTTCGATTCCTGCCAAGGGAACATGCCTGGGTTGCGGGCTTGATCCCCGGTAGGGGGCGTGCAGGAGGCAGCCAATCAATGATTCTCTCTTACCATTGATGTTTCTATCTCTTTCTCCCTCTCCTTTCCTCTCTAAAATCAATAACATATATTTAAAATAAATAAATTTCTCTTTCTGTGAGTTCATTATTGGTGTATAGAAAAGCCACAGATTTCTGGGTGTTAATTTGGTATCCTGCTACATTGCCGAATTCACTTATTAAGTATAGTAGTTTTTTAAAAATATATTTTATTGATTTTTTTTACAGAGAAGAAGGGAGAGGGATCAAGAGTCAGACACATTGATGAGAGAAAAACATCGATCAGGTGCCTCCTGCGCACCCCCTATTGGGGAGGTGCCGGAAACCAAGGTGAATGCCCTTGCCCAGAATCAAACATGGGACCCTTCAGTCCACAAGTTGACACTCTATCCACTGAGCAAAACAAAGCAGGGCAAGTCTAGTAGTTTTTTTATGGAGACTTTGGGGTTTTCTATGTACAATATCATGTCATCTGCGGATAAGGACAGTTCTACTTTTTCTTTTCCAATTTGAATGCATTTTATTTCTTCTTCTTGTCTGATCACAATGGCTAGTACTTCCAGTAATATGTCGAACAAGAGAAGTGAAAGTGCACATCCCTGTCTTGTTCCTGTTCTTACGAGAAATAGTTTTAGTTTTTGCGCACTGAGTATGATGTTGGCTGTGGGTTTGTCATACACAGCTTTTATTATGTTGAAGTATGGTCCTTCCATTCCCACCTTACTGAGAGTTTTTATCAAGAAAGGGTGTTGGATTTTTTTCAAATGCTTTTTCTTCATCAATAGATATGATTATATGGTTTTTACCTCTCAGTTTGTTTATATTGTGTATCACATTTATTGATTTATGGATATTGTACCATCCTTGCATCCCTGGAATAAATCCCACTTGGTCATGGTGCATGGTCTTTCTAATGTTATGCTGAATTTGATTTGGTAGAATTTTGTTGAGAATTTTGGCGTCTATGCTCATGAGGGATATTGGTCTATAATTCATTTTTGTATTGTCTTTATCTGGTTTAAGGATTAGCTGGCTTCATACAAAGAGCATGGACATGTTCCTTCCTCTTGAATTCTTTGGAATAGTCTGAAGAAGATAGGTCTTATTCTTCTTTGAATGTTTGATAAAACTCCACTGTGAAGCCATCTGGTCCAGGATTTTTGTTTGTTGAAGTGATTTCATTACTGCTTCAATTTCCTCCGAAGATATGAGCCTATTCAAATTTTTCTGATTTCTCCAGGTTGAGTTTTGGAAGGTTGTATTTTTCTAGGAATATGTCCATTTCTTCTAAGTTGACCAGTTTGTTGGAATAGTGTTGCTCACAGTATTTTTTTTTTTACAATAATTCATATTTCTGTTGGGACTGTTATTATTTCACCTCTTTCACTTCTGATTTTGTTTATTTGGGTATTCTCTCTTAGCTTCTTGGTGAGCCTGGATAGAGGTTCAACAATCTTGTTTATCCTATCAAAGAACCAGCTCTTGGTTTCATTGATCTTTTGCATTGTTTTTTGGTCTCCATGTCATTCATTTCCGCTCTGATCTTTATTATTTCCTTCCTTCTGCTCACTCTGAGCTTTTCTTGTTGCTCTCTTTCTAATTCTTCAAGTTGCAGGTTTAGATGGTTTATTGCCAGTTTTTCTTGTTTTTAAAGGTAGGCTTGTAATGCTATGAACTTCCCTCTCAGAATTGCTGTCACTGTGTCCCAAACATATTGGATTGTTGTTTTCATTGTTGTTTGTTTCCAGGATGTGTTTTATTTCTTCTTTGATCTCTTTGGTAACCCACTCATTGTTTAATAGTATGCTATTCAGCCTCCAAGTGTTTCACCTTTTGTGATTGTTTTTACTGTAGTTAATTTCTAATTTTATGCCATTGTGATTTGAAAAGATGCTTGATATGATTTCAATTTTCTTGAATTTGGAGAGACTTTTCCTGTGTCCCAATATGTGGTCTATCTTTGAAAATGTCCTATGTGCACTTGAGAAGATTGTATATTCTGTAGTTTTGGGGTGGAATGTTCTAAAGATGCCGATTAAGTCCATCTGGTCTACTGAGTCATTTAGGATTGATGTTTCTTTGATAATTATTTGTCTATAGGATTTATCCAGTGATATTAATGGGGTATTAAAGTCACCTACTATGATTGTATTGCTGTCAATCTCTCCCCTGATATAATCCAGAAGTTTTTTTTTAATGTATTTGTGTGCTCCTGCCTTGGGTGCATAAATGTTTACCAGAGTTATATCCTCTTGTTGTATTGATCCCTTTAGAATTATGAAGTGACCTTGTTGTCTCTTGTTATAGTCTTCACTTTGAGGTCTATTTTGTCAGATATAAGTATTGATACCCTAGCTTTATTTTCATTTCCATTTGCCTGATAGATATTTTTCTATCCCCTCACTTTCTGTCTGTGTGAGTCCCTTGTTCTGAGGTGGGTTTCCTGTAGATAGCATATATATAGGTCATGTTTTCTTATCCATTCAGTCACTCGATGTCTTTTATTTAGAGCATTTAATCCCTTGATGTTTAATGTTATTATTGATAGGTACTTGTTTGTAGCCATTTCTGTGCTTTATGCCTGTTCCTTCCTCCCTTTCTATTTCTTCTTTTTACAGCATTCCCTTTAGCATTTATTGCATTGCTGGCTTGGTAGTGATAAACTCCCTTAGCCTTTTTTTTTTTTTTCTGTGAAGTTCCTGATTTCCCCATCAATTCTGATTGATAGTCTTGCTGGATAGAGTATTCTTGGATTCAGTCATTTGCTTTGCATCACTTTGTATACCTTCTTCCATTTCCTTCTAGCTTGGTGTGTTTCTATTGAGAAATTATTTGATAATTTGATGGGGATCTTTGGTAGATAACTCCATCTCTTTCTTGCAACCTTTAAGATTCTCTCTTTGTTGTTAACATTTGCTATTGTAATTTTGACATGTCTTGGTGTGGGTCTTTTGGGGTTCATGTTGCTTGGGACTTTCTGTACATGTGCGACTTTTTTCTTTCCCATATCAGGGACGTTTTCTGTCATTTCTTCAAATAGATTCTCTAATCCTTGCTGCTCTTCTTGTCCTTCTGGCACTCCTATTATACATATGTTACCTCATTTCATGTTGTCCCAAAGCTCCCTTAGGCTCTCCTCCTGCTTTTTAATATTTTTCTCCAGTTGGTGTTCAGATTGGACTTGTTTCTCTACCTTATCTTCTAAATGACTAATTCGGTCCTACACTGTGTCTAGTCTACTGTTGAAACCTTCCGTAGTATTTTTTATTGTAGCTATATCACTTTTAATTTCTTCCTGATTTTTGCATTGGTTGTTGATTTTCTTGTCCATCTGGTTTATGAACTATATGACCATTACTCTGAATTCTTTTTCTGTTATATTGCATGCCTCAGTTTCACTTATTTCCTTTCTTGGCAATTCCTACTTTTCTTTCCTCTGGGTATTGTTTTGTTTTCTCCCTATTCTAACTATCACCAGAAGGTCCAAATGCTGAGTTGCAGGGCCCTGAGCCGTGTGTAGTGGCAGTGTCACGCCACCCAAGTGTCACTGAAGAGCTCCGACGCTGAGATTTTGGCTGCCGCAGGTCGATGGAAGCCAAGCACCCCAAGAATCAGAGTCACCAGCACTCAGTGCAGCCTTGTGCATACACCTAGAATCAAGGACTCCACATGTGCTGCGCTGAAAACAAGTCCCCACAGTTGTACACCAAAAATTAGAGTTCCGTAGCACATGCCAGCAGTCAGACACCCCATGTGCATGTGCCAAGAATCGAGTATCAGAGTCTCTGTCACATGGTGCAGCCTCGCATTGTGAATCAGGGTGCCTGTGTGCACATATGCAAAGAATTGGAGTCACAGATGCTCAGTGTGCATGCACTGAGAATCAGAGATCCCATGTGCGCATGATGAGAAACAGTCCCCACATGTGCGTGCCAAGAGTCAAGTCACTGATGCTCAGTGCTGCCTCTCATGTGGAGAATCAGGGTCCATGATCTGCTTGGGGGGCCAGGTTGCACAGCCACCGTGTCGGCAGGAGGCCCACTCCTGCGCCCCAGGAAACAGACTTGCAGTGTCCACGAACCAAGAGTCAAAATCAGGTAGCGCAGCCACCCTGTGTCGGCTGGAAGCCCACTCCTGCACCACGGGAAGCAGAGTCCTAATGTCCGCACAACCAGAGTCAAAGTCAGGCAGCACAGCTGCCCTGTGTTGGCAGAAGGCACATTCCTGTGCCACGGGAACAAGTCGCCCGTGTGAGCACACCCAGAGTCAAAATTAAGTCGCACAGATGCCCTGTGTTAGTAGGAAGCCTGCTCGCATGGAGCGGGTCTGGCAGGTCCTATGCCACTCCAATGGGCCTGTGAGGAGGGGGATGGGTTCTGTGACTCACAGTAATCTGTGGTGAGGATGTTTGGAGTCTTGGTGTCCATGGGTCTGCAGGTCTTTGTTCCAAGTGGTTGTAGGGTCCCAGCTTGTGTCTGAGATGAGATTGGGTGGTGGTGAGGCTAGGGTCCTAGTTGCAAGCAGTCCTGTTCTTCAAGATGGCGTGCTCTCTGTGCCTGCACTGGCCACCCCGGAGTGTCCGTGGTGGCAGTGGTGTTTTGCAGTTCAAGACTGCCCAGTCTGGCAGCCCCCCAGAAGACCCACAGGATCTGTCTCTAGCTCACACACACACACACACACACACACACACACACACACACACACCCCACACGTCCACACACTCCTCTGTGGCTCCCTCACTCTCTCACACATTCTCCCTCCCTACCTCCTTGCCGGTTGCCATCTGGAAAGAATTTTAAAAGAATAAACTTCAATGTTGAAGGTGTTATTCAAATTTAGTAAAATATTTTTTTAATATTTTTATTGATTTCAGAGGAAGAGGGAGAGAGAGAAACATCAATGATGAGAGAGAATCATTGATCGGCTCCCTCCTGCACGCCCCCTACTGGGGATCAAGCCCACAACCCAGGCATGTGCCCTTGACTGGAATCAAACCCAACACCCTTCAGTCCGTAGGACGCTCTATCCACTGAGAAAACCAGCTATGACAAAATATTTTAAATGTGCACATACAAAAAAACTAGTTCCATCTTGGTGCTTTCACTCTGTTTCATTGTTTAATTTTTTTTTAACACAAATATAAATACCAAAAAGTCCCATAAAATAACAGCATTGGAATAGCTCAAGTTCTGTTTTTTAGTCTTCAAAATAGCTGTGCTTTCATTGTTTATTTTGAATTAATGGTTTAAATGCAGAAGACTGTAGTACCACGTGGTTTAATTGCATTGCATCCTAAGAAAGGGCCAGAGATTAGAATTCTGCATTAAGCAAGTTTGAAGTGTATAAACTCATTGTGAGCTACTCTTAAAACAAATGCATGCAGTGAAGTCTGCATGTATGCGGGCGAATTTTATAACTGGGCATTTACCAAATAAATATATATGTCAAAAACAAAGTTTATTAAAGAAGAAATAATAAATCTGAAACTTCTGAAGGTTACATATTACTTAAACTCAGCAGAAATTGTGCAACTGTTTAGAACTTAGATTAATAACATATTTTTTTCAAGGAGGAGCATTTTATCAGTGATATGAATCGTTGGCACATGGTGGTAATAAAAAGCATACTACTTTTTAGTCAGTTTGACTATTGTTTATAACTTTTTCCTTGTCTTATTAAAGCACAGTTAACATACATTATATTAGTTTCAAGAATATGACATAGTGATTCTTTATGATGTGATCACCAGACTATGTCTAGTAATCATCTGTTGCCATATAAAGTTATTACAATAATACTGACTATGCAGTACATTACATACTGTGACTTACTTTATCTCTTATTCTCCTTCACCTTTTTCACCTATCCCCTTACCCACCTCCCCTCTGGCAACCATCAGTTCATTCTCTGTATCTGTGGGTTTGTTTCTGCTAAGATCATGTATCTGCTAAGATCATGGCCACTCCACGAAGCAGCCTGCCACTGCTGCTCAACAGTCCCCAGTCCCGCCCTGCTGCCAGCCCCCCCACATGGTGAGCGGCTTGGGGGCCAGGGGATGGGCGGGGGGATCGAGAGGTGCTCCGTGCACATCATGTTGACTGGTCGGTCATGACGGCACCTAGCTCTTTATATATATTAGGATTAATGCTAGCTGTTCTGACAGGTGTGAGATAATATCTCATTCTGGTTTTAATTTGCATTTATCTGATGATTAGTGACCTTGAACATCTTTGCATATGTAAATTGATCATCTGTAGTGGTCTTTCAAGAAGTCTCTATTCAAGTCCTTTGGCCATTTCTTAATTGGATTTTTTTGGTGTTGGGTTGTATAGTTCTGTATAAATTTTGGATATTAACCCATTATCAGATGTATCATTGGCGAACATGTTCTCCCAACTAGTTGCTTGTCTTCATTTTTCTGTGCAAAAACTTTTTAGTTTGATGGAGTCCCATTTATTTTTCCTTTCATTTCCCTTGCTCAGGCGATATAACAGAGAAAATTTTGCTATGATAAGTGTCCAAAATTATACTGCCTATGTTTTCTTCTAGGATTTTTATGAGATTGAGTATAATATTTAAGTCTTTTAGCAATTTTGAGCTTATTGTTTTGCATTTATCTGTCCAATTTTCCCAACACCATTTATTGAAGAGACTGTCTTGACTCCATTGTATGCTCTTGCCTCCTTTATCAAATATTAATTGAGTGTAATGGCTTGGGTGGATTTCTGTGGTCTTTGTTCTGTTCCATTGATCTATATGCCTGTTCTTGAGCCACTACCAGTCTGTTTTGATATGGTGGCTTTGTAATATAACTTGCAATCTGGTATTATGACTCCTCCAACTTTTTCCTGCTCTCTCAAGATTGCTGCAGCTATTCGGGTTCTTTTTTGGTTCCACATGAATTTTTGTAGTATTTTTTCTAGCTCTGTGAAATATGCCATTTGTATTTTATTTTTATTTTTTCCCCTTTTTTTGTATTTTATTTTTCTTAATTTCTTTATTAAGTTATTACATATGTGTCCTTATCCCCATCCCCCCTACTCATGCCCTCATCCCCCTGTTTTCTGTGTCCATTGATTATGCCTAAATGCTTGCATATAAGTTCTTTGGTTGATCTCTCCCCCTTACCCCCACCTCCCCTACCTTCCCTCTGAGGTTTGACGGTCTGATCGATGCTTCTCTGTCTCTGGCTCTGTTTTTGTTCATCAGTTTATGTTGTTCATTGTATTCCATAAATGAGTGAGATCATGTGATATTTATCTTTCTCTGACTGGCTTATTTCACTTAGCATAATGCTCTCCAGTTCCATCCATGCTGTTGCAAATGGTAAGAATTCCTTCTTTTTTACAGCAGCATAGTATTCCATTGTGTAGATGTACCACACTTTTCTAATCCATTCATCTGCTGATGGGCACGTAGGCTGTTTCCAAATCTTAGCTATGGTGAATTGTGCTGCTATGAATATAGGGGTGCATATATCCTTTCTGATTGGTGTTTCTGGTTTCTTGGGATATATTCCTAGAAGTGGGATCACTGGGTCAAATGGGAGTTCCATTTTTAGTTTTTCAGGGAAACTCCATACTGTTCTCCTCAGTGGCTTCACCAGTCTGCATTCCCACCAGCAGTGCACACGGGTTCCTTTTTCTCCACATCCTCTCCAGCACTTGTCGTTTGCTGATTTGTTGATGATAGCCATTCTGACAGGTGTGAGATGGTACCGCATTGTCATTTTGATTTGCATCTCTCGGATGATTAGTGACTTTGAACAAGTTTTCATATGTCTTTTCGCCTTTATTCTGTCTTCTTTCAAAAAGTATCTGTTTAGGTCCATTGCCCATTTTTTGATTGGGTTGTTTATCTTCCTTTTAAGTTGTATGAGTTCCCGGTAAATGTTGGAGATAAAACCCTTATCGGTAATAACATTTGCAAATATGTTCTCCCATGCAGTGGGCTTTATTGTTGTTTTGTTGATGGTTTCCTTTGCTGTGCAAAGCTTTTTATTTTGATGTAGTCCCATTTGTTTATTTTCTCTTTAGTTTCCATTGCCCTAGGAGCAGTATCAGTGAAGAAATTCCTTCAGGATATGTCTGCGATTTTGCTGCCTGTGGATTCCTTTAGTATTTTTATGGTTTCCCGGCTTATGTTTAAGTCCTTTATCCATTTTGAGTTTATTTTTGTGTATAGTGTAAGTTGGTGGTATAGTTTCATTTTTTTGGATGTATCTGTCCAATTTTCCCAACACCATTTATTGAAGAGGCGGTCTTGACTCCATTTTATGTTCATGCCTCCTTTGTTGAATATTAATTGAGCATAATGGTTCAATAAAGCCTTGTTTGTATTTTAATAGGGATTGCACTGAGTCTGTAGATTGCCTTGGGTAATATGGACATTTTAATGATGTTGATTCTACCAATCCATGGACATGATATATCCTTCCACTTGTTTATATGTTCTCCTAGATCTTTTTCAACATCCTGTAGTTTTCTGAGTTCAGATATTTTGCCTCCTTCATTAATTTTATTCCTAATTATCTTATTTGTTTATTGTTGTTGCATTGGTATAATGGAATTTTTAAAAAATATATATTTTATTGGGAGAACCAAGATGGCGGCATAGGTTAACGCCGGAGTTTGCTGCTTTGAACAACTACTTCAAAAGTGAAACCAAAAAACGGAAGGGACATCACCCAGAACCACAGGAACGCTGGCTGAGTGGAAGTCCTACAACTAGGAGGAAAGAGAAACGCACACGGACACTCAGAGGAGGCGCAGTGGTGAAGTCAAATTCTGAGGTGCGGAGTGCGCGGAGCGGGCTGGCGGCGGAGGGCGCGGTGTTGTTTTCAATCGGGAGGGACTCGAAGACTCTGAGCACCAGATCCGGGCGAGTCTTTGGGGACCCAGACTCAAACGGGAGAAGCGGGACTGTCTGGCTTCGGTCAGAGCGAGTGCAGCTTTCTCTCCGAGCTTTGCAGCGGGTGCTGGGACTCAGAGAGGCAGAGCCCCTGGGGACAGGACTGAGAGCCGCCATAACTGCTCTCTCCGGCCCACCCTGTTGATCCTGTGTGACCCGCCCCGCCCAAGCCCTGCACAGAGGCATTTGCCGGATAGCCTCAGGCAAAGGCTAGATTAGCATCTCCCTGGAGGACAGAAGTTCTCTCACTGCTGACACAGCTGATTCTCATAGCCACTTGGCCTGGAGGTCAAACCCTCCCTGGAATTAGCTGCAACAATCAAGATTTAACTATAAGACTGCGAACAAAGACCACTAGGGGGTGCACCAAGGAAGCATAACAAAATGCGGAGACAAAGAAACAGGACAAAATTGTCAATGGAAGATATAGTGTTCAGAACCACACTTTTAAGGTCTCTCAAGAACTGTTTAGAAGCTGCCGATAAACTTAATGAGATCTACATGAAAACTAATAAGACCCTCGATCTTATATTGGGGAACCAACTAGAAATTAAGCATACACGGACTGAAATAACGAATATTATACAGACGCCCGACAGCAGACCAGAGGAGCGCAAGAATCAAGTCAATGATTTGAAATGCGAGGAAGCAAAAAACATCCAACCGGAAAAGCAAAATGAAAAAAGAATCCAAAAATGCGAGGATAGTGTAAGGAGCCTCTGGGACAGCTTCAAGCGTACCATCAGAATTATAGGGATGCCAGAAGATGAGAGAGAGCAAGATATTGAAAACCTATTTGAAGAAATAATGACAGAAAACTTCCCCCACCTGGTGAAAGAAATGGACTTACAGGTCCAAGAAGCGCGGAGAACCCCAAACAAAAGGAATCCAAAGAGGACCACACCAAGACACATCATAATTAAAATGCCAAGAGCAAAAGATAAAGAGAGAATCTTAAAAACAGCAAGAGAAAGAAACTCAGTTACCTACAAGGGAATACCCATACGACTGTCAGCTGATTTCTCAACAGAAACTTTGCAGGCCAGAAGGGAGTGGCAAGAAATATTCAAAGTGATGAATACCAAGAACCTACAACCAAGATTACTTTATCCAGCAAAGCTATCATTCAGAATTGAAGGTCAGATAAAGAGCTTCACAGATAAGGAAAAGCTAAAGGAGTTCATCACCACCAAACCAGGATTATATGAAATGCTGAAAGGTATCCTTTAAGAAGAGGAAGAGGAAGAAAAAGGTAAAGATACAAATTATGAACAACAAATATGCATCTATCAACAAGTGAATCTAAGAATCAAGTGAATAAATAAGCTGATGAAAGAATGAACTGTTGATTATAATAGAATCAGGGACATAGAAAGGGAATGGACTGACTATTCTTGGGGGGGAAAGGGGTGTGGGAGATGTGGGAAGAGACTGGACAAAAATCGTGCACCTATGGATGAGGACAGTGGGTGGGGAGTGAGGGCGGAGGGTGGGGCGGGAACTGGGAGGAGGGGAGTTATGGGGGGGAAAAAAGCGGAACAAATGTAATAATCTGAACAATAAAGATTTAAATAAAAAAATAAAAATAAATAAAACAAAAAATAAATAAATAAAAAATAAAAAATATATATTTTATTTATTTTTTAGAGAGGAAGGGAGAGGGATAGAGAGTTAGAAACATCAATGAGAGAGAAATATCGCTCAGCTGCCTCCTGCACACTCCCCACTGGGAATGTGCCCACAACCCAGGTACATGTCCTTGACCGGAATCGAACCTGGAACCCTTCAGTCCGCAGGCCGATGCTCTATCCACTGAGCCAAATCAGTTAGGGCTGGAATTTTTTGTTTAGTTTATCCTTCTGATAATTCAATATGGGTGTATAAAAAAAGCCATTGATTTTTGGATGTTGATTTTGTATACTGCTACATTGCCAAATTCATTTATTAAACCTAGTAGTTTTTTGGTGGGGACTTTAGGGTTTTCTACGTACAGTATCATGTTATCTGTGAATGAGAGTTTAACTTCCTCGTTTTCAATTTGGATGCCTTTTACTTCTTCTTCTTGTCTGATTGCTATAGCTAGGACTACCAGTACTATGTTGAATAAGAGTGATGAAAGTGGATATCCCTGTCTTGTTCCTATTCTTATAGGAAATGGTTTCAGGTTTTGCCACTGTAGATTTGTCATATATGGCCTTTATCATGTTGAGATATGCTACCACTTTCCCAGTTTGCTGAGAGTTTTTATCAAAAAATGGGTGTTGGATTTTGTGGAATGCTTTTTCTGCATCTATTGATATGACTATGTGATATTTGTCTTTCAATTTGTTTATATGATGTATCAAGTTTATTGATTTGTGGATATTCTACCAGCCACGAATCCCTGTAATAAATCCCTATTCTTTTAAAGAACCAGCTCTTGGTTTCATAGATTTTTGTTTTGTTTTAGTTTCTATGCTATTTATTTCTGCTCTAATATTTATTATTTCCTTTCTTCTACTTATATGGGAGTGTCTTGATGTTTTCTTTCTAATTTTTCAAGTTGTAGGGTCAAACAGTTTATTTTTGAATTTTCCTGTTTTGTTTTATTTTTTGAGGTATGCCTGTAGTGCTATGAACTTACCTCTCAGGACTGCTTTTGCTGTGTCCCATAGATTTTGGGTTGTTGAGTGTTCATTTTTATGTTTCCAGGAAGTTGTTGATTTATTTTTCTTGATCTCATTGGTAACCCATTCATTGTTTAATAACATGCTATTTAGCCTCCATGTGTTTGGATGTTTCAGGGTGTTTTTACTGTAGTTGATTTCTAATTTCCTTCCACTGTGATATGAGAAGATGCTTGATATGATTTCAATCTTCCAGACTAGTAGATACTTGTTTTGTGTCCTATCATGTGGCCTATCTTTGTGAATGATCCATGTGCACTTGAGAAGAATATATATTCTTCAGCTTTGGGGTGAAATATTCTATAAATGTCCATTAAATCCATTTGACCCAGTTTTCCCTTTAGAGTCATTGTTTCCTTATGAAGTTTCTGTATGGAAGTTCTATCCAGGGAGTCAGGAGGGTGTTAAAGTCCTCTATTATGACTGTATTGTTGTCAATCTCTCCGTTAAAGATCTTTAGAAGTTATTTTATATATTTAGGTGCTCCTATATTGGGTGCATATATGTTTGCCAGAGTTATGTCTTCTTGTTGGATCAATTCCTTTAGTATTATGTAATGACCTTTGTTGTTTCTTATGATGGCCTTCATTGTGAAGTCTATTTTTTCAGATATGAGTATTGCTACTCCAGCTTTTTCTTTCTTTTCCATTTGCATGGAAAATTTTTTCCATCCCTTCACTCTCATCATGCATATGTCTTTTGTTCTGAGGTGAGTCTCTTGCAGCAAGTATATAGTTGGGTCATGTTTTTGTATCCATTCAGCTACCCTATGCCTTTCGATTGGAGCATTTAATCTATTTATATTTAAGGTTATCATTGATACTTATTTATTGCCATTTTGATTTTGTATGCCTAGGTTTCTCTCTCTATTTCTTCTTCTCATTACAGCAGTCCCTTTAGCATTTCTTGTAATGCTGGC
This sequence comes from Myotis daubentonii, assembly GCF_963259705.1. Lineage (NCBI taxonomy): Eukaryota > Metazoa > Chordata > Mammalia > Chiroptera > Vespertilionidae > Myotis > Myotis daubentonii. The sequence continues at coordinate 110,636,421 of NC_081840.1, forward strand.
TTGGTGGTGATGTACTCCTTTAGCCTTTTTTTGTCCAACAAGCTCTTTATTTGACCATCTATTTTGAATGATAGCCTTGCTGGATATAGTAATCTTGGTTTCAGATCCTTGCTTTCCATTACCTTGAGTACTTCATGCCATTCCCTTCTGACCTCTAGACTTTCTGATGAGAAATCAGGTGTCTTATGGAAGTTCCATTGTAGGTAACAGTTTGCTTTTCTCTTATTGCCTTTTAAATTCTGTCTTTGTGTTTAATTTTTGGCATTTTAATTATGATGTGTCTGGGTGTGGGCCTGTTTGGGTTCTTCTTGCTTGGGGTTCTCTGTGCCTCCTGAACTTGTGTGACTTATTCTTTTACCAGGTTAGAGAAGTTTTCTGCCATTATTTCTTCAAACATGATCTCTACCCCTTTCTACCTTTCTGCCTCTTCTGGCACAACTGCTGTTTGAATATTGTTACGTTTCACATTGCCCCACGGCTCCCTTAAGCTGTCTTGCTGTTTTTAATTTTTTTTTCTTTTTGGTTCTCTGATTAAGTGATTTTTTCAACCTGTCTTCTAATTCACTGATTCGATCCTCAGCTTCCTCTAATCTTCTGTGTATTCCATCCAATGTGTTTTTTGTGCTATGTCATTCTTTATTGTTTTCATAGTTACATCTTTTTTCATGCTGTTGAGCATCTTTACCATCATTATTCAGAACTCTATATCAGATAAATTTCTTATCTCCATTTCATTTCTCTCTTCTTCTGGAGAATTCTCTAGCTCTTTCATTTGGGGGTAGCTTCTTTGTCTCCTCATTAGACTGCCTGTTTGGGTTTGTGACTATGTATTAGGTAGATCTGCTATGCCTCTCAATCTCTAGTTCAGGACAGTGTCAAACACTGTTTCTGACTCATTAGACTTTACAAGGGTGCCTGCATTTCCAGTTGTCTCTCGCTGGCAGAGAGCAACTCTGCTCCTTTTCACTGCCAGATGTTATGTGGGTACCCTTCTCAGTTCTGGTGCTCTCTGCTGGGGGGCCCATCTTGGGGTTTAAATCCCAGAGTTCTCAGTGGCAACCCCACACAGCTGAGATATCTGTCTGGAACTTGAGTTGTTGACTGTGGGCACCTAGCCAGCCCTTTCACACCTCTGTCCCTCCTACCAATCTCTATGCAGTCTCAACTTTTTGTCCTTGGGTATCAGGGTTCTCTCCAGAAAATCTTCTATTGATTATTCAAGAAGTTTTTCTGTATTTTAGTTGTAATTCCAGTTTTGTCCTGGGAGTATGTCCGTGCAGAATCCACTTACTCTGCCATCATTTTTCATCCTCCAGGGTTTTCTTTTCCATTTACATTTTCATGAATATTTTTTTTCCATCCCTTACTTTTAGTCTGTGCATTTTTCGTTCTGAGGTGGATCTCTTGTAGACAGATATGCATAGGGGTCTTGCTTTCTTATCCATTTAGCTGTCCTATGTCTTTTGAAAAAACAAAACAAACAAACTATATAGTTTCAGAGAGGAAGGGCGAGGGAGAAAGTGATAGAAACATCAATGATGAAAAAAAAATAATCAATTGGCTGCCCTCTGCATGCCCTCTACTGGAAATTAAGTCCACAACCCAGGCATGTGGCCTGACTGGGAATCGGAACTGTGATCTCCTGGTTCATGGTTCAATGCTAAACCATTGTGCCACACCTGCTGGGCTACCCTATGACTTTTGATTGGAACATTTATGCCATTTTAAATTTAAAGCGATTATTGATAGGTATGTATTTATTGCCATTTTATTCTTTATAACTCTCCTCTTCTTCCTTTCTTCCCTCCTCTTCCTCCACTTTCTCCACCCACCCACCCCCCTCCTCCTCACCCTCCCTGGTCTTCTAGAAGACCCTTTAGAGGGTGTTTTTTTTTTGTAATATAATAAACCCTCAATTTTGCAGACCTACTTTAACGGACTTCAAATTTAATGAACAAAATTTCTGGTCCATATGTCATATGTGAAAACACTCTGTTAACTTTAAAATGCTTTTAACCAAGGTTAGCTTATATTTAAATTAACAGGTTATTTTTTGCTATTAATACACTGTTATTTTTAATATATTTTAAAGAATAAGCCATATGTTGGACAAAAACACAGTAATGATTTCACCGATATAAGTAAATACTACATATCTGTATATTGAAATTCAAGAGTCACCGCTCCTGAATAATGTCTGAATGATCAGCACATGTTCATACCACATTGCACAGTAATTGATTCTGTTGTTGGGAGGCATGACTTTGTACAGCAGTTTTAATGTGTGCCAGCGATGTTTCAACATGCACTAAGCCATGCCCCAGCAGTTTACATTCGTTTACTCATGGTGACTGGTGAATGCATGCATTTACTAGAGCTATTCAGTATAAACTTAAAATTACTCTAATACATGTAGAAAACATTCTATGAAACTTTTCATAGATATTTCATTTTAATTACAAAATTTGTCTACGTAAGTAAAATCAGGTAAACTAATTTATCAATTTTTTAACACACACACTTGGAAAATCTCTTTTATTATACAACAGATTTTCAGCTTTTAAACAAAATATGTTTTTACTGATTTCAGAGAGAGGAAGGGAAAGGGATAAAGATATAGAAACATCAATGATGAGAGAGAATCACTGATCAAACTACTTCTGTATATGCACTACTGGGGATTGAGCCTGCAACCCAGGCATATGCCCTGAACAAGAATCAAACCGTGAACTCCTGGTTGATAGGTTGATGCTCAACCACTGAGCCACACCAACCACGTGAATTTTCAGCTTTAATGTACACCCCCTCACCTGAATTAGTCCATTATATCAAGGTTTTACTGTACTTGTTTGGTGATAATGAACTCCTTTAGATTTTTCTTGTTTTGGAAGCTATTTATTTCTCCTTTGATTCTAAATGATAGCTTTGCTGTTTAGAGTAATCTTGGTTGTAGTTCCTTGCTTTTCATCACTTTGAATATTTCATGCCAATTCCTTCTGGCCTGAAATGTTTGACAGTTCTTTGGGAGTTCCTTTATAGGTAACTATCTTTCTCTTGCTTTTACGATTCTTTGTCTTTAACATTTGAAATTTTAATTATGATATGTCTTTGTGTGGATCTCTTTGGATTCATCTTGTTTGAGATTCTCTGAACTTCCTGGACTTGTGCATCTTTTTCCTTCATCAAGTTAGGGAAGTTTTTGGTCATTATTTCTTCAAATAGATTCTCAATCCTTCACTCTCTCTGTTCTCCTTCTGGCACCCCTACTATGTGGATGTTGTTACACTTCATGCTCTCCCAAAGGTCTCTGCAACTATCCTCATTTAAATAAATTTTTTTCTTTTTGCTGCTCTGATTGGGTGTTTTCTGTTACCTTGTCTTCCAAGTCACTGATTTAATACTGTTTCATCCAACCTACTGTTTATTTCTTCTAGTGTATTCTTCATTTCAGATATTGTATTCTTCATTTCTAACTCGTTCTTTTTTATGGTTTCTATGTCCTTTTTCATGCTGTTGAAGTTCTCACTGAGTTCCTTGAGTAACCTTATCTTTTTTATTGAACCTTATATTTGGTAATTTGCTTGCCTCCATTTCATTGAGCTCTTTTTCTGGAGATTTCTCCTGTTCTTTCATTTGGCGCATGTTTCATTGTCTCCCCTCTTTGTGTTTGTTTCTGTGTATTAGGCAGATCTGCAATATCTCCCAGTATTGGTAGGGTGGCCTTATATAGTAGGTGTGCTTTGGGACCCAATGGTACAATCTCCTTGATCACATGAGCTGGGCCTTCCAGGCTTGTCCCTTGTATGGGTTTTGTGAGCCCTCCTGTTGTAATTGAGTCTTGATTGCTATTAACCCTTTTGTGTGGAGGGTCAACCCTCAACCTGGCTGACTGTGAGGATTGACCCCAACCACAACGTATGATCTGCTGTGCAGGTGCTGACCACATGAAGTGGAATTCACCTCAGCAGGGTCTAGTGCCTGCCGAGACCTCCTTTTGGATATACTGCTTGTGGAGATAACTGGATCCTGCTCTGATGTTGTCTGAAGCTGGCCATTGGATATGTCTGTTCTAGGGCTCTTGGAAGGGACTCTGTTACAGGTCAATGTCAGACCCTGCCTGTGACTGGACCTGAGCAACCTGTTTAGAGGGTGACCCACAGTTTGTGGCTGCCTCTCCTGGTCCTTGGTGTGCATGGGAAGAAATAAACTGCACACGAGGGCTAGCCTCCACTAGCACTGAGTCCAGGGGCAGGCAAGCAAAAGACCCAAGGCACCCCAAGATCCTCCTCCACCTGCCTCCCCCTGCTGGCTGCTTGTTTGGCTCAGTTAGTGAAAGAGCCTCTGGTGATACTCAAGTTGCATGAGGTAGGTTCTCAGTGATTTGCTAGGTAGGAGCAAGTGTTCACCAGATTGATACAAGTTCAAACAAGGTGCTAGTGCTTCATCTGAGGCCACTCAGCAAAAGTCCCAGGGTATACCAAGTCCAACTGCCACCCACTAGGCATCTACAGGCCTTTGTGGTGAGTTGGGAGTCATCAAGGTTTCGCTAGCAGAGTCTATCAAGCCCAAACAGATCAAGATTTGGCTGTGTGAAGGAAAGGCTCTGCACTGGTCGTATGTGCAAAGGAAAAATAGCCCCATCCTAGAGCCACACTACTTGGTCTGTCCCAGATTCTGCTGGGAACCTGAACTCAGTTGGACAGGGCTACCAGGAGTTGGGACGGTGGGGCTAGTGCATCTCCCTGAGGGGAGGCACCAGTCAGGTTTGGGAGAATATGGAGGGAGAAGCCTCCGCCCCAGAGCTACACAACTCAGTCTGTCTTCAATTCTGCCAAGACTTCCTGGGGAGCTCAGGCTCAGCAGGGTGGGGCCACCAGGAGTCCAGAGAGTCAAGCTAGCAGATTTCCCCTAAGGGGGAGGTGCCTGTCAGGCTCAAGGGAAAGTGGGGGGAATGGCCACTGCCCCAAAGTTACACAATTCAGGCAATGACACCCCCTGAGTCCTCCCAGACTTTTGCATCCCAGCCCAGGCAGCTGACTCCTCAGCAGGAGCAAGCTCCACAGGGTGGGGTTACAGGGAGTTCAAAGTATGGGGCTATTACATTCCCCTAGGCTGATATGACAAGGAGGGGAGTGCTCCACCCAAGAAAGATGGCATCTGCAGTATGGGAAAGGGACTCAGCAGAGATCTTGGTGCTGTCCCTTCAGGTCTCTCCCCAGCCAGAGCCACAAATCCCAGTCTCTCCTCACACAACTCTAGTCAACTCTGCCCTCCCTCTACTGGAGCCCAGGGTAAGTGGCTGTGATGAGATTTTTTGCATTGGCCCTTTAAGAGTGCACCTGTGTCTCTAGAGATTCTTGTCTCTCCTTGGTGGATAGAATCCCTGTTGATTTTCATAGTCAGATGCTATGTGGGCACCTCTTTCCAACTCTGGTGCTATGGGCTGGGGATTCCACCATTGTGTTGAGACTACATGCTCTTCAGGCAGAACCTTTGCAACTGAGATATCCCTCCAGAATCTCAGCAGCAGCCTTGGAAGTGTGGCCAGCCTTTTTCGTATCTCTATCCTTCCTATCAGATTCAATGTGTCTTCTTCTGTAAATCCTTGATTATAGGACTTCTGTTCAGCTAGTTTTCAGTTAGTTATTCAGGCTGACTGTTCCATATTTTAGTTGTAATTCCAGTTTTGTCTACTCTGCCGCCATCTTGGATCTCAGCCTCAACATCATTTCATTTTAACACTGATGAGATGCTATAGGAACTTGACTCTTATTTATATCAATTACCTTTGGTAGAACTGGTTTTGTTATATGTCATTTTGCTTAAAGTCACAGAACCTCTTGATGACATTAGATGAAGACTTACTGTACCTGATTAAGAGTTTTGTGTGTGTGTGTGTGTGTGTGTGTGTGCACGCGCGCGCTTTTAAGGCCCCTCAGAAAGTGTCACAGTTCTATACATTGACCCAAATTGCTGATATAGGCATTACAAAATATAAAAAATATGCAAAACTGCTAAGTAGGCTATCAACTGCCTTCCCACTTACTAAAAGCCTCATAAATTCTTTCAATAAGTTTGTAGAGTATATTTTGCTAATGAAAGTTGTTGTGCTACATACCCATTACCAAATTGTAAAAGTCAGTACTTTTTGACCACAGAAATGCAAGGTGTTAACAGTAACAACAGTAATAAAATTGTAAGAGCATAATATCCAGACCCTCTCCGCCAAAAAGTAATGCTATATACCTGGAGAATTTGTTTTTTCTTTGCAACCTAAAAAAGTCATCTCATGTATTAAGACATGAGATGTGATTCACCTCTTTCACCATATATACTGCAAAATAAGATTGATGATCATGAAATTAAGCAGTCATTTTAAACCTGCTATGAGACTTAACTTGACTGCCTCGATTAAGAGCTAAAGCAGAATATATTTACTCAAAATACCTCCCATGTAACAGAGGAATAAGTTCTTCATGCCTTTGAATTTATCCATCAAGACACTTCTGGTATTGTTCTTTCTATAAAACACTGTCCTAGGACATTTTTCCAATATGTTTTTTAAAATCCTTGACAAATTTCCCAAACTAATAAATCCTATAAAAGTCACCAAGTATACCAGAAAGTGGTACCTCCCATATTTCACACCTATCTTAGGCCACCACAACTCTCACATTCATCTTTCATATCTTCATAGGCACCACCTTCTATTCATTCCAAACAAGGCTCATTTAAGCTCATTAACAGTTTCATATGTCTAAATCTGAGTTAAAGAAACACTTTATTTCTCAGATGCCATGTTATCATTTATGTGAGGTAAACAGCACCTTATGTTCCAAATGAGCAGGTGCTTCTGCTTAATTGGTTAGCTCTTGCAGTGGTGATGCCTTAATCATCTTTAAACAGAGCTCTGAATAGTGTCTGGCACATAGTAGGCAGGGAAAAAACCCTAAACATCAATGAATCATAACCCTCTTGGGCCTCAATTTACATTGTAACATCTTAGACTCCTTCAACCATTAAGCTGAAAAAAAATCTTTACTATATTAGTCTAGATAAAATCATGTTATGTAAATAAGCCAGGGCCTCTATGAAAACCATTTCTTACACAATAAAATTAAATTTTTGTTACTAAAGGAGAACAGAGACTGATCCCAAGTTGGAAATATGTATACTAAGTCCTCACTTAACAATGTCAATAGGTTCTGCAACTTTAAGCAAATCGATATAAAACAAAACCAATGCATTTGATCAACATTACAATGAAATGGAACATTCTTGAACAAAAACATTATTTGAGGACCTACTATATTTATAAACTGATGCCTTGGAACAAATAAAGATTTTGTCGCCGAAACCGGTTTGGCTCAGTGGATAGAGCGTCGGCCTGCGGACTGAAGGGTCCCAGGTTCGATTCCGGTCAAGGGCATGTACCTGGGTTGCGGGCATATCCCCAGTAGGAGATGTGCAGGAGACAGCTGATCGATGTTTCTCTCTCATCGATGTTTCTAACTCTCTATCTCTCTCCCTTCCTCTCTGTAAAAAAATCAATAAAATATATATAAAAAAAAAGATTTTGTCATAGAAAAGTAAAATGTTAGAACATCAGTTAGAACAGTGGTTCTCAAAATTCTGACCCTTTAAATACAGTTCCTCATGTTGTGACCCAATCATAAAATTATTTTCATTGCTACTTCATAACTGTAATGTTGCTACTGTTATGAATCGTAATGTAAATATCTGATATGCAGGATGGTCTTAGGCGACCCCTGTGAAAGGGTCGTTCGACTGCCAAAGGGGTCGCGACCCACAGGTTGAGAACCGCTGATTTAAGGGCACTTAAGAACAGGGAATAGTGCAGGGGTGGGCAAGCTTTTTGACTCGAGGGCCATAATGGGTTCTTAAACTGGACCGGAGGGCCGGAACAAAAGCATGGATGGAGTGTTTGTGTGAACTAATATAAATTCAAAGTAAACATCATTACATAAAAGGGTACGGTCTTTTTTTTTTTTTAGTTTTATTCATTTCAAACGGCCGGATCTGGCCCGCGGGCCGTAGTTTGCCCACGGCTGGAATAGTGCCTGTCATAATTTACAGGGCATTGGGGTAGAGTACTCTGAAGAGTTTTGCCTCAGGAGTGGGAAAAAATTAGCCCTTGATCAAATGCTGCTCTGGTTCTTCTGACAAAGTATAAAAGCAAGACTTGAAAGGATCAAACTGTTACCAGATAGCTTATCCCAGAAAAAAGCTCAAGAATATTTATAGAAATAGAAAAATATCCTGTACCCAACAGAGTAAAATTCACATTGGCCATCTAATACAAAATTACCAGGTATGCATAGAAGTACTATGGTACAATTTTTAAAAATAATTTTTGGACTTCCAGTCACAATGGCATAGCAGGTAAACTCTGTGCTCACCACATCAAAATTACAACTAAATTATAGAACAACCACCCTGGAGAACCATCTGAAATCTAGCTAAACAGAAATCCTTTAACTTTAGATATAAAGAAAAAGCCACATCCAGACTGATAGGAGGGGTGGAGAAATGGATAGGGCTGGCCCCACACGCAGGTGTGGCAGTAAAAAATCAGGAGGGATATCTTGAGTGCAGAGGTCCCCTCTGACATACACAGGACCCCAGCCCCACACAGACTCCCCTGCCCAGACACCAGTGCTGGGAAGAGCAGTCCACACATCTGGATGTGAAAACCAGAGCAGATTGTGGCTGAGGAAGATGGAGGCTGCTCGAGTCCCAGGTGTTCCTCTTAAAGGGCCTGCACATGGAATTTACTGGAATCATTCCCTCTGAGCTTCAGCGCTGGGGCAGCAGCTCCAAAAGCACCAGGGACATACAGGGAGGAACTGAATTGTCTGACTCCAGAAAAGGGTTGGAGGGGCAGCTTTGTCTGGGACTAAACTGCTGGCAGAAGCCATTGTTTCCCTGTTGACTCCTCCCACCACAGAGCACACAGCCAGGTGACATTGTTCTTTCCCTTCCCCATCTAGTATGCAAATACAGGTGGGCACCAAATCTGAGTCTCCATCAAACTTGCCCCACCCTGATGAAAAACAAGACCCTTACAAGCCCAGGAAGCAGAGTCCCAAAGAATCCATCCCACCCAACTCATGCACCAGCCTGAACTTTCAGAGACTGTTCCTCACAAACTGCCAGCTTCAGTTCATGCTTCAGATTTTCCTAAAATCTTTCCAAGTCCACAAACCCCAAATAAGCAGCGGCTGGCTTCAACATGTCCTGTATCTCTTTTATATATTTTATTGATTTTTTTACAGAGAGAGAGGGAGAGGGATAGAGAGTTAGAAACATCGATGAGAGAGAAACATCGATCAGCTGCCTCCTGCATACCCCCTTCTGGGGATGTGCCCGCAACCAAGGTACATGCCCTTGACCAGAACTGAACCCGGGACCCTTCAGTCCACAGGCCGAGACTCTATCCACTGAGCCAAACCGGTCAGGGCATGCCCTGTATCTCTTGCTAACCAGACCCAGCCGACACTAGCAGCAGATGGCCTGGATTCACAGCATGGCCTCTCCCAGGTGCCCCCACACCAAGCACAGGCAGTAAATCACTTTGTAGCTCCTACCAGGTGGCTCTGGGCTGGGTACAGGCAGCAATTGACCTAGGTCTGTACCAGATCCTCTACCAAGAGGTCCCAGAAATGACATACCAGGTGGATGGCTTTGGGCCACATCAGAGCCACCATCTAATTAGCTTCACAAATGATACAACCAAAGGGTAGACTCTGCAAGCACCAGAGCCCCACTACAGTGAATCCCACTCTGTGGGGTCAGACCCTGCATCACAACTCATCTGCTATAGTCACAGCCAGTCTTTACAACCTGCCAGCCAGAGCATCAATCCCACCCACTGATGTGCCAACAGCAATCAAAACTCAACTACAACTGGAGCACCGGCCTCAGGTGACCAGGATATCTGTACCACTGGGCCCCACAGGACATCTACTACATAAGGCTACCATGCCAAGACTGAGAGATGTAGCAAATCTATGTAGCAAATACATAGAAACACAAACAGAGACAGCCAAACTGAGGAAATAAGAAACATATCCCAAATAAAAGAACAGGACAAAACTCCACAAAAAGAACTAAGTAAAATGGGAGGGGGGAGGGGGATAAGGCAAGCAGATACAGAGTTCAAAACCACTATCTATAAGGATATTCAATGAACTTAGGGGAAGAGTAGGTAAATGAGTGAGAACTTACACAAAGAGCTGGGAAACATAAAATGCAGATAGAAACAATGAAAAAGAGCCAGTCAGAAATGAAGAATACATTTTAAGGAAATTTTACCCTTTGCGACAGCATGAATGACCCTGGAGAGCATTATGCTAAGTGAAATAAGCCAGTCAGAGAAAGACAAGTACCATATGATTTCACTCATATGTGGAATCTAATGAACAAAATGAACTAATGCAAAATAGAGACAGACTCATAGATAGAGAACAGGCTGACAGCTGATGGGGTAAGGGGACTGGGTGAGGGGTGGAGGAATTGAGCAAAGAAGAAAATAAAGAGAAAGAACTCATGAACACAGACAACAGTGTGATGATTGCTGGGGAAGTGGAGGGAGGGGGAAGAGGGTATAGGGCAGTGATAGCGAACCTTCTGAGCTCGGCGTGTCAGCATTTTGAAAAACCCTAACTTAACTCTGGTGCGTGTCACATATAGAAATTTTTTGATATTTGCAACCATAGTAAAACAAAGACTTATATTTTTGATATTTGTTTTATATATTTAAATGCCATTTAACAAAGAAAAATCAACCCAAAAAATGAGTTCACGTGTCACCTCTGACACGCGTGTCATAGGTTCGCCATCACTGGTCTAGGGGGATAACTTGATTTGGGCTGGTAAACTGTGCACCAGAAACCTGTATAACTTTGTTAACCAGAGTCACCCCAATTAATTCAATTAAAAAAAAAAAAAGAGCCCTGGCTAGGTGGCTCAGCTGGTTGGAGTCACCCTGTATGTTGAAAGGTTTTGGGCTGAATTCCAAGTCAGTGCACATACTGAGGTTGTGGATTCAATCCCCAGTCAGGGTGTGTATGAGAGGCAACCAATTGATGTTACTCTTTCACATTGGTGTTTCTCTCTCCCTCCATATCTCTTTCTCCCTTACCCTCTCTCTAAAATAATCAATAAAAACATCCTCAGGTGAGGATTTTAAAAATAAATAAATAAAAGCAATACATTAGATGGAATCAACAGCAGGTAAACGGAGCATAGAATCGAATCAGTGATTTGGAAGACAAGGGAGAGAAAACACCTAGTCAGAACAGCAAAAAGGAAAAATAGTAAAACATAAGGACAGTTTTAGGGGCCTCTGGGACAACATCAAGCATAACAACATTTGCATCATCGGGGTAGCAGAAGGGAAAGAGAGCAAGGGATTGAAAACCCATTTGAAGAAATAATAACTAAAAACTTCCCTAATCTGGCAAGAAAATAGACACTCAAGCCCAGGAAGCAAAGAGTCCCAAACAGGTCCACACCAAGACACATCATAATTAAAATGCCTACCATTAAAGACAAAGACAGAATCTTAAAAGCAGCAAGAGAAATGCAGTTAGTTACCTACAAGGGAGCTCCCATATGACTGTCAGCTGATTTCTCAACAGAAACAATTCAGGCCAGAAGGAATTGGCATGAAATATTCAAAGTAATGAAAAACAAGGACCTACAACCAAGATTACTCTACCCTGCAAAGCTATCATTTAGAATCAAAGGATAATGAACTTAGGGGAAAAGTAGGTGAAATGAGAATCATTAGCTTCTCACACATAAAAAAAAGCTAAAGGAGTTCATCACCACCAAGCCAGTATTACAAGAAATGTTAAAGGGTCTTCTTCCAGAAGAAGAAGGAAGAAGATAAAAAATATAAATTATAAAAGGGCAATAACTACATACCTATCAATAATTACAATGGATTAAATACTCCAATCAAAAGATGTAGAGTGGTTGAATGGATATAAAAAAACAAGACCCTTACATATGCTGCCTACAAATGGAAATATACACACAGACTGAAAGTTAAGGTGTGGAAAAAGATATTTCATGCAAATGGAAATGAAAGTAAAAGCTGGGTAGCAGTACTTATATAAGATAAAACAGACTTTAAGACAAAGGGCATTTCATATACAATAGCCAAGATCTGGAAACAACCTAAGTGCCAATCAATAAACAACTAGATAAAGAAGATGTGGTGAAATATACCCTGTAATATAACATGGCCATAAAAAGAATTAAATCTTACCATTTGCAATGACACAGATGGACCTCCTAGAGGGTATTCCACTAAGTGAAATAAGTCAGACAGAGAAAGACAAATACTATGATTTCACTTACATGTAAAATCTAAAAAACAAAGAAACAAAACACAAACAAACTCATAGATACAGATAACATTTTGATGGTTGCCAGATGGGAGGGGGTAGGGGGATAAGTGAAAAACAGGAAGAGCTTAAGAACTACAAATTGGCAGTTACAAAATAGTCACAGGGATTTAAATTACAGCATAGGGAATATAGTCAGTAATCCTATCTAATAAAGAGCTAATATGCTAATTAGACCAGCCAGCAGAACAACCTTCTGGATGACCTTCTGGACAACCATCCAGATGACCTCCCTGACAAAGCTGGGGCTGCGAGGGCCGAGGCAGCCAGGGCTGCAAGGGCTGAGCCCCTTGTGTAAATTTCATGCATCGGGCCTCTAGACCTATATAATAAAAGGCAAATATGCAAATTGACCGAATGGCGAAACGACCGGTCACTATGACGCGCACTGACCACCAGGGGGCAGATGCTCACCACAGGAGCTGCCCCCTGGTGGTCAGTGCGCCCCACAGGGAGAGCGCCACTCAGCCAGAAGCCAGGCTCATAGCTGGTGAGCTCAGTGGCAGTGGCAGGAGCTTCTCCCTTCTCTGTGGCAGTGCTAAGGATGTCCAACTGACAGCTTAGGCCCCATCCCCAGGATGGGGCCTAAGCTGTCAGCTGGACATCCCCCGAGGGCTCCCGGACTTCGAGAGGGTGCAGGACAGGCTGAGGGACCCCACTCCAAGTGCACAAATTCCATGCACCGGGCCTCTAGTATTGTAATAACTATGTATGTATGGTGACAAGTGGTTACTAGAATTATCAAGGAGATCTCTCTTTTTTTTTAATTGACTTCAGAGAGAGGAATGGAGGGAGGGAGGAAATAAGAAAAAAGAGAGAGAAGGAGATGTGAGAAATACCAATCAGCTGCCTTACTAGAATTATCAAGGAGACCACTTTTTTTTTTTAAGTTGATTTCAGAGAGGAAAAAGTAGAGAGAGAAACATTGATCAGCTGCCTCCTGCACACCCCCAACTGGGGATTGAACCTGCCATCTCTCAGCGTATGGGATGATGCTCCAACTGACTTAGCCACACTGGCCAGGACAGGGAGATCACTTCTGAAGTTATAAAAGGTCTAACCACTATATTGTAAACCTGGGATTTCAACTTGCAATTAAAAAATATTTTTTCAATGAAAAAAACAAACCCTAAAATAGTAATTTTTGTAGGGGCTTAATAAACCTTAGATTATCTTTTAAAAACAGTTATTTATTATTTTTACCCTGTATGTTGATCTCTGAATTCCTCATCTACATAACTGAACTGCTATTCCTCATATGAAATATTAACACTGCTGTGTTATCAGGTGGGTAGAATTCCTCATCCACATAACTGAACTGCTATGCCTCATATAAAATATTAACACTGCTATGGTGTCAGGTGGGTATTAGACTTATCGGGAGGACCACTTTGTAAGTTATATAAATGTCTAACCACTTAGCCCTATACCTGAAACTAATATAATATTGAATGTCAACTATAATTTAAATTTTTTTAATTTAAAAATTAAATAATTCTCAGTACATGATTGAACTATTAAATTTTCTATTCTGATGGCTTTTAATTAATAAAAATTATGGTGATATCTCAAAATTTCTTTTTCATAATTCTATTGTTTCAAGTTGTTCTTAATAAATACTTTCACAAAATATTTAAAAATAAAGAAATATTGACACTTCTAAGACAAATAACATAGTGGGTTAAAATCACATGCTTTGGAAACAGGAAACACGGAGTCTGAATTCTTTCTTCTCACTTATTATTTTTGTGTTCCTGGGTAAGCCACTGAACCTCTCTGTTTTAATTTCACTTATCTATAAAATGGGTATAATAATATTTGCTTCATAGGGCCACTGTAAGAAATTTGCCAAAGTAAATACTTAATAAATAGTAGCTATAATGTCATAATTATTACATTTTTATAAGAAAAGTTCAGAGAAGTTACCATTCAGTCAAACATTTACCATTCCTATCATATGCAGGAACTATGTAAGCACTAGGAATACAAAGAAAAAAAGGACAGTTAAGAGAACTCAAAATATATCATATGTTGAATTCATACTTTAAAGTTCATTTCAGCCGAAACCGGTTTGGCTCAGTGGATAGAGCGTCAGCCTGTGGACTGAAGGGTCCCAGGTTCTATTCCGGTCAAGGGCATGTACCTTGGTTGCAGGCACATCCCCAGTAGGAGATGTGCAGGAGGCAGCTGATCGATGTTTCTAACTCTCTATCTCTCTCCTTTCCTCTCTGTAAAAAATCAATAAAATATATTTAAAAAAAAAATAAAATAAAATAAAGTTCATTTCAAGTACAAACTTCACATTCTATTTTGTAATTTCTAAGTAGGGCAATTATTTTAAGTTCCTCCTATCAAAATTAAAGAATGATTTATTTTCCCTTTGAAATGAAAAAATAAGTTGTCAGGTTCAACCAAATTAGGGCATATTTGAAAAATCCTTGGGATCTGGGAAACATAGTAAAACTTTAATTTGAAAGCAACCTGCAATTAACATCACATTTCAAAATTATTCTCAAATTAAAATGAATTATATTCAGACATAAAATACATTAAATGGACCAATCTGCTATTATGACCATCGTTTTTAGAAGGGTTGGGCTAACAGATGTGAGGAATTAAAATGAAGTTCAAGTTTGTATTTCATTTTCTCATTCCCCTTAAATGGCAGATGGTTTAAATATTAACCCTATTAGTAAAACATTTGCATATTTATTATGAAACTGCCTTACCTCATTCATTTTAGTAATTTTATTAATTTTACTCATGGCTGCCCATTTCATTCTTCTTAACTTTTGCCTCTCAAACTGTGGTCCTAGGATCAACAGCATCAGCATCACTTGGAAGCTGGTAAGAACTACAGAATTTTAGTTCCCATACTGAGTCAGAATTTGCATTAAAAAAGAATCCCCAAGTGATTTATATAAGCCTTGAAATCTGAATAACATAGTTCTAAAGTTTAAAATCTAAACTGTTGATTTTTCTTACAGCGTTACAAAAAGTTTGTTTGCTTCCAAATTGTGGTTAATTTATGTCCAGATAGTAACTTTTAACAAGAATAATTCAATTCAGACAACTAAGTTATATTATTCTATATAGAATGTTATGTCACAGACTTCTTGTTGTACTATTCATTTTTTCTCTTGATTCAACATCTTTGCCTTAGCATATGACCATTATGATGAAAGTCTTCTCTGTAATCGAACAACTAAAATACTAGGAGATCAGATTCTCCACATAATTCGGAAAAAATGAAAAAACTCATAATAGGTTAAACTTGAAAGCTCCCTAGTGAAAAAAAAAAAAAAAAGACCAGAATGACTATACTCCAAAATAATAATTTGTTGTTGCTGTTAATCCTCACTCAAGGATATTTTTTCCATTGCTTTTCAGAGAGAGAGTGGAAGGGAGGGATGGAGGGAGGGAGGGAGGGAGACACATACATTGATTGTTTGCCTCCACGGGGGTGGGGTGTGTCAGGAAGCGAACCCCCAACCAAGGTATGTGCCCTTGACTGGGAATCAAACCTGAGACCCTTTGCTGTGCAGGTCAATGCTCCAACCACTGGACCACACTGGCCAGGACCAAAATAATACATTTTTATACTTCACCTAGCATTTTTTATTAAGAGTGGCACATTTTTAAAATAAGAAATTCACATGGAACTTAAGTGCAGTTCTTTAGAAGGCTCACTTATTATTATTATTATTATTGCAAAATAGAACAAATCTTATTTTCTCATTCATTTTTCAAAAAAATTAAAAATGACAGATCTAAGCTGAAACTGATCACAGCAGGTAAGATGGTTCAGCACAGATTCAAAGGAAGGTACAAATGTTCACTTTTCAAAAGCACTACAAAAGCCAACCTCATCTATTTTCATTGCAGCCATGGCTTTAAGCCGAACATTTGAAAACTTGAAAAGCGCTGCTCTGTATAAGTAATTATGAAGAGTTTTGCAAAAAGAAGGGGGAAGATGTAATGACAATCAACTCCTTCAAAAGGTCAAATGCCCATGGCCTCTGGGTTACAGGATAAGAATCTAAGTATTACTGCTGGATCTGAGACAATGTTCCCAAACCAGATGTTTCAGGAGAGTGGGTTTAGAAGGTGTTAAGAGCAGGTATCAAGGAATCTGTTGGGTAGTCTCAAAAATTAAATATGCCCTTAAACATCCCCAGGTTGGTTTGTTTTTAGATATATAGGTTGTCCCAAAAATGTATACACATACTTTGAACACTTATAAAAGGCAGTGTTTATTAAAATACATTGCATTTTTAAAGTTGCACTATCAGCTGTTAAGGTGTATAGATAATTTTTTGGGACACCCTGTATAAGATCTTTTTATAGGTCAGTTA
Source organism: Myotis daubentonii (assembly GCF_963259705.1). NCBI lineage: Eukaryota > Metazoa > Chordata > Mammalia > Chiroptera > Vespertilionidae > Myotis > Myotis daubentonii. Next base: position 110,653,213 of record NC_081840.1, read on the forward strand.
TTCTTGTATTTAACTCTTTATTCACCTCATTTTGCATTTGCAGCCTATATAATTTTTCAGGGTACAGCATCCCACAAGAGTACAACTAGGTATTTAATGCCTTTTTTATGGTGCTAGATATATTGATTTTTAAGCTTTAAGTAGTGCCTCTAGTTCTAATATTCTAGAATTTGGTGAACAATTAAGCCTCCTCTCTACTCACATTCATAGCAAAGTCTCTCAGAACTATGCACAATGGCTCCACTTCCTCACCTACCAGTCACTCTTCAGCCCACCCCATTTGGCTCCCACTCCATTCTTGGTAAAGACCATAAGGACCTTCGTGCTGCTAAATCCAATGGACACGCTGTAGTTATCATTTTCCCTTACTCTGCAACATCTTTCAACAAAGTTAATTGTTCTCTCCCTCTTAACTCTCCTGGGTGCCTCTCAACTCTGTCCCTTGTCAAATTTTAGGGACTCTGTACCCTCTATCTAACCTACAAACGCTATCTTGGGGCTTGGTCCTGGAATCTCAGATAATCTCATAACTATAAACATCCCCTTCATGCTGATGACACACTTCCATGCTGATGACACACTTCCATGCCAACACCACTTTTACACCTCCAGATCATATCTTTCTTCTGAGTCTAGAACAGTACACCCAACTACCTATTCAACATCTCCACCTGGACGCTTCGTAAACATATTTAAACTCAACTCATTAAAAACTGAAGTCTTGGATTATTCCCTCACTGTTCGTCTCCCAACATGTTTCTCATCCCCAAACCATCTACCCAGTTGCTCCTGCTAGAAACCCAGAAGTCCTTTACTCTCACCACTCTATCCAATCAATCTCCAGTCCTGTCCTTTTTGCCTCCAAAAGATAGCTTTTGTGTGCTCAGTTTCCCACCTCGACTGTCATCTTCCCTTCTCACCCCCACTCTCCAGACTAAGTCATTATCACCTACCACATCGCAATAGCATGCTAAGTGTGATCTTTCTGAATCTACACATACTCCCTTCCAATTTCGCCTCCATACTTCAGCCAGAGTGATCTCCCAAAGGTGAAAATACTCCTACTTAAAACCCTTCAGTGGCTTCCTATTGCTTTTAGGACAATGTTCATAAGGCACCTATGTGTCTCTCCAGACAACCTCATCTCATGTTATCATTCCCCTTGTTCTCCATAAGCACTAGCCCTACTCTTTTTCTATGTACATTACACATGCTAGGGTTTCTCCAGATGCAGGGTCTTTGCACATGTTGTGTCCTCTACCTGGAATATTTGTTTTGTTTTACTCTTCTTCTAACCGCTGCTGTCCTAATCACAACAACAACAACAACAACAACAACAACAACACACACACACACACACACACCCCAAAACCCCAGAGGCCATATGCAATAATCAAACTAGACCAAAAGGAACTGACTGCCTAGTAACCCATAGTGTTAAAACATAACACTAGGGCAAAAAAATTATAGTAATAATAACAGCAAACCCTTATATAACTTTATCCTAGGCACTCTTTTTGGATGATTTATATATTTAAATATACTCAATACAACAATCTGAAGTAGGTATTATAATTTTTTTTTTAAGATAAAGTAACTAAGGTACAGAAAGGATAAGTAACTTCACAAAGGTCACAGGTATTCCGTGGCAATGCTAGGATTCAAATTGTCCTGTGTAAAGGCTTGGCTGTCCATAACTTGGACTATCCAAACCTCCCTCCACATGAGGGATGTGGAATTGGTTTACATAATTATACTGCTATTTAGATAAGTACTAATTCTCCACTAGACTAAACACATAAATGAGGGTAGAGATCATTTATATCTTGTCCACTGATAAGTCCCAATCTCCTGAATAATATCTAACACATAATTGATGCTCAAAGATATCTCTGAATATGTTATTTGAGAACGTATTGGGTTCCAATCATGCCTTATACTACCATCTATCGATTTTCTTTGTTAGCTGTCTGCTAACCATTTCTGCCAATCCCTCGGTGTCCCCTCCTCCTGTCTACGTGGCATTCGGCCCGTCTGTAAGGTATGGCGGCGGCCCAGTCTTCCCTCCATCCCCGCGGGGGTGAGCCTCGCGGCCTTTCCTGCCCTCAGGCCTCACCTTCCACGTGGGGGAAGAGGCCACCCCAGCTTCCAGGCCAGCTCCAGATGGCTCTCCTGTGCCCAGGGGCATGAAACGGCCATACCGCTGCAGAGGCCACTGTGCCGCGTCTCCACCTGGCAGCCCGAGGCCCGCCTGCTTTTTTCCCGCCTCCGCCATGTCCGGCCTCCTGGAACGCACAGCCCGCGGGCGTCTGCCAATCACGCAGCGATCAATCAGGAAGTGAGGTGTTAGGGCCCGCCCTCCCCTCGAGCGCAAGCCAATGGGCGGGCCCGGAAGACTCCTGCTGGGGCTTTGCTGGGGGGCGGGGGTTGTGGGTGTGGCTCTGGCCTTTGCGGGCTGGTGCTCTTGGAGGGCAAAACGGAGATGGTGACTTCCAACGTGAAGTGGGCCTGGGCCGCCATAAATGATAGTTGATTCCACCTTTGCAGCATTCAGGCCCTCCCCTTCCCTCAGGACACATTTCCGGAAATGGGCCAACGCCCCGTAATTGTACGCTGGACGATGTGGCTCTCCGACTGCCAAAACCAGCGTGCTCTCCTCCCGCAGGCGATCTTTCAGATGAAAACGACCCTGCCCACCTCTAACCCACCACAACTCAGCCTCAAGTAGGGTCATTTCCTCACCATCCTGCAGCACCTCCCCCCCCCCCCCCCCCCCCCCAATCTACTGCCTTCAGACCGCCAAGTTCTTTCCAAAAGAGAACTTTTGGCCGAAACTGGTTTGGCTCAGTGGATAGAGCGTTGGCCTGCGGACTGAAAGGTCCCAGGTTCGATTCCAGTCAAGGGCATGTACCTTGGTTGCGGGCACATCCCTGGTAGGAGATGTGCAGGAGGCAGCTGATCGATGTTTCTCTCTCATCGATATTTCTAACTCTCTATCTCTCTTCCTTCCTCTCTGTAAAAAATCAATAAAATATATTTAAAAAAAAAAAAAGAGAGAGAACTTTTGGATGGAATGCTGCCGTCAATAAAAGGTGTGTCTCAAACAGCAGGTCAACTAAATGGCAGGTCTGGGAGATTTGTAGTCGACAGGGCACTTCTACATCTGTTATTTCTGGTGATGAAATAAAGAAGCAAAACAGATTATTTCCCTTATTGAACAGATGTAGATAAAATAAGGCCCTGAGAGAAGAAGCAGTTTGTCCAAGGTTACACAGCCAGAGTAGAAGTGTAGAAGTGTAGACTCCACAATCTCTCCATGTATCCACTCCACTTGCAAAGAATTTAGTCTGTCAAATCCAGTCTGTCAATCAGAAGCAATAGTTAACGTGAAAAAACCATTGAAACCTGTAAAGAATTTTTGTGAGTTTATTTGAGCCAAACTGTCGACATATGCCGGGAAGCAGAACCTCAACAAATTGAGATAATGCTCCGAAGAATGGCGGGGTTACAATTGTATTTATACATTAAATTCATTGGTGACAGATTTAAGGAGGTGGGATTGAGTGAAGGGGGGGGGGGGGGCGGGGGGGGGAGAACTTCTGTGATAGGATAAAAAGTAAAATGATGGACACATACTTAGGTGGGTGCAGGAACAATTAACATGATAAATGAAAGAATCTGCTGCATCTGTCCTGGGCTCAGAACACCTGGTTGTGCCCCAGGGGCTCCAGATACAGGGAAATCACAAGTTACCCAGACATCCCAAGGACATGTTATCATAGATGCAAAAAGACAGATAGGCTCAGTTACGGTAAAGGTTGACCTTATCAGTGAAGATATCGGCTTAGGACGTAACTGCCCACCATAACTGCTTTTAGTTAAGGTTTAATTTCAGACCATCCTTTGTGGTTACTTTAGGTCTCCAAGTCTGCAAAACTGCCATGCAGGCCTCTCCTGAGCTTGTCAGGTCAGCATGTGGCCCCTTTTCGTCCACACAATGTATATCGAAAGTGGGGGCTATATTAACCATACTCATAAAATAAAGTTATAATGCAAACATTTTTTAAAACTACACATGTCAGCCGAAACCGGTTTGGCTCAGTGGATAGAGCGTCAGCCTGCGGACTGAAAGGTCCCAGGTTCGATTCCGGTCAAGGGCATATACCTGGGTTGCGGGCACATCCCCAGTAGGAGATGTGCAGGAGGCAGCTGATCGATGTTTCTCTCTCATCGATGTTTCCAACTCTCTATCTCTCTCCCTTCCTCTCTGTAAAAAATCAATAAAATATATTAAAAAAATAAATTAAAAAAGAATAAAACTACACATGTCAAAGGGTATTAAATGCACAGACAATGGTCGGAGAGGTGGTATTTACTCTACACAGCACTGATTAAATATGTACAGTGTGTAGCTATGCTAGTTCCCCATAGTGGTTACGGAAATGGGTAAGGCATGCATCTAGTCTTTTAGAACCTTGGGATCTAATAAGGAAGGCAGAGAGAGGTTCATGATACCTGACACTGCCATGTGAAAAGTATACACCATGTGCTCAAAGGATTCAGATGAAGTAAACAACTATGAATGGGAATGGCAGTGACATTTCAGTCCTAACTTGAAGGGTGACAAAAAGTTTCCCAACGGAAGATGGAAAAAACTGGTTTTCCATATCAAGAATAAGTTGAGAAGCAAAAATTGCAGAGATGAGGATAGTGACAAACAGCCAAAAGGCAAGGTTTTGGGGGGATGAGGCCACAAAGTTGAACTGGGCAGAAGAGCACTGAACAGCAGCTAAGAAGAGTGAACTTTGTAGGTGGTGAGGAGCATGGAAAATTTGCATGGGGCAGTGACTATCATAATGGTTGTCCAGGCAGGTTAATCTTTCAGGAATATATAGAATAAATTGCTCCTGAAATTTATTTATCCAAGGCAAGGGATATTTGTCACTTATCTTTCCATTAGTCCAGTAGAGCTTGAAGGGGTCAGATTTCAGAAACTGCTGAAGGTCCTTACATGACACAGCAGTAGTGCATTTAATATGGTAGTAAATGGTCAGAAACTTGGTTTCAAGCCCAATTCCACCACTTGCCAGCTGTGTGACCTTGGGGAAATCGCTTAACCTCTCTGTAAAATAGGATTAGTAAATACATACCTACAGGGTCATAGGGAGGATAAAATAAAATCATTTGTGGGAGAATACTTGGTAAGTTACAAAGCAGCACACATGTTGGTACTTTCCTTTTGCAGGGTTAAAATTACTTCCTGTGGCTCCCTACAGGCAGAAGGATGGAAATGGGAGTCTGACATTTGGTCTCAGAGGCTCTCACCTTCCATGTTGTCAGACACCCTTCACAAGAGCAGATGGTGCTCACAGTTGGGAGCCTATCAGTGCCCAAGGACACCTAGGGCATTGCTGGTTCCCACCTTCAAGCTCCCATCCTAGACAATACACCTCTGCTCAAGCTTCTGGGGCAACCAGCATTTGCCAAGAACAGACCATGTCTGCAAAGAGAGATAGAAAGCCACAGTTTATAACAGAGGCTCTTTAAAAACCTATGATATTAACAAATGTGACTTGAGCATTCAAGAGATCCTACAAACTGTACAGGGTGCTGGGGATATAGTAGAGAACAAAGCATATGTGGCTTCTAACCTTCTGAAGCTTATAATCTAGTTGAAAGGCAGAAAATGAAGCAAATTACTTCATATTTTAATGGGTGTTGTGTTTTTTTTTAAAAGACAAATCTGCAATATATATATATATATATATATATATATATATATATATATATATATATATATATATATATATATTAGGGTATAATTTTATACAATAAAAAAACACAGATCTTACATGTTCAATTAGGAGAGATTTGACATCTATATACACTCATGGAACCACCATCCCAAACAAGATACAGAATATTTTTTAAAAGCTCCAAATTCCCTTAGGAGTTCCTCCTTCCAGTCAATTTCCAACTCCCATGGGCAATCATTGATCTGATTTTTAATCACTATAGCGTGGCTTTTCTGTTCCTGGACTTAATATATATGAAACCATACAGAATGTACTCTTTTGTATCTGTTTCTTTTGCTCAATATAATTGTCTTTTAGCTTCATCCATATTGTTGTGTGTATCAGTATTTCATCCTTTTTACATTCTATTGTAAGATAATATCACAGTTTTTTCATTCTTCACCTGTTGATGGATGTGTGGGTTGTTTTCTGTTTGTTAAGCTTTAAAAACATTTTTGTGCCTACAATATTTTTGTAGATATGTGCTATTATTTGTCTTCAAAATATACCTAGGAGTGGAATTTCTGGGCTCTAAAGAGATATATGTTTAACCCCAAAGAGTTCTCCATAGTGGTTGTACCATTTTGCACTCCTACCTACCAGAAAAATATGGGAGTTCCAGTTATTCTCGATGACATTTGGATTGTCAAGTCCTTTTAGTTTTAGCAACTCTAGTAGATGTATAGCAGTATCTCATTAATTTGCATTTCCCTGATGATGAATAATGTTGAGACCCATTTCAAATGGCTTACTAGCCATTTGTATATCTTATTCTATGAAATGTCTGTTTCAATCTTTTGTCATTATTGATTTGTCAGAGTTCTTTACATATTATGGATATAGTCTTTGGTGAGATATATGTATTGAAAGTATTATTTCCTTATGCTATGACTTGCCTTTTCGTTTTCTTATTAATGTTTTTCAAAGGACAGAAGTATTTTATTTTGAATAAAGTTCATTTATTAATTTTCAGGTGCTTTTTATCAGTTCTTTCTGTGTACTGCCTAAGAAATCTTTGCCTACCCTAAGGTAGTACACATATTCTCCTTTGATTTCTTCTAGATAGTTTATAGTTCTAACTCTTACATGTGGGTATATGCTCTTTTTTTTTTTAATCCTCACCTGATGATATTTTTTTTGTTTGTTTTTGTTTTTGATTTGAGAGAGAGAGAAACATCGATTGGTTGCCTCCCATATGTGCCCTGACCAAGGATGAAACCTCAACCTAGGTATGTGCCCTGACAGGAATTGAACCCTCAAACTTTTGGTGTACAGGATGACGCTCCAACTAACTGAGCCACCCAGCCAGGATAGGCATATGCTCTTCCTTGCATTAAATTGTTTGTGTAAAATGAAGTAGGAATTAAGGTTCATTTTCCCCACATAGTTATAGAATTAAGGTTACACTGGAATGGCCCTCACCAATGGCTGGTGGAAATTGGCATGTAAACATCACAATTTCCTCACTCCTCAGGTGCGATAACTCTGAGATTTGTGTAATACTCAGTTTCCCGGGGGTTCACCCAGTACCTTGCTTGGTAATAATATTTTTATAACTTCCTTTACCTGTCTCCCTCCCCTACCAGTGTCTCTTGGGATCACTTTTCAAATAAATTTCTTGCATTTGAATCTTTGTCCTAGGGTTAACTTCTGCAAAACCCAAACTAAGTGACAAGCAGGCATATATTTAGTTACAATATAGCTACATACAAGAAGATGGTTCAAAAGGCATTAAGAGGAAGCAGAAGTCATTCTCACATCCAAAGCAGACCCTCGAATGCCTTGCTGACCAGCTGTAGCCAAATAATAGCATTGTGATCAGGACCGATGAATGACAGGTGACTAAATCCTTTTACTGTAGAACTATTTTTCAGGTGGCTTAAATGATAGAGAGATGCTGATTGCCACAATAGTCAGCATCACTGTTGGAGGCAGGCTGCAGGACTGGTTTTGGAATCCTAGCACATCCCTTTCAAAGCAGACCAGGGACCACATACATCCCCTCTCCCTAGGATATTGAGTAAACAGAGGAAGCGATGACTTCAGTTTCCTTGGGTCTCCTAGATGATAGAGAAATATGCCATATCCCCCAGCTGCAGTTCTGGTGACCACAGAGAGTGACTGAGAACTCCAGGGCACTGTTGGTGGCTGTGGGATTTCCCAAAGAAGTCCTGTTTGCATTAATCAAATCAGATGAGGTGACTCTGTGATGTTAGACCGGGGGATGCTCTGTCAGAAAGGGATATTTCCATTGAACTCTACCTTTGCAGAAATTGCTAGAAAGCAATTATTTTCAAGCTTCTACTCTGTATCTCCATTTCAGGTAATTGAAGGGATTTTCATGTGGCTGGGCACAGACACTCTCTACCTGCCCACAGGCTGCTGATTATTGGCACATGAAGAAAGATTAACACTGATTCTTTCCATTTATTAAAAGCACAAAGGATAATATGCTAGTAAAATGTTTGTCAGCTGGTAAGTATATGGACATACCATACAAAGCTGGGTTAGAGTCATAAATAGGAACTTCAAGCAAACCCTCAAGAAAGACTATAAACTCACACCTTAAACAGAGGGATTATAGTTTACTAGAGGCCCAGTGCACAAATTTCGTGCACTGCAGGGGGGGGGAGTCCTTCAGTCCAGCCTGCTCCCTCTCACAGTTTGGGATCCCTCAGGGGATGTCTGACTGATGGCAGTCAGACATCCTTAGTGCTGCTACAGAGGCAGGAGAGGCTCCCGCCACTGCCGCTGTCCTCGCCAGCCTTGAGCCTGGCTTCTGACTGAGCGGTGCTCCCACTGTGGGAGTGCACTGACCACCAGGGGTCAGCTCCTGCAGTGAGTGTCTGCCCCCTGGTGGTCAGTGAGCATCATAGCAACTAGTTGTTCTGCTGTTCAGTCGATTTGCATATTAGCATTTTATTATATAGAACTAGAGGCCCAGTGCACAAAAATTTGTGCACTCGGGGGGGAGGGGAGGTCCCTCAGCCCGGCCTGTGCCCTCTCACAGTCTGGGACCCCTCGGGAGATGACCATCTGCTGGCTGAGGCCTGTTCCCCAGGGGATTGGGCCTAAGCTGGCAATGAGACATCCCTCTGGCAGCCCAGGAGCCCTCGGGGGATGTCCACTTGCCAGCGGGGAGCAGACCTAAGCTGCAGTCGGACATCCTTAGCACTGCTGAGGAGGCAGGAGAGGCTCCCGCCACCACCGCTGTACTGGCAGCCATCAGCCTGACTTGTGGCTGAGCAGAGCTCCTCCATGTGGGAGCTCACTGACCACCAGAGGGCAGCTCCTGCATTGAGCGTCTACCCCCTGGTGGTCAGTGTGTGCCATAGTGACCAGTCATTCCCAGTCCTTCTGCTGTTAGGGTCAGTTTGCATGTTACCCTTTTACTATATAGGATAGAGGCCTGGTGCATGGGTGGGGGCCGGCTGGTTTGCCCTGAATGGTGTCCCGGATCAGGGTGGGGGTTCCGCTTGGGTGCCTGGCCAGCCTGGGTGAGGGGCTGATGGCTGTTTTCAGGCTGCCCGCACCCCCTTCAGGGTAGGGGTCCCCACTGGGGTGCCTGGCCAGCCTGGATGAGGGGCTGAGGGCTGTTTTCAGGTAGGCCAAGCCTGCAACTGAAGCTCCTAGTCTCTCCTTTTTTTCTTTTTAATTCTGGGATTTATTTACCTTCTGTAATTGAAACTTTGTTGCAGCTCCAGCTCTGAGGCCAGCTGGCTGAAAGCAGGTATCTGGGGTTTATTTAGCTTCTATAATTGCAACATTGTTGCTTAGAGTGCAGCTCAGAGCCCAGCCGCGGCAGGCGGGGAACCTTGGCTTCCTCCATCACTGGAACAAGCAAACCTCATGTTTGCTTCAGCTGCCTGGCTGCTGGCTGCCATCTTGGTTGGCAGTTAATTTGCATAGCACCCTGATTAGCCAATGGGAAGCGTAGCAGAGGTATGGTTAATTACTATGTTTGTCTATTATTGGATAGGATGTTGGAATCCAGAGTTCCTGGCACATGGTAGGTTCTCAGTTTTTTTAAACAAAAGGATTGCAAATTTTAATATGGAAGAGTGAAAAAGATTATTTTGAGGGTATAAAGGGCTAACACTGGGGAAATGATTAATAACTCTTTCCCATCCTTATCTTTACACTAGTTGGAACAAGAAATACATATTTAGCCATATTGTGAAGAACTGAAGCTAAAACTAAGGAATAAATTTTTGTATCTCAAAATTTTAATCTGATAACTGGTATATTCTGGAAATTTATAACCCCGAAGCCTGCAAATGTGTAATTTACACACATTGGAGCATAGACAGGAAACCACTTTGAAGTCTCTTCCAATTTGATACATCGCTTATTCCTCTATAGAGGGAGGCTGCAATATTTGCAGTTTACATCTCTGAGGACAGATGAAAGCAATGTAAAGAAAACACTTTATGCTGGAGGGTGACTCAGCAGAAACATTTCTGTGCATAGTTGTTGAGAATATTTTGAATAACTGAGCCTGCAGCCATTATGATTGTACCTCCAGTAGATGCTAGGTTAGAACTGTCAATGGCTGGGAGGTCAGAGTTTTAGGAGGGGCCCTAGGGACCCTTCAGAACTGCTGGTATTGTTACCTAATACTAAAGGCTCCAGCCCTGAGTTAGTTCATTAGAATATGTTTGCCAATGAAAATAAAATTCCCCGGGGGGTAATTTTAACAATAAATTGAGAGACCCAGAAGAAGAGTGAAATTTTTGAGAGGTCATTTGAGTTCAACTAATGTACTCATTCATTTATTCAACAAGTACTTATTGGGTTTACTTAGTGCCAGACACTAAACAATGTAGTAAAGAAACAAATCTGAATAGGATATAACTCTTCTCTTGAACATGCTTATAGTCTGGTAGAAGGACAAATAATTTGTGGTGTAATGTAAAGATGCGCAGTAAAGGTATAAACCCCGTATTGTGTTGGTGCAAAGGACTGATCTATTCAAACAGTAGCAGTTAGGAAGGTGTGCAAAAGAGTGGATACTTTTTTTTGCCTGTACTAAAATTCACATAATATAAAGTTCACAATTTTAACTATTTTAAAGTGTACAATTCAGTGGCATTTCATATGTTTACAATGTTGTGCAACCATCACCAGTATTGAGTTCCAGAACATTTTAATCACCCCAAAATGACCCTTATACCCATTAGAAGTCACTCCCCATTTCTTCCTCCCTCTAGCTCCCGAAACCACCAATCAGCCATGGGTCTCTATGGTTTTACCTGTTCTGAATATTTCATACAAATGGAATCATACAATATATGGGATTTTTGTGTATGGCTTCTTTTATTCATCATAATCTTTTCAGAGTTCATCCATGTAATAACATGCATCAGTAATTCTTTTTAATGATTAAAGAGTTATTTCTTGGAATAGCTAATATTCCATTATATTGATATACCACATTTTGTTTGCCATTCATTAGTTGATAGACATTTGGGTTAGTTCCACCTGAGTGAGAACTCTTGAGCAATGCTTTATTTCAGAATACAAATAGCTTTGCTATCCTACATAATAAAGAGGGAATATGCAAATTGACCATCACTCCACCACAAAGATGGCGGCACCCACAGAGGAGGTAGAGGGTTTCCGTAACACAAGATGGCTGCACTCACAGCAGAAGCCGAGTTTCCCTAATGAGCCTTAATGAGCAATCAGCAGGGACCTGAGGCTGCACCCCTGTCCCTGCTCCCATGGGGCTTGACAGGGAACCTCAGGCCACGCCCCCCACCCTGGCACCAGGCCGAGAACCTCAGGCTGCACTTCCCACCTTGGCACCAGGCTGGGGGACCTTAGGCCATGCTCCCCATCCAGCAGGGCTTAATGGGGGACATCAGGCCATGCCCCCCACCCTGGCACCGGGTCAGGGGACCTGAGGCTGCACCCCCCGCCCGGTGAGGCTTGACAAGGGTGGGACTGGCCAGGTCTGGATCTAGTCCAATTCGGGGGCCAGCTACATCTGGGTCTTGCGTGATTTTGAGGTGCAAGTAGGTGGGCAGGGACTTGACTCTGGGTCCCGTGGTGCACCCCAGACTCTGACAGGAGGAAGATTTCCATATACATTTTACTAATTTTCTTTCATCTCTAACACTTCTATTATAGAGAAAGGGCAAATAGCAATATTAAAATATTTCTTCTAATCCCCTTTTAATGTGCACAAATTTTGTGCACCGGGCCACTAGTCCTCTGATAAAACAAAGCAATACAGACATCAGGCAGGATAGCATAGTTAAGCCCACTCCTCAACTTAACCCATTTCCTGATACATAGCAATGACAGGTCAAATATAAAAAGAGATAACAAAAAAAGATGGTGGGGATCAAAGACAAGGCAAGCATCTCTGGGATCAGAAGTCCATAATGGTGAGCAAGGATGAAGCCAAAGGCCTGCTGGGCTCCAGGTTGGGACCCAGGCAGTGGTGGCAGGAGACTGACTCTGGGAGAAAAATAGGAACTGAACAATTCCACACAAGGCACAGAGTAGAGTCAGGTTGCCTGCATGAATCCAGGAGCTGGAGTGGGGTGTCGCTTCTTTCAAGGGGACTTAGAAAGGCTTCCACACTGCTACTTAGTGTAACTATTTCCAGTAAAATAGGGACCCAAGGAGGCAGGTGGACAGCCAAAGCCTCATGAGCAGGACCTGAGCCAAGTCTGCTGCAGGCTTTGAGACTGGGTATCTCCAACCTTTTGGCAGAACAGGTATGCTGAAACACACCCCTATAAGATTTGGTTCTGGACTGGAGTCTGGAGTGGGGTAGGGGACAAGGGAAGACAGCAGCATACTCACCCCATTACTAGAAAGTAAGGGAAAGATTGAAGAAGCAGAAAGATTCCCAAATAAAATGACTTTGAAAATCAGAAATCTAAAGCACATGAAATATTCTAGGCAAGACAACAAAAGCAACAATAGGAATACAAATTCACTTCAGACAAAATTAATTGTACAGAACAGATTGACAACATGCTTAAAGTGAACAATACTATTATGACTTGCAACAATATGGATGAATCCTATATAATAAAACCTTAATATACAAATCAACCGAATGGCAGAATGACTGGTCACTATGATGTGCACTGACCACCAGGAGGACAGATGCTCAATGCAGGAGCTGCCCACTGTTGGTCAGTGAGCTCCCACAGGGGAAGCGCTTCTCAGCCAGAAGCTGGGCTCATGGCTGGCAAGCACAGTGGTGGTGGTGGGAGCCTTTCCCACCTCTGCGGCAGCAGTAAGGATGTCCAACTGCTGGCTTAGGTTGGACATCCCCCAAGGGGTCCCAGACTGCGAGAGGGCACAGGCCAGGCTGAGGGAACCCCCCTCAAGTGCATGAATTTCGTGCACTTTGCCTCTAGTAATGTAATATTGAACAAAATCAGTCAGGCACAAGAGTACACAACACATACTTACATTGATATAGTGTGAAAAAAATAGACAAGCTAATATATGATGCTAAAAGTCAGGACAGTGGTTACCCCTTGGAAGAGGGCCCAAAGGGATGCAGGAAATGTGTTATTTCTTGACTTGAGTATTTGTTACATGGATGCTTTAACTTCATGAAAAGTCAATCCTCATTATTTGCAGATTCCCTATTTTCAAATATGCCCACTCACAAAAACTTATTTATAAACCCCAAATCAATACATGCTACCCTTTGTGGTTATTTACAGACATACGCATTGAGAGGGAAATGTTGAGACATCAGATGCTTATGGTCCCAGCTGAGTTCAAACAACATGCTGCTCCACTTGATTGTTTCAGCTCCCCTACTGTAAGCAGGTATCCTTTTTGTAATCTACTTTGTGCCACATTTTTTGCAATTCTGTGCTTTTTGTTGGTGATTTCGCTGTTTAAAATGGCCACCAAGCATTGATTTCGCTGTTTAAAATGGCCACCAAGCATAATGCCTAAGTGGTGCCTTGTGTTCCTGAGTTCAAGAAGTTATGATGTGCCATATGAAGAAATGTGTTTTAGATAAGCTTCTTTCAGATATTATACAGACAGTCCTCAGGTTACATAGGACTCGACGTACATCATTTTGTGGTTACCTTGCCATCTCCCATTTATTTATTTAAAAAAGTTCTGTCATTTTGACATATGTACATATGTGCTTTATGTTTTTTTATTACTTATTTACTACAAGTAAAGGTCAGGAATTGTTATCTTCCTTTTAATTTTTTTTTTTACTGTTTCACTTCATTACTGCTGTGTATGTGCTCCATGTGAGTGATGTAGATGCTTATGTAGGTGGGTTCCAACTTACGGCAAAAATCATGTTACAACACGCCGTAGGAACGGATCTCTGCTGTAACCCGAGGACCTACTGTATATATATTGTTGGTTCATTAACATAGACCTCATATGCCTCTGGATTCATCCTTGCTTACCATTATGGATTTCTGATCCCAGAGATGCTTGCCTTGCCTTTGATCCAAGCTATCTTTATTTGTTATCTATATCTATATCTATATCTATATCTATATCTATATCTATATCTATATCTATATCTATATCTATATCTATAACTATATCTATATCTATATCTATATCTATATCATCTATCTAGAGTTCTATGTTAATGAATCAGCAATATAATTAAACAAAATATCTTTAAACAGAATCACACATAATTTATACAAGGTTATATATGTTAGATCTGACCAAATAATCAAATTGATATCCCCTCCCCTAGGAAATTGACCTTAAGATCATTCTGCAACTAACATTCCATTTTCCTTAGACCACATCCCATTTGCTAAGACCAGTAACTTTCCCCTTCAGACTTTCCCAGGATCCAGATTCACCCAGAGAATTCCCCACCAAAAAAAGCCCACCGAGAGTCTTTTAAAATCTCTGACTCCCCATCCCTTGGTGCTGATGCCATTTGGGGCAGCCCATCTGGTTTGCAGATGACCTAATACATTTATAATCCCTTACCACTTCTGGCCTCATGTGTTCCTCCTTCAGGAACCATAACAGTTGGTGCTGAAACCCGGGAGGGTTCCACAGGGAAGGGGAGCCATTGCCCCAGCTTCAGTGACCCCAAGTTTGCTACTCTGAGAACGGTAGACAACAGCAACTCATCCTGGGCTACCTCTAAATCATACTCAGGGGACACGATCACAGGCCTCAATTAGGCCTCCCTCTCTGATGGGCCCTCCTGAACCAGCCAAGGAGGACACTGGATCAAGAACCTCTCCTTCTCCATTGCTGACCCTCCATCTCACACCTGCCAATCTCTAGGTGAATGACGTTCCACAAATTTCCCTCATCTCAAGTTTTCTGACCACTTACTCTCACTGACTTCTGGGAAGTCCCAGCACAAGGCCAGAAGACTCCTCCTGCTGTTCAGTCTCAGGTCCTTCTGAACTGGAGACACCCAGTCCGGAGGGTCACCCCTCGTTTCTCATGGTGGTTTGTTTAGTGGTGGGGACCCCTGCCCTAAACAGTCATCTTTGGAATTGTGGTCTGTCACTCACCCTTCCTCTCTGCTGGGCCACGCTTATTTTCCTTATTGTGGGGAATACTCCCTCCACACTTCCCTAAAATGACCCCACTTGGCTGTCTCCTTAAAAATTTCAACTGGCCCTAGCTGGTTTGGCTCAGTGGACAGAGCATCAGCCTGCGGACTAGAGGGTCCTGGGTTTGATTCCAGTCAAGGGCACATGCTCCGGTTGTGGTCTCAATCCCCAGTAGGGGGCATGCAAGAGGCAGCCGATCAGTGATTCTCTCTCATCATTGATGTTTATATCTCTATCTCCCTCTCCCTTCCTCTCTGAAACCAATAAAAAAAATATTTTTTAAAAAAATCTCAACTGCCTTAGACTCATAGGAGAGATCAGGGCCAAGCGCCTCATTTTCTTTTGTAACACTGTTTGGCCAAAATATAAACTAGGTAATGAGTCTCAATGGCCTAAAAACGGTACTTTTAATTTTATTGCGATATTTAGATAATTGCTGTCACTACAGTGGGAAATGATCAGAGATTCCCTACGTCCAGGCCTTTCTCACCCTTCAGTCTTGACCCTGTCTCTGTCAGTCCTGCTCTACCCATCAGACCCTTCTCCTTCACACAAAACATCATATCTCTAACACTTCTGATTCTGAATCTACTATTGACCCAGCAGACCGCCAACCTCCAGCCCGTTCCAGGTCACCTCCCTCACCTGCAGTAGATTCCCAAAACCCCGGCCCTCCTAACCAGCAACCACTTTCTTCTCCGGCCCCTGAGAGCCCAAATCCCGAGAACACAAGTTCCAATACAACCTTTCCCCCACCTAACACACGTTTTGGGGCCACCCAAAGACCACTTTCCTCAACAGCCACTTCTATTCCCTCACCCATTCTACCCCTAAGGGAGGTAGCAGGAACTGAGGGCATAGTCTGAGTCCATGTCCCATTTTCTTTCTTTCTTTTATTGTTTAAAGTATTACAAATAATAGTACATATGTCTCCTTTTTTCCCCATTGACCTTCCCCCCAGCCTCCCCTACCCGCCGGCACATACCCTCACCCTACCACCCCCCCACCCCCAGTGTCTTGGGTCCATTGGTTATGCTTATATGCATGCATACAAACCCTTCAGTTGATCTCTTACCCACTCCCCGCCAGCACTTCCCAGCCTTCCCGCTGTAATTTGACAATCTGTTCAATGCTCCTCTGCCTCTGTATCTATCTTTTTGTTCATCAGGTTATCATGTTCTTTATCATCTATAAATGAGTGAGGTCATGTGGTATTTTTCTTTCACTGCCTGGCTTATTTCACTTAGCATAGTGCTCTCCAGTTCCATCCATGCCGTTGCAAATGGTAAGAGTTCCTTCTTTTTTACAGCAGTGTAGTATTTCATTGTGTAGGTATACCATAGTTTTCTAATCCACTCATCTACTGATGGGCATTTAGGCTGTTTCCAAATCTTAGCTATTGTAAATTGTGCTGCTATGAATATAGGGGTGCCTATATCCTTTCTGATTGGTGTTTCTGTTTTCTTGGGATATATTCCTAGAAGTGGTATTACTGGGTCAAATGGCAGTTCCATTTTTTAATTTTTGAGGAAACTCCATACTGTTTTCCACAATGGCTGCACCAGTCTGCATTCCCACCAGCAGTGAAGGAGGGTTCCTTTTTCTCTGCATCCTCTTTAGCACTTGTCATTTGTTGATTTGTTGATGATAGTCATTCTGACAGGTGTGAGGTGGTACCTCATAGTTGTTTTGATTTGCATCTCTCAAATGATTAGTGACTTTGAGCATGTTTTCATGTGTCTCTTGGCTTTCTGAATGTCCTCTTTCGAAAAGTGTCTATTTAGGTCCTTTGCCTATTTTTTGATTGGATTGTTTATCTTCCTTTTGTTAAGTTGTATGAGTTCCCTGTAAATGTTGGAGATTAAACCCTTCTTGGAGATAACATTGGCAAATATGTTCTCCCATGCAGTGGGCTTTCTTGTTGTTTTGTTGATGGCTTCTCTTGCTGTGCAGAAGCTTTTTATTTTGATGTAGTTCCATGTGTTTATTTTCTCCTTAGTCTCTCTTGCCCTAAGATCTGTGTCTGTAAAGATATTGCTATGACATATGCCTGCAATTTTGCTGCCTATGGAGTCTTATAGAATTTTTATGGTTTTATATTATTTGGCTACAACCCTGCAAACTAATGTCTATTTCCTTCTGCCAGGCCATTTGTCATAATTTTTGTCATTCTAGCTTTTGCCCCAATAATACTAAAATTTATAACACAGTTTGTCGCCACCAGGTTACAAGCCCTACTTGTACTCAGAAAATACCACCCCTAGACACCATCACAACCTCCTTTTGTGCCCAGGCCTCATCATCCCTCTGACAGAGAGCAAGGATTTTTAGCTCTCAAGAAAAATGTTACCCTCCTTCAGCAGGAAGCAGTTAAAAAAAGAGACCCTGCATCCCTCTTCTCTGAAAGAATTCAGTGCCAAAAATCCTTGAGGAGGGAAATGTTAGACAGACCCTCAGAATGTTAGACCCCCAGAAACTCACCAGGGCAGAAAGCTCCAGATACCTAGCAAGGGACAAAACTGGAAAAACAAGAACCTTGCCCCCAGGGTAACTTTTCTTCCCCTAGCATATGACTAGTCAAGCATTTTAGACCCCCTGACCTTTTCCTCCCTAAAGATAACATCTAAGCCTCAGTTGTATTTGAGCTCCAGACTCAGAAAAGCAGCAAAACCAGGTAAGTGACACTGTGGCTGCCTCAGGACCAGCTTTTACCTCCTAAGTCACTCAACAGGTTTCCTCAGCCTTGGGTATCACATACAAACTCCACCCCTCAACTTAATCAAACACTAACATGTGCTAGGGATTTTCCCCTACATCCCTTCTTAGCAGGAGACAGAGTTCTATTCAAAACAGGATGATCAATTGGATAGGACCTGTACTCTAGTCTATCTCTTACTTAAAGTAGACATAGCCCCCCAGTAATAAGTCTTTACCTGTCCCCATAACCCATAATATCTGACACAAAAGGGCAGTCCAGATAATCCCTCTCCTCACAACCCTTGGTATCTCAGCAGGTGTCGGGATTGGTATAGGGGCTTACCCACTGCTCTATCATATTTTTCAACTCCTGTCTAAGGACCTACTACAAAACCTAGATGGCATTGCCAAAAGTTTAGTTCAAATTCAGGATCAGATAGATTCACTATCGGTTGTCACCCTCCAAAATTGGAGAAGATTAGGCCTCCTAACTGCAGAGAAAGGGGAGTTTATGCCTCTTTCTGGAAGAAGAATGTTGTTTTTTATGTCAATCGGTCTGGCCTAGTCAGAGATACTGCCCAAAAAGTAACAGAAAGGGCCACAAATATTAGAGAGCATCAATCAAATTCACGGGACTACTGGCTAAAGAATATAAATTGATATACCTGACTACTTTCCTTCATAGGACCATTAGCATTCCTATTTCTTATCCTCATATTTGGCCCATATATTCTGTGCCATTTTTCATTTTTCCTTCAGGACCACTTTCGAGCCTTCACCAACCAGCCTCTTGGGGAAACCACGCTGCTGCAATACCTCACTCCAACCATGAGGAATCTATACAGTGTTCCAGCTGACTGCAATCCCAGTCCATCCCATATGATCTCAATGTCCCCTCTGAGACAGAAAAAAATAACCTCTATCCCTATTTCGTAAAACAAAAAGGCTGGAATGTTAGGTCTAATCAAATAATTGAATCAATATGCCCTATCCTGGGAAACTGACTTTTAGATCATTTTGCAACCGACATTCCAGTTTGCTTAGACCCCATTCCAATGGCTAAGAGGAGTAACTTTACCCTCAAGACTTACCCAGGATCCAGACCCACCCAGAGAATTTCCCACTGTAAAAGCCCGCCTAGAGTCTTTTAAAATTTCTGCCTCCCCATCCCTGGGCGCTGATGCCATTTTGGGCAGCCCATCTGGTTTGCAGGTGATCTAATACATTTATAATCCCTTACCACTTTTGGCCTCATGCGTTCCTCACTCAATGATCCTAACAATAGATTTATTAGTTCATGTAAATGTAGGGTTACAGAAGCCTAACACTGTATTTCCCCTAGGAACAATAGTTTGGTATTTATTCAGTGCTCAATTTAAACAATAAATTTTCAATATAATAACCAAGAGAGTTCATATTCCCAGACACTCACTAAAATAATTACTGAGAGATATGTATATATAACAATAACATAGAAATGTGTTTAAAGTGTAGAGAAATTTAATTATTGAGAGCAAAATATATTATTTGTTTTAATAAAAATGTGAAATAGAAACTCTAAAGAAATGTAATAAGATGGAAGATGAAAAGTGTTCAAAGAGGAATAAAATCATGACAATGTCTGAAGGTAGGATTGAAATATTTAATAACAGTTTTATTGGAAAAGTGAGGATTTAAGTGTGTATGTGTTCAAAAAATTAAAGGAACTACTAAAGAATGAAAGTACAATCTATATATTTCAAATGTGTAGAAAAAAAAGAAGATTGGGATAAATGAAAATCTATCAACAGAAGGAAAAAATAAAGCGAAAGTGGTGAAGAGAAAGTTGCATAAGCTGGTACTAAAACTTCAAATACATACATATTCAAAAATATAACTAGATTATACTCAGCTATTATAAAACAAACTAGAGGCCCGGTGCACAAAAATTTGTGCACTCAGGGGGGAGCGGGGGGTCCCTCAGCCCGGCCTGTGTCCTCTCGCAGTCTTCTGGGACCCCTCGGGAGATAACGACCTGCTGGCTTAGGCCTGTTCCCGGGTGGCAGAGGGCAGGCCCAATCCCTAGGTGCAGCCCCTGGTCGGGCTTAGAGCAGGGCTGATTGGGGAGTTGGGGTGCCGGCCCCTGTCATGCACAGAGCAGGGAGGATCGGGAGGTTGCGATGCCACCCTCAGTCACGCTCAGGGTAGGGCCGATTGGGGGGTTGGAACACCGCCCCCTGTCACACTCAAGGCAGGGTCGATGGGGAGGTTGCGGTGCCACCCCCTGTCACGCACAGAGCAGGGTCGATCAGGGGGTTGGGGAGCTCCCCCATGTCATGCACAGAGCAGGGACGATCAGGGGGTTGAGGAGCTCCCCCCTGTCATTCAAAGAGTAGGGCCAATAGGGGAGTTGGGACACCGCCCCCAGTCACACACAGAGCAGGACGGATCAGGGGATTGGGGCGCTGCACCCTGTCACACTCAGGGTAGGGCCGATGGGGAGGTTATGGCTCTACCCTGTCACACACAGAGCAGGGCCCGTGGGGGGCGGTTGGGGTGCCGCCCTCTATCACCCACAGAGCAGGGCCGATCAGGGGGTTGGGGCGCCTTCCCCTGTTAAGAACAGAGCAGGGCGGATAGGGAGATTGTGGCCCCGCACCCTGTCACACACAGCCGCAGGGCGATCAGGGGGTTTGGGCGCTGCCCCCTGTCACGCTGATCCCAGTGCCAGGAGGCCTCGTGGCTCCGCTGATCCCGGTGCTGGGAGGCATATTACCCTTTTACTATATAGGATAGAGGCCTGGTGCATGGGTGGGGACCGGCTGGTTTGCCCTGAAGGGTGTCCTGGATCAGGGTAGGGGTCCCCACTGGGGTGCCTGGCCAGCCTGGATGAGGGGATGATGGCTGTTTGCAGCTGGTCACACACCCTTCAGGGTGGGGGTCCCCACTGGGGGCCTGGCCAGTCTGGGTGAGGGGCTGAGGGCTGTTTTCAGGCTGGCAGGTGACTGAAGCTCCCAACTGCTCCTTTTTTTCTTTTTTTCTTTTTTATTCTTGGCCAGCTTTAGCTCTGAGGCTTGGCTCTAGCTCTTAGGCCTCGGCTGCTGAAAGCAGGTATCTGGTTTGTTTGGGTTCTATAATCGAAATACTGTATCAACTCCAGCTCTGAGATCCCGGCTTGCTGAAAGCAGGTTTCTGGGGTTTTGTTTAGCTTCTATATTTGTAACAATGTTTCAAACTGCAAGCTCAGAGGCCAGCAGTGGTAGGCGGGGAACGTTGGAGTCCTCCGTCACTGAAGCAAGCAAGCCTCATGTTCGCTTCAAGCTGCCTGGCTGCTGGCACCATCTTGGCTGGCAGTTAATTTGCATATCACCCTGATTAGCCAATGGGAAGGGTAGCGGAGGTACAGCTAATTACCATGTTTCTCTTTTATTAGATAGGATAATTAGATTGGATTTATAAACCTAGCTATATGCTATAAAATTAGAGTTATAAAGCTATCAAACAGAAGGACATAATACTAAAATGCACTTAAATTATCAGATGAAAACACCATGCATATAGTATACATACATATCCCCCCCAAAGTAATCACAAATTATAAAGTGAAACATCAATATAGTGAAATGTTGAAGTATTAAAAACAAAGGAATAACTTAAAAGATGAACTGTATTGTCATATCTATACATTTAAAAAGCCAGTGACTGGAACGCTGTAATGACTGGAATTACCAGTCGCTATGACGCCCACTGCGGCAAGCGAACCAGCCCATTAGGGGTGGGGCCAGCCTGCCAACCTCCTGAGGCCCCTCCCCCTGGCTGGCCCAACCCCCGATTGGCCCACCCCACCCCAATTGGCCCATAGCCCCTCCCCCCAGGCAGCCCTGCCCCTGATCACCCCCCTACCCCAATAGGGGGCGGGGATGGCCAGCCAACCTCCCGTGGACCTTCCCCACAGCTGACCTCTCCCTGATGCACCCCCACCACCCCAATCATCCTGCGGCCCCTCCCTCCAGCCCTCTCCATCACCGATTGGCGCTCCCACACCAATCAGGGGCAGGGCCCCAACCCCAAGCTCGCCCTGCCCCCAGTTGCCCCTCCACACCAATCGGGGGTGGGGCCAGCTGGCCAACCTCCCACAGCAACATCCCCCCAGCCACTGGCCCCCGATTGGCCCCCCCTACCCCATTCGGGGGTGGGGCCGTCCAGTCCACTGCCCACAGCCCCTCCCCATTGCCTGCCCTGTTCCCAATTAGCCCCCCCACCGCAATTGGGAGTGGGGCCTGCCAGCCAATTGCCCACGGCCCCTCCCCCAGGCCAGGCTGGCCCTGATCGGGCCTCGATCAGGGTCGGCCAGCTGGCCAACCTCCCACTGTCTCCCCCCGCCCCCCTCAACCTGGCTGAACCCCACCCGTGCATGAATTCGTGCACTGGGCCTCTAGTTAATATATAAAGATACCAACTCACCAAGAAGAAAAAAAGACTGTAGTTACAAAGGAAAGTGGAAGAGAGGTTTCAACAAGTTTCCAAAGGGAAAATATCATGAGAAAATGTAACTGATAAAATAGGGCAAGATAAACTATAGCCTGGAAAATACTGGCAGGATGATATAGTCTATAAGAAAGCTGACAACCCCAGCAGAGATGGCATGTACTCCCAGAGGGCAGGAGTACTAGTAAAATGTGGGGCTGAAAACAGATGTATTAATTGAAAGTCTATTAATGGAATACCTTTTTACAACTTACACATGTAAAACCACAGGACAGCTTTACCCAGGCAGAGGATTGTTTCATGGAGAAACAAATTTCCTATTTGATAACCTAAAAATAAACTAAAGCTCATCAGTCCTAAAACTTAAACCATTATATAACTTCAATCAGATTTTTAGTGCCTCATTCTTAAATAACAACCAACAATATTATCAGAGATTTGAGAGATATCTCCATCATAATAAAGATACTACAAGAAAGGATAATGTAAGCTGCCTGGCCAGTGTTGCCCAGTGATTGAGCATTGACTGGGTTGAGTGTCCATCAGGGCACATGTCTAGGTTGTGGGCTCGATCTCCAGTAGGGGGCATGCAGGAGGCAGCCAATTGATGATGTTTCTCTCTCAACGATGTTTCTATCTCTCTATCCCTCTCCCTTCCTCTCTCTAAAATCAATTTAAAATATTTTTTAAAAGAAAGGATAAATGACCGGAGAACAGAGAGATAACATAACATTGAAGAATAAAATATAATTAAAACCTTCAGAGAGACATACAAAATTGTTGTATCTGTAAAACAAGAACAGGTTGCTATAAAAAAAAAACACAAACAAACAAACAAACAAACAAACAAAAAACCCCAAACAACAACAGCAACTAGAGAAAAGAGAGTACTACAGAAAATAAAAGATATGTTGGACAAAAGAAATTAGACCACCAACTTACACCATACACAAGAATAAACTCATGGGATTGTTTATTTAGTTTCTCTTTCTGAGAGTTCATTATTGGTGTATAAAAATGCCATTGAATTATAGATGTTAAATTTGTATCCTGTTACTTTGCCAAATACATTTGTTTAATCTTGTAGTTTTTTGGTGGAGTCTTTAGGATTTTCTATGTACAATATCATGTCATATGCAAATAATGACAGTTTTACTTCATCCTTTCCAATTTGGATGTCTTTTATTTCTTCTTCTTGTCTGATTACTATGGCTAGGACTTCTAGCACTATCTTGAATAAGAGTGGTGAAAGTGAACATCCCTGTCTTGTTCCTATTCTTAAGGGCAACACTTTTAGTTTTTGCCCATTGAGTTTGATCTTGTCTGTGGTTAGACACATATGGCATTTATTATGTGGAGGTTATGATCCCTCTATTCCTGTTTTGCTGAGAGTATTTATCATAAATGGGTGCTGGATTTTTTATCAAATGATTTCTCTGCATCTATTTATATGGTCAGTGCTTTTTATCCTTCATTTTGTAATATGGTTTATCACATTTAATGCTTTGCAAATATTGTACCAGTCTTGCTTCCCCAGAATAAATCGCACTTCATCATGTGATATGATCTTTTAAATATTTGCTGGACATGATTTCCTAATATTTTGTTGAGGATTTTAGCATCTATGTTCATCAGGGATATTGGCCTATAACTTTCTTTATGATTAGTGTCTTTGTCCAGTTTTGGAATTAGGATAATGCTGGACTTGTAAAAAAGAGCTTGGAAGTCTTCCTTCTTGAATTTTTTGGAGTAGTTTGAGGAGAATAGGTGTTAATTCTTCTTTGAATGTTTGGTAAAACTCACATGTGAAGCCACCTGGCCAGGACTTTAGTTGGCTAAGAGTTTTTTGATTACTGCTTCAATTTCATTAGTTGTTATCTACCTATTCAGGTTTCCTGATTTTTTCTGGTTGAATTTTGGAAGTTTGTATGTTTCTAGAAAATTGTCCATTTTGCCCAGGTTGTCATATTGGCTGGCATATAGTTGTTCATTGTGTTTTCTTACAATCCTTTGTATTTCTGTGATATCAGTTGTTACTTTGCCTCTTTCATTTCTGATTTTATTTATTTGGGTCCTCTCTTTTTGTTTACTGGTGAGTCTGGCTAAAGTTTCATCAATCTTGTTTATCTTTTCAAAGAACTAGCTCTTGGTTTCATTTATCTTTTTGTGTGTGTGTGCTTGTTTTTTTTTGGGGGGGTTGCTCATGTGTTTCTTTGTGATTTTGGTTTTAATATAACCTGTTTTACATTACTTTTTATTTCTAAAGAATAAACAGAAAGAACAAAGGGTTTAATTTTTTAATATATTTTTTATTGACTTCAGAGAGGAAGTGAGAAGGAGAGAGAGATAGAAACACCAATGATGAGAGAGAATCATTGATCGGCTGCCTCCCTGCACTCCCCCTACTGGGGATCAAGCTCACAACCGGGGCATGTGCCTATGACTGGAATCGAACCCAGGACCTTTCAGTCTGCAGGCTGACACTCTATCCACTGAGTCAAACCAGCTAGGATGTTTTTGTGGGTTTTTTAAAAAAATTTTTTTTAGTCTCTATGTCATTTATTTGTGCTCTGATCTTGATTATTTCCTTCCTTCTACTCTCTTTGGGTTTTACTTGTTATTCTCTTTCTAGTTCTGTTAGTTTTAGTGTTAGATCATGTATTTGAAAAATATTCTTGCTTCTTGAGGTAAGCCTGTAGTGCTATGAACTTTAGGAATGTTCCAAAAATTTGGATTGTTGTGTGTTCATTTCATTTGTTTCCAGGAAACTTTCAAGAAATTCCAAGGATTTCCTCCTTGATCTCGTTGGTAACCAATTCATTGCTTACTAGTATGATACTTAGCCTTCATGTGTTGGGTGTTTTTACTGTTGTTGATTTCTAATTTCATGCCATTGTGATCTGAGAAGATGCTTGATGTGATTTGAATCTTCTTGAATTTGTAAAAACTTATTTTGTGTCCTAACATTTGGTCTATCATTGAGAATGTTCCATGTGCACTTGAAAAGAATGTATAATCTACTGCCTTGGGATGAAATGTTCTATAAATATCATTTAAATCCATCTGATCTAGTGTGTCATTTAAGGTCACTGTTTCCTTGTTGATTTTTTCTATGGAAGATCTATCCAGGATTTCAGTGTGAATTTCCCCTACTATGATTGTATTGCTGATGATTGTTTCCTTAAAGTCCTCCAGAAGCTTTTTTATATATTTGGGTGCTTCTATATTGGGTGCATATAAGTTTACCAGGGTTATATCCTCTTGTTGGAAGGATCCCTTTAGTATTATGTAGTGATCTTCTTTGTCTCTTTTGTGGCCCTTATTTTGAAGTCTATTTTGTCAGATATAAGTATTGCTATCCCAGATTTTTTGTTGTTGTTGCTTCCATTTATATAGAAAAAATTTTCCCATACCTTCACTTTTATCCTGTGTGAATCTTTTGTTCTGAGGGGTCTCTTGTAGACAGGATATATATGGGTCATATTTTCTTATCCATTTAACTACCCTATGTCTTTTGATTGGAGCATTTAATCCATTTATATTTAAGTTTATATATTTATTTGTTTGTTTGTTTTTTGTTAATCCTCACCCAAGGATATTTTTTCCACTGGTTTTCAGAGAAAGTGGAAGGGAGGGGGAAGAGACACAGAGAGAGAAATATCAATGTTAGAGAGATACTTTGATTGGTTGCCTCTGACACATACCCTGACCAACACCTGGATTGAGCCTTCGACCAAGGTATGTGCCCTTGACTGTAATTGAACCCATGACCCTTCATTATGTAGGCCAATTCTCTAACCTTTGATCCAAACTGGCTAGGGTGTAAGTTTATCATTTATGGGTACTTATTTATTGCCATTTTAATTCTTTATATCTATCTTTCCCTCCCTTTCTCTCTCTCCTTTCTTGTCTCCTTACAACAATCCCTTTAGCATTTCTTGCAAAGCTGGTTTCGTGGTAATAAACTCCTTTAGCTTGTATTTGTCTGGCAAAGTCCTTATTTCATTTTCAATTTTGAATGATAGCCTTGCTGGATAGAGTAGTCTTGGTTTCAGATCCTTGGTTTTCTTTACTTTGAATACTTCTTGCAATTCCCTTCCGGTTTCAGTGTTTCTGTTGAGAAATCAGCTGACAGCCCTATGAGGCTCCCTGGTAGATAACTGACTGTGTCTTTCTTGCTACACTTAAGATTCTTTTTTTGTCTTTAACGTTTGCCATTTTAATTATGATGCTTCTTGATGGGGGTCTCTTTGGGTTCATCTTTATTGGAACTCTCTGTGCTTCCTGAACTTGTGTGACTTTTTCCTTCACCATGTTAGGGGAGTTTTCTGTCATTATTTCTTCAAACAGGTTCTCTATCCCTTGCTCACTTTCTTCTTCCTATGGCAACCCTATGGTGTGGATGCGGTTCCATTTCATGTTGTCTCAAAGTTTCTGTAAACTGTCCTCATGCTTTTTATGTATTTTTTTTTCTTCTGCTGCTCCGAGTGAGTTTCTTCTTCTCCTTCTCCTTCGCCTTCTCCTCCTCCTCCTCCTCCTCCTCCTCCTTCTTCTCCTCCTTCTTTTATTCTTTAAAGTATATGTTTTTTATTGATTTCAGAGAAGAAGGAAGAGGGAGGGGGAGATAGAAACATCAATGATGAGAAAGAAAAAATCATAGATTGACTGTCTCCTTCATTCCCCACACAGGGGATCAAGCCCACAACCCAGGCATATGCCCTGACTGGGAATCAAACTGTGACCTCCTGGTTCATAGATTGATGCTCAACCACTGAGCCATGCCAGCAAGGCTCTCCTTATCTTGTAATTCACTGATTTCATCCTCTGCTTCTTCTAACCTATTGTTAATTCCTTCAGGGTATTCTTTATTTCAGGTATGTCATTCTTTATTTCCAACTGGTTGTTTTTCATGGGATCTATGTCCCTTTTCAAGCAGTGGAGCATTCTAAAAGCCATTACTTTATACTTTGTTTCTATAAATTAACTATCTCCATTTTATCTAGCTCTTTTTCTGGAGATTCCTCCTGTTTTGTTTTGTTTTGGGGGTTTTTTGGTGTGTGTTTTTTTTAGCCTTTTTCTTTGTTTCTCCATTTTTGCTGTTTCTTTTTGTTTGTTTCTATGTATTGGATAAGGCTGCTATACCTCCTAGTCTTGGTTGGGTGACCTTCTTGTGGAACCCAGTGGCTTAGTCATCTTGATCTTCTGAGCTTGGTGCTCTAGGAATGTCCTTTCTTTTGCATTTGGGTTTTGATTACTGTTGTCTCATTTGTGGGTGGGCTCAACCCTCAGGCTTGCAGACTATGAGTCTCAACACGGACCACATCATGCCAACTATTATGCAGGTGCTGATAGAACAAAACAAGGCAAAACCAAACCAAACTGAAAACAATAAAAAAAACAACCCACACCAAAACAACAATAGCAAAAATAACAACCATAACAGAAAAAGAAAAAGAAAAAAAAGAATACTAAAAGACACAAGATGAAAATAATTAGATGACAGAAAAATGAAAAAAAGAATATAAATTAAAAGAAGGAAGAGAACAGAAATAGAATATGAATAAAAAAGGAAAGAAAACTAATAAATGAAATAATAATTTTAAAGTAATAATAATAATGAATAAAATAAAATATAGAATAGGGAAAGAAAAACAGAAAAAGGAAAGAGAAAATAATTAAAATATAAAAGAAAAGAGAAAGAGAAAAAATAGAATAAAAAGAGATTAATAAGAGATATGAAAAAAAAAGAGAAGAAAAAGAAAAAAGCAAAAACCTTTGAATCTATTTGTGGAGCTTGCTGGATTTTGCTCCAATGTTGTTGAATCTGGCCCCTTAGTGTGTTGGTCCTGGGCCTCCTGGGAGGTTATCTGGTGTGAGCCAATGTGCATCACTGTTCCTGCCTGGTCCTAGGCAACTTGACTGAAGTCAGCAGGGTGGAGCCCTAAAAAGTCTGGCAGGCAGGGCCTCCATAGCCCAGAGACTGGGTCTGCCTTCGGTCTCACACATTGAATGTCTCTGTTCTGAGCTGCTCTCCCTTCCCTTATGGAACTGGGCTCTGTGGGGGTATCCAGGTCCTGGCCAGGATGATTTAAACAGACTCAGACCCATAGCTTGAAGTGGGGGACAGGGGCACTTCCTCTCCTTCCATCATCCTATACACCAAAAGGTGACAGGTTTAATTCCCAGTCAGGGCACATACCCAGTTTGTGAGTTTGATCCCTGGTCGGGGCTCATTTGGGAGACAAAAAGTCGATGTTTCTCTCTCTCACATCAATGTTTCTGTCTCTCCCTTCCTCTCTCCAAAATCATTTAAGAAAAAATTTTTTGAAGTTAACATTTACTGAGACTTACTATGTGGTAGGAACTGTTTTAAGTGCTTCACAAATATAAACTAATCTAGTCCTTTAAAGAAGCCTCATGAATTACTATTAGCCCCATTTTATCAATAAGGAAACCCAAATACAGAGTGGTGAAACAATGTGCCCAATTTTGTACAGCTAGTAGGTGGCAAGGATTAGAATGCAGACAGATTGGTTCTAGAGTCCTTGAACTTAGCCATCAAGCCCTGTTGATTCTGTATAGTTAAAAGATGTTGCTGGAGAGTAGGCAGGGGACAGATCATAAAAGTCCTGGTAAATCTGGCCTAGGAGTCCCCATAAGTCCACAGAACAATTTTCATTCCTCTGCTTTACATACTGCATTCTGTTTGAACATTTCAGTTAGGTCCAGGGTCTGCTCCTATGACTGCTATAGGCAATGGCAATTACAGGGTTCTAAGTTAGAGGTGATGTGGTCTGCTTTATCTTTTACAAAGATTGTGTTGATAGTGGTGTTCAGAATGAATCAGTGGGATCTGGGACTAGAAGAAGGGCCACTGCCATGGTCTGGGAAAGATGAAGAGGTATGATGGGAAGCCTGTAGTGGTATGCATGTTGTCTGAATGTGGAGGAAGAGAGGAGGGGGCCCAGGTGACTGGGACCTGTGCACACCTAATTCAAGTGCACATATGTTTGCATGCACACACTATACATAGAGGAACATTATGAACATGCAACTCAGATTCACAAATGTATTTCCCCACCTGGTGAGAACATCACGGCCATGTCTGCAAGACTCCCTTTCTCCTCTTACCCTTGGTGAGAATCCCATTCTCAAACCGGATATTGTTTGAGCTATCTGTTATGGACAGACTTATAATGGGTCTAGCTATCTAAGTGGCTCTCAGCCTACAGTCTCCCACCTCCACAGGAGAGGCTTAAAAATGTGCAATTTCAGTTGTTTCATGAGCTGGACCTGCCACTGACTTTTAATGCCCAAGGACAAGTTGTTAAACATCAAGCAATAAAAAATATCTTGCGCCAAATACCAACAGCACTACCTCTGAGAAATTAGGGAAGAACTTTGTCGTCAAAGAGACCTAGGTTTGAAACTCAGCTCCTCCCCTTGCCAGATAGGGCAAGTTTTTGAGCTTCAGTTTCTTCATTTGGAAGATGGGAATCATTACCTGTTTCTTAGGGTTCTTTGGAGGATTCTGCAAGGCAGCACAGTGCCTAACATATAGGGAGTTCTGGATAAAAATAGTTCCTTTTTCTCGTTTAGCATCACAGTCCTTTTCTCAGCTTCCTTTTACGAGTCATGAACTAGTGTACTAATTTCCAAGAAGAAACTTTTGCCTCTGCTCTTCTCAGGATCCTGGGTGTAGAGCAGGCCTGGGCAGTCCACTGTATGCGTAAGCGATTGACAGTAAAATGTCCCTTGAAATAACTCATGAATAGCTTGTGGAATTTGAGTTGTTAGAACTTCCAGTTCAGGAAGAGCTGTTTCCATCACTAGTGGCTGTCAGCTCATTATATTTATAGAGACAGGGACAGCATAGATGAATGGATAGTTCAAGCACACAAATGGGGGTGAAATTATGGAAAGGCCAGTGGCTGAGTTTCCTTGCTTCAGAAATCAGAAATCTAATCTTCCTACAAGGACATTTGTAAGCCCCTGGGTTGTCTGAGTCTTTTAACCAGTCTCTTGAGATGGTAATGAGATAGTTATTGATTATCTCCCTACTGTGTGCCAAGCACTGAGTTGGACACTTAATTTTAACTACCACTAAATATTCATAAACAATTTTCAAGGCAATTCTTGTATGACTTATATATAGACCAGAGGCCTGATAGCACCAGTGGGGTCCCTTGGCCTGGCCTGCGCGATCAGGCTAAAACCAGCTCTCTGACATCCCCTGAGGGTCCTGGATCGTGAGAGGGCACAGGCCAGGCCAAGGGGCCTCACCAGTGCGTAATCAGGGCCAGGGAGGGATGCAGGAGGTTGGCCAGCCGGGGAGGAACCACGGGAGGCCTCCAGGGCATGTCCAGCCCATCTCACTCAGTCCCAATCGGCTGGACCCCAGGAGTAAGCTAACCTGCCAGTTGGAGTGTCTTCCCCCTGGTGGTCAGTGCATATCATAGCTAGAGGTTGAGTGGCCTTAGCATATCATTAGCATATTATGCTTTGATTGGTTGAACGGACCACCAGATACTTAGCATATTAGGCTTTTATTATATAGGATGTGAATGTCCAAGTGTGGCGAGGTGAAGTAGCTTGCCCAAAATGACACAGCTATAAATGATCCAGCTCATCTTGACATTGGTTTGTCTGGACTTTAATGCCATCTCTCTTCACTAAATACAACCAAGGATCAGGGAGACTTCTGCTAAGTTTTCTTTGTTCCCCTTAGTCCATATTTCACTTGGTGTTTGACAATGACAGTTCTGACCTCCCTTGAAGCTGTGTGTCTAGTGGTGGGGATCCCTCTTTCCTGGTACAGTGATAAGCTAGGTGCAAATGAAGATTCCTGGCTGCGAGGTGCCCAGCACTGGTGGCTAAAGGTAGACCTGACAGTTATATGTGAGAATACGAATGATTGTGACTCCTAAGTAATAACTGCAATTGTGGCTGAGGTCACTGATGCAGCGCAATGGCCACTGACTCCCTGATTAGTTGGGTGACCACGCAGATTTATTGATAATTGTTCCATTATGTTCATTAAATATTTTAAATATCATCCCTAATTGTAATATCAGGTTAGGACTGATTTTAGAATCTTGGCCTCATCCTATATATTACTATGGAAAAGGCTAGTGAAAGGAGTTACTTTTTCCTGCATATATAATGTTATGAGTACAAAAGAGCTCATAATAACATATTTATGTAATATATATATATTAGGGAAGGGGGGGGGTCCCTCAGCCCGGCCTGTGCCCTCTTGCAGTCTGGGACCCCTCGGGAGATAACGACCTGCTGGCTTAGGCCTGTTCCTGGGTGGCAGAGGGCAGGCCCAATCCCTAGGTGCAGCCCCTGGTCGGGCTCAGAGCAGGGCCAATTGGGGAGTTGGGGTGCCACCCCTGTCATGTACAGAGCAGGGCGGATTGGGAGGTTGCGATGCCACCCTCAGTCACGCTCAGGGTAGGGCGGACTGGGGGGTTGGGGCACCGCCCCCTGTCACACTCAAGGCAGGATCGATGGGGAGGTTGTGGCGCCACCCCCTGTCACGCACAGAGCAGGGCCAATCAGGGGGTTGGAGCGCTGCCCCCTGTCACTCACAGAGCAGGGCCCATCAGGGGGTTGGGGACTCCTCCAGTCACGCACAGAGTAGGACCAATAGGGGAGTTGGGGCACCACCCCCTGTCACACACAGAGCAGGGTGGATCAGGGGGTTGGGGCGCCACAACTGTCACACTCAGGGCAGGGCCGATGGGGAGGTTATGGCTCTACCCCATCACACACAGAGCAGGGCCCGTGTGTGTGTGTGTGTGTGGGGGGGGGGGGCGTTGGTGGGGGTTGGGTCACCACATCCTGTCACACACAGAGCCGCAGGGCAATCAGGGGGTTGGGGAGCTCCCCCCTATCAGGCACAGAGCAGGGCTGATCAGGGGGTTGGGGCGCCTTCCCCTGTCACGAACAGAGCAGGGCCAATAGGGAGGTTGTGGCCCCACCCCCTGTCACACACAGAGCCAGTGGGCGATCAGGGGGTTTGGGCGCTGCCCCCTGTCACGCTGATCCCGGTGCCAGGAGGCCTCGCGACTCCGCTGATCCTGGCATATTACCCTTTTACTATATAGGATAGAGGCCTGGTGCACGTGTGGGGGCCGGCTGGTTTGCCCTGAAGGGTGTCCTGGATCAGGGTGGGGGTCCCTACTGGGGTGCCTGGCCAGCCTGGGTGAGGGGATGATGGCTGTTTGCAGCTGGTCACACACCCTTCAGGGTGGGGGTCACCACTGGGGTGCCTGGCCAGTGGGTGAGGGGCTGAGGGCTGTTTTCAGGCTGGCGGGTGATGGAAGCTCCCAACCGCTCCTTTTTTTCTTTTTCTTTTTATTCTGGGCCAGCTTTAGCTCTGAGGCTCCAGCTCTGAGGCTTCTGCTGCTGAAAGCAGGTATTTGGTTTGTTTGCGTTCTATAATTGAAACAATGTATAACTCCATCTCTGAGATCCCAGCTTGCTGAAAGCAGGTTTCTGGGGTTTTGTTTAGCTTCTATATTTATTACAATGTTTCAAACTGCAGGCTCAGAGGCCGGCAAGGCAGGCAAGAAACGTTGGAGTCCTCCATCACTGAAGCAAGCAAGCCTCATGTTAGTTTCAAGCTGCCTGGCTGCCGGCCGCCATCTTGTCTGGCAGTTAATTTGCATATCGCCCTGATTAGCCAATGGGAAGGGTAGCAGTCATACGCTAATTACCATGTTTCTCTTTTATTAGATAGGATAGGCATATATATATATATATGGCTAAGTGACCATCTGACCATCTGACCAGCTGGTACCTATGATGCACACTGACCACCAGGGCAGGTGCTCAACACAGGAGCTGCTGAGCTGCAGTGACTTGGCAGCAGCAGTTCTCTAGTGACACACCCCAGAACCAGAGAGGAGGGAGCCCGATTCCTTGCAGGGCCGCGCGATTGTACCTTCGGCTGTGGGTTATGTTGTTCCTGGGGCACTGTCAGCCCCGAATCTGCTTTACTGCACATTTCTGTTTGTGTTCCACACCCAGTATGACAGCAACTTTGCAGAGTGCCCTCTTGCACTCCGGGACCCCTCGGGATATGCCAGAGAGCCAGTTTTGGCCCAATCCCCCGCAGGCCAGGCTGAGGGACCCCACCTGCTGGAGGGACCCTGCTCACTCTGCAGACGCCCTTCAAGCCACCATGCCGCCCCAGGGGTGACCAGCAGTGGAGGGACAATGGGAGGTTGGATCCAGGGCTTGTCTGGCCCATCTCGCCCAATTCTGCCCCACAGGCCACCACCTGGGACCACCTGCATTAGTCCCTGCAACAGAGCCAGCGCTGCAAGCCAGAAGACCTGAATGAGCAGAGCATGAGTTTTCTTTCTTTTTCTTTTCTTTTCCCCACTCACTCCACAGACGGCCTTTGAGCCACAGCGCTGCCCCAGGAATTCTAATTAATTGCCTTTCAATGTGCACAAATCTGTGCACTGGGCCACTAGTATATAAATAAATGTGTTTTACATGTATGCAATAGTGTATAATACATTCATTTACACATTTACATTTATGGTTTCTAAACTTCCCAAGGAAACACAAATTCATCATAAAAATTAGGAATATATTTAAATACATTATTTGTTAGCTGCCTAGCCAGCATTATAGCAATACCCAGGCATTTTTTCAGGCATCTACTTTCCCCACCGTAGCCCATGGTGGGCCCTGCTTATTCCAAGATAATCAGAATAGTGATTCTGAGATGGAGAAGTGACACAATATGCCCAAGGAGACTCAAGTGTCAGTTGTCTAGGACATGATATGAGAAAGAAATTGCCTCTTATTCTGAAAGAGCAATCAAGAGAGCACTCTTCTTTCAGGTTCAGCATGATGAGTAGATGCAAAGCCTGGATCTTCTGTAGCCATTTTAGCACCATGAAGGAAGCCAGGCTTGCGGTAAAACTGGAGTCTTGGAAAGCAGAGCAGAGAGAGAAAAGGACATGGTCCCTTTGAACCAAAATCAGCCTTCACACCACCTATGACTTTTTCACTTATGTGAGCAAATAAATCCCCTTTATTTTTCAAGACAGTTTAAATTGTGTTTTCTGTTTCTTGCAACTGAAAGCAAAGTTGGTTGGCTACTGTTAACTGCCATAGAAACCTAAAAGGGAAAAATAGCAAGCTCATGTCAGCCTACTATTAAATCAAGATACATTGAGAAGACTATAGGGCCAGAGTTGCTATGTTTAACATGACCCTTCAGCTAAAGGACAGATTGTGCTGAAAATTAGGCCAAGATTTATTGCAAAGGAAGATGAATTCACAGCCCTAACAAGTCTGTGCTAAAATCAGTGCCCTGGTAAGGTGAGATAAGGACCCTGATACATGCAGAGATATTTGAGTAGATGCCTTTGAGAACCAGAAATCCTCTGAGCCAGCAAGGGTGGCCCCCCCCCACACACACTACCAATACTTGCTAGGAGTATAGCCTCCCATTGCCTCCCCTAGGCTAATAACTGGGGTCAGGCCTCAGCATAGCTTCAGTGAGAAAGTATTATTATTATTAATTATTATTATTATTGTTATTATTTTAACATATTTTATTGATTTTTTACAGAGAGGAAGGGAGAGGGATAGAGAGTTAGAAACATCTATGAGAGAGAAACATCAATCAGCTGTCTCCTGCACACTCCCCACTGGGTATGTGCCTGCAACCAAGGTACATGCCCTTGACCAGAATCAAACCTGGGACCCTTCAGTCCGCAGGCCGATGCTCTATCCACTGAGCCAAATCAGTCAGGGCAAGAAAGTATTATTATTACTAGAGGCCCATTGCATGAAGAGATTCGTGCAATATGCTTTCCTTCCCCTGGCTGCCGGCACCTGTTTTCCTCTGGCACCCGGAACCCAGGACTTTGGTCCGGCCACAGTGGAGAAGCCAAGCCTCTTCAGTCTTCAGTCTTCAGTCTTCAGTCTTCAGTCTTCACTCTGCACCTACGTATGCAAATTAACCACCATCTTTGTTGGGTTAATTTGCATAGTCGCTCTGATTGGCTGGTGGGTGTAGCAAAGTGACACCAATTTGCATGTTTCTCTTTTATTAGTGTAGATTGCCATGGAATAAAAGGGATTATCCCCCAAAGGATCTGTAGGACATGGCAAATATCTGGGGGGAAAAACGTGGGAATGGATCTCAAGATATCTGGACAAAAGAGTTTGGAATGGAATATTTAATGATGTAGAGATAATTCCATGACTTCTAATTTAATATCCTGGCAAGAATGCCTAGAGCTGGTCCTAATATGCTGTGGCTCCTTGAAGCTTGGAACCAATGATGGTTTATAGCAGTGGTTCTCAACGTTCTGGCCCTTTAAATACAGTTCCTCATGTTGTGACCCAACCATAAAATTATTTTCATTGCTACTTCATAACTGTAATGTTGCTACTGTTATGAATCGTAATGTAAATATCTGATATGCAGGATGGTCTTAGGAGACCCTTGTGAAAGGGTCATTTGAACGCCAAAGAGGTCTCGACCCACAGGTTGAGAACTGCTGGTTTATAGGAAATAAAGGGAAGATACCTTAGTAGACTATTAAGGAGAAAGTAAAAAACCTCAGAGAAAAAAACACCTTAGAATGGATTCATTATGTAATACCAGAGAGCTCTCCAGCTGACTATGCTGCCTGGAAAGGCCCAGCAGACACTTCCTTCATTAAAGTAATGAGGAATATGCTAGTGAGAGGGGTTGGTGATATATATCTTCTGTAGGTCAGGGTTGATGGATGGTAAGAGATACTGCTGATGAACTGGGGTTCCTAGTATCAATAAAATGATAGAATTATGGAATAGAGAGGCCAGGAGACAGTACTTAACTTTTAGAGACAATGTGGGTATAATTACCATAATCAACAGCAAGGCCAGATGGAAATCAAGGGCCTTGATCCATGGGAATCAGGGCAATGTCTAATAGACAACAATGTTTCTATGGCGAGATAATTGACAATCAAAGAAAATGTTGCTTAACTACCATGATTAAAATAGGTACAGAAAAGGTAAGCAGAAGGTTGATTGCAAAAGGAAAATATCATAATTTCTCACCTGTTTTCCAAACCTGGGCCATTTTTTAGAGCACTTGCTTGAAGGGGGTAGATCCCCACTGAGGAACCCTGCAATGTTACATCAAGTGTATGTAGCAGATATTCTCCCAATCCTTCCTCCAAAGGGATCTACAGACATTTATCACAGTAATTGTACACTGAATGCAAAGAAATATCCAGATCTTTGAAGGCTATCTTATCCTATCTAATAAAAGAGAAACATGGTAATTAGCCATACATCCGCTACCCTTCCCATTGGCTAATCAGGGCGATATGCAAATTAACTGCCAGCCAAGATGGCAGCCGGCAGCCAGGCAGCTTGAAGCGAACATGAGGCTTGCTTGCTTCAGTGACGGAGGACTCCAACGTTCCCCGCCTGCCGCTGCTGGCCTCTGAGCTTGCAGTTTGAAACATTGTTACAAATATAGAAGCTAAACAAAACCCCAGAAACCTGCTTTCAGCAAGCCGGGATCTCAGAGCTGGAGTTGATACAGTGTTTCGATTATAGAACCCAAACAAACCAGATACCTGCTTTCAGCAGCAGAGGCCTCAGAGCTGGAGCCAGAGCTAAAGCTGGCCCAGAATAAAAATAAAAATAAAAATAAAAATAAAAATAAAAAAAGGAGCAGTTGGGAGCTTCAGTCACCCGCCAGCCTGAAAACATCCCTCAGCCCCTCAACCAGACTGGCCAGGCATCCCAGTGGGGACCCGCACCCTGAAGGGTGTGTGACCAGCTGCAAACTGCCATCATCCCCTCAACCAGGCTGGCCAGGCACCCCAGTGGGGACCCCCACCCTGATCCAGCACACCCTTCAGGGCAAACCAGCTGGCACCCACCCATGCACCAGGCCTCTATCCTATACAGTAAAAGGGTAATATGCCTCCCAGCACGGGGGTCAGTGGAGCCATGAGGCCTCCCGGCACCGGGATCAGCGCCCAAACCCCCTGATCACCCTGTGGCTCTGTGTGTGACAGGGGGCGGGGCCACAACCTCCCTATCCACCCTGCTCTGTTCGTGACAGAGGAAGGTGCACCAACCCCCTGATCAGCCCTGCTCTGTGCCTGATGGGGGGAGCTCCCCAACCCCCTGATCGCCCTGCGGCTCTGTGTGTGACAGGGTGCAGCTCCCCAACCCCTGATCGGCCCTGCTCTGTGTGTAATGGGGTAGAGCCATAACCTCCCCCATCGGTTCTGCTCTGTGTGTGACGGGGGCGGTGCCCAAAATCCCCCATCGGCCCTACTCTGTGAGTGACAGGGGGGAGCTCCTCAACCCCCTGATGGGTCCTGCTCTGTGCGTGACAGGGGGGAGCTCCCCAACCCCCTGATCGACCCTGCTCTGTGCATGACAGGGTATGGAGCCCCAACCCCCCTGATGGGCACTGCTCTGTGAGTGACAGGGGGCAGCGCTCCAACCCCCTGATTGGCCCTGCTCTGCATGACAGGGGGTGGCGCCACAATCTCCCCATCAACACTGCCTTGAGTGTGACAGGGGGCGGTGCCCCAAACCCAATCGGCCCTACTCTGTGAGTGACAGGGGGGAGCTCCCAAAACCCCTGATTGACCCTGCTCTGTGCGTGACAGGGTACAGAGCCCCAACTCCCTGATCTACCCTGCTCTGTGCATGACATTGTACGGAGCCCCAACTGCCCTTATCGGCCCTGCTCTGCATGACAGGGAGTGGCACCACAATCTCCCCATCGACCCTGCCTTGAGTGTGACGGGGCGGTGCCCCAACCCCCCAATCAGCCCTGCTCTGAGCCCGACCAGGGGCTGCACCTAGGGATTGGGCCTACCCTCTGCCACCCGGGAGCAGGCTTAAGCCAGCAGGTCGTTATCTCCCGAGGGGTCCCAGACTGCGAGAGGGCACAGGCCGGGCTGAGGGATCCCCCCCTCCCCCCCCGAGTGCACAAATTTTTGTGCACCGGGCCTCTAGTTAGATATAAGATCTGAGCATATGAACCTAAATATGCCATCATGGTCCCCATGCATAGGGATGGCTTAGATGGAGGTCACGTGTTCAATGGAGTCCTGGTCCAATTCCATTTTCTTGGTTTCTAAATACATAATTGAGATGGATTTTACACTTAGCCACTGGATCCCTAGCTTGTGGGGTAAGAGTTATTATGGTATGAAAGATCAAAGAGAAGCCCCTTAACTACTGCTCCCCAACCAAGAGACTAAGTTAAAAGTAATACTCCATCCTGGGTGCACTAGCAGAAATTAGTGCCACTCTAAAAGACCTCAAAATCAAATGGGCCAAAGCAAGTGATGGTGAGTTACCATAAGCTTAAACAAGTGGCGGGCTCAGTCTTGGCTATTGTGCCAGATACAATATCTTTACTGAAAGACCACACAGCCTATGGCAGTTGGCATGCATCTATTGAGCTGGTGAATGTGTTATTTTTCATCTTCATCAGGAAAGGCTATCAACAGAGGTTAGTATTTATCTAGGACAGAGAGCAGTATACTCTCATGGTCTTGGCACAAAACTAGATTAGCTCTCCTACTCTCTTTCACAGAATATTCCAGAGGGACCTTGATTATCGTATCATTACACAAAACTTCATGCTGGTCCACTATGTTGCTGAAACCACATTAATCAGAGCTGATAAGTGGGAGTGATAAGAAGCTCTTGTAAGACACCTGAGTGTCAGAGGTTGGGAGATAAATCCTACAAAAAAAAATCATATATATATATATATATATATATATATATATATATATATATATATATGCGCCTAAGCGATCATTCAAACGTTCCACCATTTGACTGGTAGCTATGATGTGCAATGACCACCAGAGGGCAGGCGCTCTGACCGGTAGGTTAGGTTGCTGCTGGGGCCCTGTTGGCCCCTAATCTGGTTCACTAGCACCAGATTCCCTTTTAATGTGCACGAATCCGTGCACCAGGCCACTAGTTTAAGGATAACACATCTATGAAGTCCAATAGTCTAAGGAATGTTGAAATGTCCTCCCAAAGTAAAGGAGAAACTCTTGCCTCTCGTACCCCCTGATATTAAAAAAAGAGAACACAGTGCTTGGAAGGCCTTTTTGAATTTTTCAGAGACAGCTCATGACATGTGTGGGAGTATTGTTCCATCCCATTTACCAGGAGGCTGCTGGTTTTGAATGGGGCCTAGAGCAGTGATGGCGAACCTATGACATGAATGTGAGAGGTGACACGCGAACTCATTTTTTTGGTTGATTTTTCTTTGTTAAATGGCATTTAAATATATAAAATAAATATCAAAAATATAAATCTTTGTTTTACTATGGTTGCAAATATCAAAAAATTTCTATATGTGACTCGGCACCAGAGTTAAGTTAGGGTTTTTCAAAATGCTGACACACCGAGCTCAAAAGGTTCACCATCACTGGCCTAGAGTAAGACAGTGCTCTTTAGCAGGTCCAGGCTACAGCAAAAGCTCCTGGGATTATGTAACTCAGCAGAGTCAATTGGGGCTAGAGGTATCTGGGGTAGATAAGGGTACTATGTTGGTTGGTGTCTCTGGCAATTTCTGTTAGGAGAGTAGCAGCACAAACCCTTAAGGTTTTGGAGAAAGGCCATGCTATCTGCAGCAGAGAGATAGCCATCATCAAACAACAGCTCCTAGCAGGTCATTGATCCCTGGCAGGGACTGAATGTATGACCAGGAAGCATCAGGTGACTGTGTAACTGGATCTAACGTTCATAAATCAGATCTTGTCATATCCAAATTATAAACTTGAGAGGCACAGCAGCAATCAATTGTATGGGCTCAAACAGAGGGTTCAATAATTTACATTATTAGGTGTTCCAAATCTCCACGCCACCTCCCTCTGTTGTAACAATACCTCTCCCTCAGTTCAAACCTAACACCTCATGCAGAGTTCTGTAAGATCAGCTAATGTAGGCAGGAAAAAACTGGATCTGGTTCATGAAAGAAATGTCTCAATTTGTTGCTGTGAGCCTAGATGGACTGCTGACCCATACTCAAGTCCATAAAACCTCCAAAAAGACAGAGCTCTATGCAATACACCTGGTTATCACTTTTTATGAAAGGCAAAGTGACCTAAGTGTATTAATATTCCATTGCATGACTATACCACCTTTTGTTCATCCATTCATGAGTTGATGAACATTTAGGTTGTTTATATATTTTTTGGTGATTATGAACAATGCTTTTATGAACATTTGTGTACAAGTTTTTATTTGAACATGTGTTTTTCAATTCTCTTAGGTGCAATTGCTGGGTCATAATAATTCTATGTTTAACTTTTTGGGGAACTGCCAAACTTTTCAACAGTAGC
Organism: Myotis daubentonii; assembly: GCF_963259705.1. Lineage (NCBI taxonomy): Eukaryota > Metazoa > Chordata > Mammalia > Chiroptera > Vespertilionidae > Myotis > Myotis daubentonii. The sequence goes on from NC_081840.1 coordinate 110,694,094, forward strand.
TACACCATTTTACATTCTTACCACTCAGTTTCTCCACATCCTCACCAACACTTGTATTTTCTGTTTGTTGTTTTATTATACTTATCCTAGTGGGAGTGAAATAGCGTGTCATTGTGGTTTTGATTTTAATCCCCCTAATATTTAATAAAAGATTCCCTTTTCTTTCTTATAAGCTTGACCATAAATTTTAAAAATAATATTTTTTACTAGAGGCCCAGTGCATGAAATTCGTGCACTTGGGGTGGGGGTCCCTCAGCCTGGCCTGTGCCCTCTCGCAGTCCGGGAGCCCTGGGGGGATGTCCGACTGATGGCTTAGGCCCATTAAGCCATCAGTCAGATGTCCTTAGCATTGCCACAGAGGCTGGAGAGGCTCCCACCACTGCTGCTGTGCTCACCAGCCATGAGCCTGGCTTCTGGCTGAGCGGTGCTCCCCCTGTGGGAGCACACTGACCACCAGAGGGGCAGTTCCTGTGTTGAGTGTCTGCCCCCCGGTGGTCAGTGGGCATCATAGTGACTGGTCATTCCACCATTCGGTCATTTGCATATTAGCCTTTTATTATATAGGATATTTTATATCTCAGTGTTTGTAGTAGATATGCCACAACACAGAGCCTTTCTCTGCAGTCAAGAATTATTATTAGAGTTGAAAAAAAGATTAGAGTTAAGCAAAGAGATTTGCATAGCTGGAGAGGGGCAGTATATTTTAGATGAGCTAGAATTGTATTAGGAGAGGATTTCATGTAAAAAGTTTTGATATATGGAATAACTGGTGTAGAAATGAGATGGCTATTGGGAAGGCAAGAATTTGTTGAGAGATGGCCTTTCCAGTAACAACAGAAGGCTCATTATGAGAGCACTAAAGGCCTAGTGCATAAAATTCATGCACTGGAGTGTGGAAGGTCCCTCAGCCTGGCCTGTGCCCTCTTACAGTCTGGGAGCCCCACTATCGATGCCCCAAACAGGTAGGCCCTGCCCACCTGGCCGGGGCTTCATGATAGATCGCCCCTGCAGAGGGAGGCCCTGCCCACCTGCCGCAGTGCCGCGTGGGGTAGCCTGGGCCTCCCTCTTTGGGGTGATCATGGAGTCCCCTGATTGATCGATTGCCCTGCCGGCTGGTGGCCTGGGCCTTCCTCTGCAGGGCGATCATGGGGCGATGGCTAGGCCCTCAACAAATTGCATCGCATCCGCCTTGGCTGGCCTGGAACCAGTGGGTGTCATAGCGTGGTCGTCTGGAAGGTCATCCAGACCTAGACAGTCGTTCTGCTGTTTGGTCGTTTGGTCAACTTGCATATTATGCTTTTATTATTATAGATATGTTTGTAGACATATGGAAGCTACTCAAGCCTGGCTTCTCCTATGTCCAGAACCTTCTCATGTTTCAAAATATGGGATTAAAACTATATCCATATGCCATTGGGTTGTCAGTATGACAACATAGCTGACAACTTCATTCATTCATTAATTTGTTTGTTCAAGAGCTAGTTATTGAGAATCAAGGGCCAGCACTGTGAACAGTGACAGCCATTGTTCTTAGGCACAGGATATATAGTGGTCAATAAGACAGAGCAGGTCCCTGAGTCTTATGTTATGGCAATACACAGAACCAGATAGCCTCTGAGTGTTCCTGGACCTGCTTCTCTCCCTCTTGCACAGAGTTTCTACCCTCGAAGAGGGCAGCCACTTCTTCAAAGTAGCCCTCATGGCACCCTGAAAATGCAATTAGAATGATCCAGATAGAGACTATCAAGTGTGTACTTTCACAAAGACACAATCTGGACTTAATTAGAGGTTGGATGCTATTGACCCATTATTCAATCAACTGAAAGGTCCTCTAACCTGAAAATTTGGAAATGTAAATAAAGGCAGGCACAGTTGGAGAGATTTTTAATATCTAAGTGTCCAAAGGCCAGACTACAGCTCACTCCACAGTTCATACTCTCCAAGCCTTTTGTCAGTAATTACTATAAAAAGCTTTCAGATACCTTGAGCATAATCACAGTTCCAGGAAAACAAATTAGATAGCATGTTAATTACATTGGTTGCTGAAAATATGGGAGACCAGGGAGACAAAATGCAGAAGGGTTGGGACCTATGGGACAGCCAGGATGGAACAGTGTACTTCAACTTGTCAAAAAAATGAAACCAGGATGTCTTGGAGAATAGTCATCTGGAACTCAGATGGTCATGGAGAGGAGCATTGCTGACAGAGAGCCTTATGATCAGAGGGGTATTCAGCAAAGCCGTTAAGCCAGCGGTTCTCAACCTGTGGGTCGCGACCCCTTTGGGGGTCGAACGACCCTTTCACAGGGGTCGCCTAAGACCATTGGAAAACACATATTGAATATATAATTACATATTGTTTTTATGATTAATCACTATGCTTTAATTATGTTCAATTTGTAACAATGAAAATACATCCTGCATATCAGATATTTACATTATGATTCACAACAGTAGCAAAATTACAGTTATGAAGTAGCAACGAAAATAATTTTATGGTTGGGGGTCACCACAACATGAGGAACTGTATTAAAGGGTCGCGGCACTAGGAAGGTTGAGAACCACTGCATTAAGTGCAGTGCTCTGGGCTGGGCCCCATGGAGGAGGTGTGACATTGCCTTGCAGGAGCCTCTGCTGTGATGAGGGAGAGCAGTGGGCAAAATCCATATCAGAAAGGCCAGAGAGACACACTGATGGATTTTCTAAGGTCAAAATGATCACTGTTCCCAGAATAGGTCAGAGTTTCCCCACATCACTGCCATTGCCCATGCTGTAATATCTCCATTTTTTCTACTTATCAATTCCTGTTTATTGTTCAAGACTTAGTTAAAATGTGATTTTTTTTTTTTTTTAGGCCCAGTAGGAGTAGCTCAGTTGGTTGAGTATTTTCCTGTGCACTGAAATATCGCTGATTTGATCCCCGGTCAGGGCACGTGAGGAGACAACTGATCGATGTTTCTCTCTCTCTCTCTCTCTCTCTCTCTCTCTCTCTCTCTCTCTCTCTCTCTCTCTCTCTCTCTCCCTTCCTCTCAGATGAGGATTTTTTAGACCAGATAGCCCATTGATCTCTCCCTTCCCAAGAATTGGTGACTTGGGTGAAGAATGGGACCTTTTACTCAGCTTCACTCATCCCATCTAACTCTCAGATCTATCTCCCCCAATAGCCCTCCTAGCTGGTCATTCAATACATGACCACTCAGCCTTCATTCAACAAATGACCAGTCAGTATTGCTTGAGCTCTTTCTTTGAGCCAGGCCCTGTGCCAGTCACTGGGAATATACTGCCTAGTGGACAAGTTTTATATGGGCCCTGCTCTCTAAGAGCTTACACTCTGTATCTTTTAGTAGTTCTCTTCTTGACTGAGAGGTAATACATACAAATCACAACAACTGGTCACACCAGCCAGGGATTTTAGGTCCAGAAGGGCCATCTAGTGACTGTGGAGTAGAGCAGGGAAATAAGAGGAACTCAGTCCTAAAGAGCAACTCTTCAGTCCCAGCTCCTAGCACTGCCTAGTGATGGCGAACCTTTTGAGCTCGGCGTGTCAGCATTTTGAAAAACCCTAACTTAACTCTGGTGCCGTGTCACATATGAAATTTTTTGATATTTGCAACCATAGTAAAACAAAGACTTATATTTTTGATATTTATTTTATATATTTAAATGCCATTTAACAAAGAAAAATCAACCAAAAAAATGAGTTCGCATGTCACCTCTGACACGCATGTCATAGGTTCGCCATCACTGGCCTAGACCATCAGCATAGAGCTGGAACCCTGGGGATGGAATGAGATTTTTTCACCTGCCCTAGTGATGACCCAGGCCACTAGAAATTCTCTTTTCTCAGCTGTGTGGCTTAACCCTTTCTGAACTGAACTACTGATATCTGGGCTGAGAAAAATGTAAAATAGATTGATTAGAGCAGTGGTCCTCAAACTTTTTAAACAGAGGGCCAGTTCACTGTCCCTCAGACCGTTGGAGGGCCGGACTATAGTTTAAAAAAAAACCTATGAACAAATTCCTATGCACACTGCACATATCTTATTTTGAAGTAAAAAAACAAAACGGGAACAAATACAATATTTGTATTTGCATGTGGCCCGCGGGCCGTAGTTTGAAGACCCCTGGATTAGAGTCTTTCCCTGGGAAGCAGGAGGTGTAGGTTCTATCTGGTTCTGATGATTACCAATGAATGGCCTTGGGTGAGTCATTTAAAGTTCTCAGATTCAGTGGTCTCTTCAGAAAATGTGGATGAAAAACATCTGATCTACTTGATGGAGAGGGTCTCTTGGAGTCCTTCCAAAGCATATATTATTCACCTTTTAATTCTGAAATATAATACCCAGGAAAGCACATAAAACATGAGTGTAGAATTTAATTAATATGTACTGACCACCCAGGTAATCAACACAGGTAAAAAAAACAACAACTATTTCTAGCACCAGTGAAACACCTCTAATGTTACTTTTCTAATTGCAACCCTTTCTCCCCAAGAGGTATACACTTAGAATAATCCAGATACTTACAGTAATCACATTCTACCTAACTATGCAAAACTAGGTGAGGTAGTTTAGTTTTGCTAGTTTTTAAATGTCATATGGATGGAATCATGTAGTGTTTATTCCTTTGTATCTGGATTCTTTTGACCAAAATTGTATTTGTGAGATTCAACTATGTGGTTGAATATACCTGGGTTTGTTTTGTTGCTATATAATATTCCATTATATAAATATTCTACAGTTTATCCATTCTACTGTTGATGGACATTTGGATTGTTTCCAGTTTGAGGCTTTTGTAGGAAATGCTGCTAGGAACATTCTTGTCCATGTACATTCTTGTACAGGGATTTCTGAGTCATAGGATACTCATATCTTTAACTTATTAAAAAATGCCAGTTTTCCAAAAGGGTGTGTCAATTTATACTCTCATCAACATTGTAAGAGAGTTCCTTGCACTGTACCCAAGCCAATGCTCAGTACAGACTCTAAAAAATATTTTTACCCATCTGATGGATATATAATAGAATCTCATTGTAGCTTTAATTTGCATTTCCTTGATTACTAATAAGATTGAGTCCATTTTCTAAAGTATAGTCACCATTTAGAATTCCTTTATTGTGATGTGCCCTTTTGAGTACTTTACCATTTTTAAAGCTTTGTTGTCTTTTTTTAAATTGATTTTTAGGTGTTCTTTATTGTCTGTTGTGTGTGTGGAAAATATCTCCCCTCATTCTGTGGCTTGTTTTTTCATGTTCTTAATAATGTGTTTCATTAACAATGGTCTTTAATATAGAACAAGATTCTCTTTTATGGCTAGTACTTTCTGTGTGTCTTATGAAATTTTTTCCTATCTAAGGTCATGAAGGTATTCGCCTATATTATTTTTTAAAGGCTTTATTTTTTTTAGGAATTAAATCTATGTAGAATTTTCCAATCATCCAAAATTCATTTTTGAGAATGATGTGGGGATAGGGGTCAAATTCCCCCCCTCCCACATGGGTACCTGCTTGTATGATCACCTCTTATAGGAAGGACTATTTTTCTCTGGTGCTCTGCAATGTTATTTTTGTAATATATCAAGTATCTATGCATGTACAATCTATTTCTGAGTTATCTATTGGTTCAATTTTTAATCTTCACACCAATACTACATTGTCTTAATTGCTGTAACTTCATAGTAAATTTTCATAGATGCTATAAGTTCTCCTATTTTGTCCTTTTATAAGAATGTCTTGGATAATCTTTACATTTTATATTTTCATATAAATTTTAGAATCAGCTCATCATGTTTCATGAAAGAATCTTGTGAATTTAATTGAGATTGCACTGAATCTACTTATCACTTTAGGGAGAATTTATGTTTATGTTATGTTTCCAATCCACGAACATGGTGCAGATCTTTATTTATTTAGGCCTTTCTTAAATCTCTCAAAATTTTATAGTTATCTTCATTGAGGTCTTACAGTAAATCATCCACAACAACTACTGGCCTCAAAACTACCTGAGTGTTCCTCTCTGGTGCCACCATTCCCCCAAGATCTCCCTGTCCACAGCTACACTCTCCCCTCAACCCTAAGCCAATCCAACAGGGGCAAAAACTCTTCCTTCAACTTTACCTTCCCAAGAAATTTACCTATTCACCATTTCTCTTTTAAACTATTGCAAATGCTGTAGCTCACCTCTACACTGACTCAACAATGAGTACAATTTTCTGTTAACCCTGATGCTCCCTGGTGGTGACACACAGTTGCTGGCAAGTGGCCTTGATGTGATGGTAGTATTAGCTATGGAAACTTCCCTTGAGTCCTCTCTTTCTTATCACAGTGGCCTGTACATCCCTATAGTGATGCTCCAGCATCAGAAAAGTCAGTTTCTCAGTCTTTACATATAGTGACCTCAAAAATTCTACAAGTATACACTTCCTGTCCAAGGTCTGTGGATGCCTTCAGAAGACATTGAGGCCACGGAGGCTGGGTTATACACTGATGAAAGGCACCCTTTACTTCTCTCAGTGCAATGTACGTATGGATGATCTGCAATGACAGGCTGACATATTGTCTGTGACTTCTTTCAGTCTTAGATTCTGCATCTGTAAAATTGGGATTACCTAACCTGGCAGATACTGTAGATAGGCTGACTCAGTACCCATTTAAAGCATTTTATTTTCTGCTTTACTCTACTACAGAGACTGGCAAGTGAAATACTTATATTCCAGTCTCTTTTTCAGATGAAGGTAGCCATGATTAGCTCCAGTAATGAGATATAGGCAGAAAACTCCAGGGAGGCTTTCCCTTCAGAATAAAAGGCAGCGCCTGACAAGAAGGAGGCTATTGCTTTTTACCATTTTCTTTTTGCCTCCTCCAGTCCCCCTTCTTTCTGCACAAAACTTGGATGGGATCCCGGAGGTGCAGCGTCTACTCTATTTCTAGGACAAAAACACTAATGGTGGTGGGACAGTAAACAGAAGAAACCTAGTTTTTCATAATGGCCTTGACCAGCCATATAGTCCTGAATTTTCTAACCCAAACACCTACCTTTGTGGGGAAAATAAGCCCCTCCCCTAAGTGGTAGAATTTTACAATGTGCATGGCAAAAAGCATTCCACATTTGTGTCACGGGGTTGTGATAAAGGCGGTGTATGTAAAGCCCATAGTACCTTGTACTTGGTGGTTTCTCAACAAATAGAAGCTATTATTATAGACTGCTGGGTGTGAGTCTGTGTCTGTTCTAGACAGACTAGGACAGTGATGGCGAACCTATGACACGTGTGTCAGAGGTGACACGCGAACTCATATTTTTGGGTGATTTTTCTTTGTTAAATGGCATTTAAATATATAAAATAAATATCAAAAATATAAATCTTTGTTTTACTATGGTTGCAAATATCAAAAAATTTCCATATGTGACACGGCACCAGAGTTAAGTTAGGGTTTTTCAAAATGCTGACACGCCGAGCTCAAAAGGTTCGCCATCACTAAAGACAAGGCCCAATAAAATGGACTGGGTCTACAGTGGTCAGTACAGATTGAGTTTAACTGAACTGAAATGTTAGGGGATCTTGCAGAGGATAGATGCATCAATTTGTTCAGTACAATAAATGGAAATGTAAGTGTGCTATGCAGAAAGAGATTTAATTCAACAAATTAGATATGTTTTGGGAAGAGATTTGTGACATGGAAGTCAGGGTTCTACCACAAGGCTATTGAATAAATGAACACACCACTGGAATTATCAGGAACCTGCTGCTGCTGCCACCTCTACAGACAACACAATTGGACATTTATACTGCAATTGAATGTTTACACAACAATTGGACTTTTCGGGGGGGGGGGTAACTTTACTTTTATTGTTGACACTATTACAGATTTCCCAATCACCACCACCACCACCCCTGCCTCGCTTTGCCCACCTCCACTCAGCCCTGCTCCCTCTTCCCTCTGGCCATCACCACACTGTTGTCTGTGTCTATGGATTATGTATATAATGTTGTTAGGCTCCTTCACCTCTTTCATCCAGTCCTCCTTTCCCCCTTCCCCTCCCCTCTAACTGCTGTCAGTCTGTCCCATGTATCCATGCCTCTGTTTCTATTGTTCATTTTGTTCAATAGATTCCACATATAAGTGAGATCATATGCTATTTGTCTTTCACTTAGCATAATAATATCCAGGTCCCTCCGTGTTGTCACAAAAAGTGAGATTTCCTTTTTTTTTTTTTTTTGCAGTGGCATAGTATTCCATTGTGTAAATGTACTACAGCTTTTTAGCCACTCATCTCTGATGGGCACTTGGGCCGTTTCCAGATCTACGCTATTGTACATAATGCTGCTATGAACATAGGGGTGCATATATTCTTTCTAATGGGTATTTTGAGATTCTTAAGACATATTCCCAGAAATGGGATCACTGGGTCAAAGGGCACTTCCATTTTTAATATTTTGAGGAAACTCCATACTGTTTTCTACAGTGGCTGCTCCAGTCTGCATTCCCACCCAATGGTGCACAAGGGTTCCCTTTTCTTCATACCCTTGCCAAAGCTTGTTGTTTGTTAATTTATTGATGACATTCATTATTCATTATGGCAGGTGTGAGGTGATACCTCATTGTGGTTTTAATTTGCAAGTCATTTGTCCATATTTTAATTAGATTGTGTCTTCCTTTTGTTGAGTTTTATAAGTTCTTTATATATTTTGGAGATTGACTCCTTATCAGATGTATCATTGGTGAATATAATCGCCCACGTAGTGGATTGCCTTTTCACTTTGTTGATGGCTTCTTTTGCTATACTTAAGCTTTTTGGTTTGATGAAGATCCATTTGTTTATTTTTTCTTTATTTCCCTTGCTCTAGGAGACATGTTGGCAATAATATTGCTATGAGAAATGTCTGAGATTTTATTGTTGCCTATGTTTTCTTCTGATATTTGTATGTTTTCATGACTTACATTTAAATCTTTTAACCATTTTAAGTTTATTATTGTGTATGGTGTAAGTTGGTGGTCTGGTTTCATTTTTTTTTTTTTTTTTTGCATGTACCTGTCCAATTTTCCCAGCACCATTTATTGAAGAGACTGTCTTTGCCCCACTGTAAGTTCTTGCCTTCTTTGTGAAATATTAATTGACCATATAGGTGTGAGTTGATTTCTGGGCTCTCTGTTCTGTCCCATTGATCTATATGCCTATTCTTATGCTGAGACCAGGCCTTTTTTAATCCTCACCCAAAGATATGTTTTTATTGATTTTTTTTTTTTTGAGAGGGAGAGAGAGAGAGAGAAGAGCGAGAAACATTGATCAGTTGCCTCCAATATAGGAGCAAACCAGGCATTGAACCCGCAACTAGGTATGTGCTCTGACTGGGAATTGAACCGCACCTTTTAGTGTACTGGATGATGTTCCAACCAGCTGAGCCACTCAGCCAGGGAATACCAGGCTGTTTTGATTATAATGGCCTTGTAGTATAGTTTTATATAAAACTATAGGTTTTATGATACCGCCAACTTTGTTCTTCTTTCTCAAGATTGTTGAGGCTATTTGACGTCTTTTTTGGTTCCATATAAATTTTGGAATATTTGTTCTAGATCTGTGAAATATGTCAATGGTATTTTATTAGGGATTATATATTGAATATATAGATTGCTTTGGGTAGTATGGACATTTTAATGATGTTGATCCTTCTAATCCATAAATATGGTACATGCTTCCACTCATTTATCTCTTCCTCATTTCCTTTTTTCAATGTTCTACAGTTTTCCAAGTACAGGTTTTTTGAATCCTCGGTTAAATTGATTCCTAGGTACCTTATTTTTGTTGTTGTTGCAATAGCATGTGGGATTTTTTTTTTTTTTTTTTTTTTTTTTTAGTTTCTCTTTCTGATAGCTCATTTTGGTGTAGAGAAATTCCATCAAATTCATTAATATTAATTTTGTATCCTGCAACTTTTCTGAATTTGTTTATTAGATCTCATTCCTTTTTGGTGGAGTCTTTAGGGTTTTCTGTGTTCAATATCATGTCGTCTGCACCTGAGAGTTTTACCTTCCCCTTCCCAATTTGGATGCCTTTTATTTCTTCTTTTTGTCTGATTGCTATAGTTAGAACTTTCAATACTATGCTGAATAAGAGTGGTGAAAGCAGACCTCCCTGTCTTGTTCCTGATTTTAAGGGAAATAATTTTTTAGTTTTTGCCCATTGAGTATGATGTTGGCTGTGGGTTTGTCATAAGGTATGTTCCCTTTTCCCCACTTTGCAGAGAGCTTTTATTATAAATAGGTGCTGAATTTTATCAAGTGCTTTTGCTGCAGCTGTTGATATGATCATGTGGTTTTATACTTAATTTTGTTTATGTGGTGCATTACGTTTATTGATTTGCAGATATTGTACCAACCTTGCATCGCCGTAATAAATCCCACTTTATCATGGTGTATGATCTTTTTAATGTATTGTTTCATCCTATTTGCTAATATTTTGTTGAGGATTTTAGCATCTATCTTCAACAGGGATATTGGCCTGCAATTTTCTTTCTTTGTAGTGTCTTTATCTGGTTTTGAAATTAGGATAATGCTGGCCTCATAAAATGAGCTTGAGAGTTTTCCCTCCTCTTGAATTTATTGGACTAGTTTGTGAAGGATAGGTGTTAATTCTTTTTGGAAAGTTTGATAAAATTCACTTGTGAAGCCATCCAGTCCACGGCTTTTGTTTATTGAGAATTTTTTTTATTACTGCTTCAATTTCACTAGTTGTAATCTGTCTAGCTAGATTCGCTGATTCTTCCTGATTCAGTTTTGTAAGATTGTATGCTTCTAGGAATGTTTCCAGTTCTTCCAGATTGTCCAATTTGTTGGCATATAGTTGCCCATAATATTTTCTTACAATCATTTGCATTTCTTTGGTGTCAGTTGTTATTTCTCCACTTCTACTCTGATTTTATTTATTTGGTTCCCCTCACTTTTTTTCTGGATGAGAAGTGAAAGGTTTGCCAATCCTGTTTATCTTTTGAAAGAATAAGCTCTTGGTTTTATTGGTCGTTTATATTTTTAATTATTTATTTATTCTTTTAATAAATCTTTATTGTTGAAAGTATTACATATGACCCCATCTTCCCCCCCATTGACCCATCCAGCCCACTCACCCCCATCCCAGGCCCTCACCACCCCACTGTCTGTGTCCATGGACCATGCATATATGCATACAAGGTTCTTGGTAGATTACCTGTCACCCACACACCCATCCCCCGCCTTCCCTCCAAGATTCTGCACTCTGTTCCATGCTTCCATGTCTCTGGATCCACTCCATTCATGAGTTTACTTTGTTACTTGGATTCCACACATGAGTGAGATCATGTGATACTTGTCTTTCTCTGACTGACTTATTTCACTTAGCATAATACTCTCCAGGTCCCTCCATGCTGTCTCAAAGGGTAAAAGATTCTTATTTTTTACTGCTGCATATGTCGCCATTACCTCTAAATACTCTCAGCCTTGCTTAATACTGGCAGCAATAAGATAGCCTCCCCCTCACTTCTTATTTTCATTACAATTTGAATGCATTTATTGGTGAAAGTTACTTTGAATTCAGGAGCTTAGCCACAAACAAGTCTGAGAAACAGTGTTTGGCTTTTCCACCGCTTTAGCTAGAAGACGGTAGAATGGAAGTTGAGAGGCCAATCTTCTGCAGCAGGGACATGGACAAGAGAGGGAATGGTTAATAGATGAGGACAGAGGAAAATATGTGATCCAGGCTTTTCTTGCAATTTAGTTGGAGGTAGGTAGCAAGGAAAGGAGACCAGCCACAATATTTTCAGATCACTGGTGGTTTTGCAAGAATAAATTCTGACAGGCAAGCTGATAACTCCTGAGGAAAGAATAAAGCAGACTATAAGTTCCTATGCATCTCATTCTCATAGTGAAATAGAAGCAAATATGGATGAGCTGGAGGAAGAGCACCTCTGTGAGCTGACATGCTCCTGTCACTTTTCTTTTGTCTGGCTCCAGCACACTTTAGAGAGTGTGCATAAGAGAAATCAGAGAAGGGGATGGAGGCTGGAGCTGCCGTGCCCTGGCCTCTCATCCAAGGCTTGGTCAGGAAACACCATCTGTTTGGGCCTTGGCTGAAAAGTCTGTGAGGTCTTCTACTCACTGCATATCTCTCCCACCAGCACCCAGAGTCCCATTACAGCTTCTGCATCTTTGTGTGCCAGGTGCTGTGCTATTGTTTTGGGTATGGGTTTTATTCAACAGTTAGCAAACACTCATTTAACAAATATTGAAAAGGTAGAATGTCATTTGTGTAGTAGGTTCTGGTCTAGATGAACAAAAGAGAAAAAAGATCTGCCGTAATAGTATATATAAATGAGAGCCATGACCCTCAAATGTAGGAACTTTCACATTAATTTATTTTTTGTGGGTTAATCAGTCCCTGACCACCCCAACCCTTTAACATATAAAGAAGCACCCACCACATCTAGCCCAGTGCTTTGGCTTCCTTTCCCACTATTGGGCCATGCTTGGATCCCAAGGGCTACCTGGGTCCTGGTCCTTAGCCCCATATGGTAAACATGGTTCTTCTTGCATTTTCCCCTGCATTGCTATTTTTGGTGGATACTGACTTGCCCATCATCATGATCTATCTACCGACCAGTCCAACCTTCCAAGGTCAGATAGATATTCTTTTATATTTTCCTCTAAAGGTTTTTAAGTTTTGCCTTTCATAATGAAGTCTTCAATCCATCTGGAATTTAGTTTTGTTTGGTATGAGCAACTGTTCTAATATTTTACATGTGGTTAACCAATGTATTCCTCACCAGTTACTTCTGATTCAAAAATGCCACCTCTATCATCTATCAAATATCCATGTAGATATAGACATATTGGTGGGCTCTCTGTTATGTAAGATTTTCAATTTGTCAGTGTTTATCCCAATAACACACTCTCTTAGCTACAATAGTTTTATATTAAATCTCATTATCGGAATAGCTTGGCTGTTTTTGATTCTTCACAATTCCACATTGTCAGAAATAGCAAGAGCTCTAGGTGTGCTCTGGCTGTCTCTGATACTTGGTGTAGTCGGCAGGAACGAGTCAGAAGATGTGCAGGTTCCAGCAGGAGCGAGTGCTCCCAACGCTGGGTATCACGACAGGGCTTCGGGGTTAAGTGCCCTCTCGGACGGAGATCATGTTGACTCCCCACGCCCTGAGGACTCGAACCAGATTCCCAGAGAAAGCTTCGGAGAGGCTGAGTTTCCGAGAGCCAGGCGAAGGAAAGGCGGCGCTGAGTCCGCAGCGGATGGAATGATTTAGAGCAGCCACAGCTGCAACCGCTTGCCAGGAGCAGGAGGGGAGGGAGCCGGCCGAAGGCTCTGCGCCGCTCCCGAGAGGTCACTCAGCCGGGCGCGACAGCCGGCGGGCGAGGCCTGACCCCCCAGCCACCACCTAGCGACCAGAGATCGCACAGTCCAGCGGGACTTTCGCCGCCCCGAGTTTGAGAACGCCACGCCGGAGAGGCCGGCGGAAGTACGAGGCGCGGACACCAGGTGGCGGGAACCGGCGGGAGGGGCTGCAGGCCCCAGCCTCCGCTGTGAGTAAGAGGAGGGGCCCGACGCCCAGCGCTGCGGGAGCCCGAGGGAGGGGTCGAGGTCCCTGCGGGGAAGAGGACAGGCGGGACTGCGGGGGCCTGACGCCGCCGCAGCCTGAGCGCTTTGCCGTGAGCAACCTTGTTTCTCCCTGCGGCTCTGGCTGTATTCGGCTGGCTGCTCAGAGCCCAGCGGCAGTGAGAGCCGGGACGGTGAGCCCTGTAACCAGCAGTTGCAGGAGTGGAGCAACGGGCTGAGATCCCAGTTGGGGGCTCAGGGGGACCTGAGGCCACATGTTGAACTTGCTGATGCCCATTGCAGTTTGCCCTGTTATAGCCGGACAGAGGTGTGAGCCCAGTTGTACAGGGGTTAAGCTGCCCTGTGGGGCCGGTGACTGGACAGTGTTGTGGCTAGAGGAGCCGGGGATCATCTGGCCACGCAGCCCTGCAGCTCTCCCCTGTGACCAGTGAAGAAAAGGCCAGCGGCACCTAGCAGATGACTGTGGCTTGCAGAGAACTGCATGATGGACTTGGCTGATGCCTTCCTCTTCATGGATATGACTCCAGGGAGTTTGGCTTTTGTATGGGAAGGTCGACAGTGGACTTTAGTCGCCCTCCCTCAGAGATGTTTGTATAGTTCTACCATGTGTCATGGTTTGATGGCATGAGATTTGTCTGCCTGGGGCGGCCATGGTGCCAATGTCATTGTGTTAATAATGTTGTATTAACCTCTCATTCTCTTACAGATTTGAACGCAGCTGCCTGTAGTTTGTGACAGACCTACGTTGGTCTTTTGGGGGTATCAGTGAGTGTCCATTCCCCACCTCCTAGTGCTGTTGTTACAGCCAGTGTGTCTGCTGTCCTTGAAGGGGGCGACATGGTAATGAACCCCAAAAGTAGAGGGTACCTAGTTGCCAAAAAGGGCATTCACCCGAGGGGGTGGAGGAGGGTACCCATCAGGTTTGGGTCCCAGTTATGGAAGGAAACTGGGAGCCAATACTCTCTTGTTGAGAGACAGTTGGCAGCCGTGTGTGCTGTCTTGCAGGCCTGTGTGACCACACCCATGTTAGGGGTGGCACAAACCCCACTGGTGAAAGAGCTACTTCCTAGTCCGTTCTGGGAGGGCATGATACCCCTCCTGGAGACCATGTGTAGTTTAAGGATGGGTCAAGTAGGGGGAACCCTACTACAGGGACAGCTGTGACTGTCCATTTAAGTACAGACGAACTGTGGCTCTGTTCAGATATTGGGCAGAGTAGCCCTTTGGCCATTAGAAGGACAGCTGGGCTATCTTTGCAGAATTAACCATGTGATTACCACAATGGCATAGGCAATCGGCCATCACTCATGTGAGGACAGGAAATGTAAGCTCTACCGAGAGGTGGACCCAACCAGCCTAAAGGATTAGGCTAGACAAGTATATACAGAAGTATCCTCAGAGGCTGCACATGCAGGTAGCAACAAAAGAACTCTTGTGACCAAGGCCTTCCCTAAGGCAGAGGGGGGAGGAACAGGCAGTATAGACTTAGCCATGGTCAGTTACTAGGGAAGGACCCTGAATAACCCTTCCATTCCCTTGGAGAAGCAGGTACGACTATAAGTTATAGTTGTACCTTTGAGCCAGCCCTGGCAATGTAACAATACCCTACAAGAGAAAGGGAAGTACAAACCAGGTGGTGTGGAAACCATGGGTTTGCTATTAGGGCTGGAGTACCAGTCACAGCATGTTACAGTTTGTGTTGAACTCTGTGTTCAGGGAGGTGGCAAGTGGGCCAGAGTGCCCCTAGAAGACCATCGACATAAGGGGTGGAGTGTGGGAACCACACCAGAGTCGCCAGACAGCCAAGGCCGCTCAGAGTGTGAAAGGCCTTGTTGTTAATGTGCTGGAACGGCCAAGGCCACTCTGAACACAGCTGCGAGGCCACAGCGATCTCACGGTACAGTGTGCCCTTCTATAACCCAAATGACTGATGTCACTGTTGGAACTAGCCTGTTTTGTCTATGTAGAATTAAAGTATATTGCTAAGACTAGAGAGCTCAGACGGAGCTGAGAGCTGATACTGCTACCATGTAAGGTAGATCTAGCTACCATGTTAACCAGCCAGTGTGCTGGGCAGAGGCGTGTGCTAGAGAGGCGGTAGGCACAGAGGACGTAGCTACGGGAGACAGGGGAAGCTGCCACGCCTCGCCACAGGAAAGGCTGAAGAAACTGCTGAGGCAGAAAGCTCAGGTGCTGCTATTATGTGAGATGGTGAGTCCAGGGCAGTGATGGCGAACCTATGACACGCGTGTCAGAGGTAACACGCGACCTCATTTTTTTGTTTGATTTTTCTTTATTAAATGGCATTTAAATATATAAAATAAATATCAAAAATATAAGTCTTTGTTTTACTATGGTTGCAAATATCAAAAAAATTCTACATGTGACACGGCACCAGAGTTAAGTTAGGGTTTTTCAAAATGCTGACACGCCGAGCTCAAAAGGTTCACCATCACTGGTCTAGGGGGCAGTGTGCGGCTGCTCAGATAATAGCTGTGGATACAGAGACTGCTACTACTGTGTGGGAAAGATATGTATTTACCAGCTGGTGTGCGGCTGTCTATATGGGATAGGTGTGAAGGACTATTTTGTCTGATGGCTATATGGCCAGTGGCTCCTACAATAAAGACTCATTCTTATATGCCCACAACTTCTCATCGTTTTCCATCTAAGACTCAGTGTCCAAGAAGGTCTAGCCCTGGCAGAGGGGCTGGGACCCAACAATTAGTACAATGGGCAGGGTTTGAGAAGGAACCTGCCCTGGTACTTGGCGTAGTTGAGGAGAATTTAGAAAAATATATGGACTCAGAGCAGCAGAGCAGGTGCAGAGCTCTAGCTGTCTCTGACACATACAGATGCTAAGGTGAGATTGGTCAGTTCCACAAAAAACCCTATTGAGATTTTGTCTGAAACTGTATTGATTATACATGTTAATTTGGGGATAACTGACTCCTTCCCAATTTTGGGTTTTCCCAAATATAAATATGATATATCTATCTACTTATCTACATTTATTTAGATCTGTTTTAAAATCTTTCCATAGTGTTTTATAATTTTCTCCATTAAAGGCCTTGAATCTTTTGGTTAGATTTATTCTTAGTTAAATTATTAGTTTTGTTTTGTTTTCTTGTTTTGTTCGTATTTTTAAATTATATTTATAAATATTTAATGTTGCTGTATATGAATGAAATTGCTATTTGACTGTTTTCACCTTCCCTACTCTTAGTTCTAATAATTTTACTACAGAGTCTCTTGAAATTTTCTATAATATTCTGCAAATAATGATGGTTTTGCTTCTTTATTTTCAATACATTTTTAACAGCTCTGTACTAATTGACTGTGCTTTATTATAGAAATGTTTTCTTTTTCTCTCCAACACGTTTTATTTTTCTTCTGTGCTGGCTAGGACCTTTATTACATTATAGAAAAGAAGTAATATCAATGGGCATTCTTGTCTTATTCCTGACTTTATTTTTTGTTGTTGTTAATCTTCACCCAAGGATATTTTTTCCATTGTTTTTCCAGAGAGAGTGGTAGAGAAGAAGGGAGGGAAGGAGGGAGGGAGGAGAGTGGAGAGAGAGAGAGAGAGAGAGAGGGATAGATCATTGGTTGCTTCCCTTCCACATGCACCCCAAACTGGAGCAAGGAGCGAACCTGCAATCCAGGTATGTGGCCTTGACCAGGAATTGAACCTGTGACCCTTCAGTGCATGGGCTGACACTCTAACCACTGCGCAACACCAGCCAGGGCTTATTCCTGATTTTAAAGGAAATGGTTCTGACTCATTTGCTTTAGGTTTTTTATTACTATCCTTTAACAGATTGAGGAAACTTTCTCCTATTATTGTGCTAAGAGGTGTTTTGTTTTGTTTTGTTTTACTACCATGAAGGGTCAGAAGAGCTCTCAGGAATTCTTCTGCTACTCCAGGCACATTTGGTCTTCTCCTCATCTCCAGCTTCCTGGTGAAACCTGACCCTAAAAAGACCCTCTTTGTGGAAGGGAGGGTTGAAACAGCCCATACCATCAGCTGGTTGCATGCTGGAATCCTGGAAAGTTTTAATTAGTCTGGAGCTGTTTGGTACTAAAGGTTCTTGTATTTGGACACTTTATGGGTGTCTTTGCTGCCTTTCTCCTTCACTCTTGAGGAGAAACACATGGCCCCCCCTCCCAGGAGACAGGAAATATCTCTGCACCTTCTCCTCTGCCCCACTATTCTTTTTTACTTCATTTTATTATTGTTAAACTTTGCATTTAAAAAAATTCAAATATATAAAAAGTAGAGAAAATGGTAAAATTAACCTTCATATCATCATCCAGTTTCAATTATTAATATTAATACTTTGATAATCTTTTTTTATCTATCTCCATGATACTTTGTACAGCAGCATTATAAAGCAAATCCTAGGCATCATTTCATTTCATCCGTAAATACTTCAGTGTAACCAGGTGACTTTTACAAATTACTATACCATTATCACACCTAACAAAATTAATAATAATCTCCCAATATCTTCTAATAAAATAATACAGTATTATTTTCAGACCTAAGCATAACCCTGCTCTTTAGAGATTCCCATGTGTTTCAAATACAAAGAAAATAAATTTATTACAGAATGCATGGGCTCCTCTTTAACTCTGGATACCACACTGAGGCCTGGCAAGTGACCCAAGATCTAACATCACTCTCATGATCAAGACAATTCTCCCAGAGAGTTGTTTCTCCACCCTTCTGGCCCTAGGGACACTAGGTACAAGTGTCTATATTCAAATACTCAGGAGGCATTTAAGCTCTGCTGCTCCTAAGGTTGGAGATGGGTCCACTGCCTAGAGTCCACAGGATTCTAGCAGCAGAAGCACTTACAGTAGAGAAAAGACAAATTAATTAACTTGTCAAATCCTTCCTCTTAGAGAGCATGACTACAGTAGGACCTTGCATAATGAAGTGTCTGTCCCAGTAGTGACAAGACACCATTTCTTGTTTCTCTTCCTATTCCAGTTCATGGTTCTGGAGGCACTCATGAATTAGCACAATATTTGCAATAGTTGTTGTATATGGCGACTGAAGAACACTTTGCAAAATTAGACAATTCATGCTATTTGTAAATTTTCATACGCTAGATCTAGAATCTCTGAGGTATAATGCTGATTCTTAACTTCAGCAACTAGAAAGACAATGAATGCTAAAATTGTGAATATGTTAAATAAAGATATTTAGAATAGCCCTGCCTGGGTGGCTCAGTTGGTTAGAGCATCTTCCTGTACACCAAAAGGTTGTAGTTTGATTTCTACTCAGAGCACATTCATAAGTTGCAGGTTCAATCCCTGGTCGGGGTGCTTATGAGAGGAACCTGATGGATGTTTCTGTCTCTCTCTCTCTCAAATAAATTACAAAAAAAAAACATATCCTTGGGTGAGGATTTTTAAAAATACTTAGAATGAAACTAACTTTTAAAAAATAATAATTTCAGCTTTAGTTCGTTTGGATTTAAAATTTTGATATTCACTAATTATTATATGTATTTTGCCTTTTAAATCAATAGATAATTTAGAATTTTCTCAACCAAAGGTTGCAAACTCTTTTGTAAATATCCATATTTTAGATATTTTATAAGCTATATATAACATACAGTCTCTGTCCCATCATATTCTTCTGTGTTTTTTTTGTTTGTTTGTTTGCTTGCTTGCTTTTACAATGCTTTGAAAATGTAAACGTCAACTACAATGAGATACCACTTCATAGCTACTAAGATGGCTAAAATAAGAAAGACAGACAATGATAAGTATTGACAAAAATGTGGAAAAACCATCACTCATTGCTGGTGGGAATGTAAAAGGTACAACCTCTTGGGAAAACAATTTGGCAGTTCCTCAAAAATGACCCAGCATTTCTAATCCTGTCTGGATACATAAGAGAATTGAAAACATGTCCACATAAAAACTTGTACACTAATATTCATAGCTATCTATACTAATAAAAGCCTAAATGGTCCTCACACCCTTGCATGACGCCCCCACATTGTCACAAGATGGCCACTACAAAATGGCCAGCAGGGGAGGGCAGTTAGGGGCGGCTGGGCCAGCAGGGGAGAGCAGTTGGGGGCGATCGGGCTGGCAGGGGAGCAGTTAGGCGTCAATCAGGCCAGCAGGGGAGTGGTTAGGGGGCAATCAGGCTGGCAGGCAGAAGCGGTTAGGGGCAATCAGGCAGGCAGGCAGGCGAGTGGTTAGGAGCCAGCAGTTTAGATTGTGAGATCGGGCCTAATCTGGCAGTTGGACATCCCTCAAGGGGTCCCAGATAAGAGAGAGTGCAGGCTGGGCTGCAGGACACCCCCTCCATGCACGAATTTCGTGCACCGGGCCGCTAGTCCTATACAATAAAAGGCTAATATGCAAATTGTCCCCTCGGGAGTTCAACCAACCGGGAGTTAGACCACTCGCTATGATGTGCACTGACCACCAGGGGGCGGTGCAGAACAAAGGAAGGCCCTGGCTGGCAGCTGGCAGCCGGAAAGGAAGGCCCTGATCGGCCCTGATTGTTGGCCAGGACTAGGGATCCTACCTGTGCACAGGCCTCTAGTAGTATTCATATAGCCAAATAGTGGAAATAATTCAAATGTCTATCAGCTGATGAATGGATAAACAAAATACAGTATATTGTGGCATAATAAAAAATACATTTGGTCTTAGTTCCCAGTCCCTGGCATAGAGCTCCTAAACTCTTGGAATGTCCTGGGTGATAAGAATGTCTTTTGTGGTTCATTAGAGCCCCTTTAGACCTCACCTGAGTTTATGCTAATGAGGTGGCTTCTGGATGGGAGCTGGTCACCATAAAAACCAAACATGTGATTAGAGGGTGGAAATATTCAAGGAGAGAGGAACTGGAGACTGTGTTATAAATACTCTTGAACAAGAAGATTCAGAGAGCTTCCGGGTTGGTGAATACAGACACATCTCATTTTATTGAGCTTCGCTTTATTGCACATCAGAGATGCTATGTTTTTTAAATTGAAGGTAAGGCCCTCCACCAGCAAAGAATTACAATTCACTTTATTGCAATACTCGCTTTATTGCAGTGGTCTGGAACCGAGTACACAGTGTATCCGAGGTATGCCTGCGCTGGGAATATGGTGTAGCTAGAGAAGACATGAAGGCTCCATGCATCACCCTATATCTTCCCTGTGCGTCTTTTTCATTTAGCTGTTCATTTATATTTTTTATAATAAACCAGTAACTGTAAGTAAAGCATTTCCCTGAGTTCTTTGAATTTTTCTAGTGAATTGTCAAACCTGAGGGGGGGGTGGAAGCTCCTGAATTTTTAGTCAGATAGGCAGAAGTGTTAGTACCTGGCACCCCATATGTGGCTGGCATTCAAAGAGGGGGCAGTCTTGTGGTACTGAGACTTTAACCTGTGGAGTCTGTATAACTCCAGGTAGTTAGT
This sequence comes from Myotis daubentonii, assembly GCF_963259705.1. Lineage (NCBI taxonomy): Eukaryota > Metazoa > Chordata > Mammalia > Chiroptera > Vespertilionidae > Myotis > Myotis daubentonii. Next base: position 110,715,124 of record NC_081840.1, read on the forward strand.
GTCACAATTGAATTGAGTTGTTGTACACCTAGTTGGTGTCTGAGAATTCATTGTTGGTGTGGAAAAATTACCTGTATTTTGTATCAGACACAATTTGGTATCAGAAGTGACAGCAGAAAACACCACACATATATTGATACAATGGTATATTATTCATATATGATACATGATTCAACATGAATGAACCTTGAAAATATCATGCTAAGTAATAGAATTCAGATAGGACAGGACACTCCTTGTATGATTTCATATACATGACATGTTCAGAACAGGCAAATTCAGAGACAGAAAGTAGATTACTGGTTGCCAGGCACGGGGGCAGTGGGTGGATGGGGAGTGACTACTAATGTTACAGATTTCTATAGGGGGAATTAAATAGTGGTGATGGTTGGCTCAGCTGGTGTTGCTCAGTGGTTGAGCATTGACCCATGAACAAAGAGATCACTGGTGAGAGTCCCAGTCAGGGCACATGCCTGAGTTGCAGGCTCAATCCCCAGTGGTGGGTGTGAAGCAGCTAATCAATAATGTTTCTCTCTCATAGATGTTTCTATCTGTCTATCCCTCTCTCTTCCTCTCTCTCTAAAATTAATAAAAACATATTTTAAAAAGTAGTGGTGATGGTTGTACTATTCTGTGAATATACTGAGAACCACTGAATTGTACACTCTAAAAAGGTAAAGTTTATGACATGTGAATTATATCTCAACAAAGCCGTTGTTTTTTATACATTTTTTTATTTATTGATTAAGGTATTACATATGTGTCCTTATCCCCCCATTGCCCCCCACACCCCCCATTCATGCCCTCACCCCCCTGTTGTCCGTGTCCATTGGTAATGCTAATATGCATGCATACAAATCCTTTGGTTGATCTCTTACCCCTTACCCCCACCCTCCCCTACCTTTCCTCTGAGGTTTGACAATCTGATCGATGCTTCTCTGTTTCTGGATCTGTTTTTGCTCATCATTTTATGTTGTTAATTATATTCCATAAATGAGTGAGATCATGTGATATTTATCTTTCTCTGGCTTATTTCACTTAGCATAACGCTCTCCAGTTCCATCCATGCTGTTGCAAATGGTAAGAACTCCTTTTTACCGCAGTGTAGTATTCCACAGTTTTTTAATCCACTCATCTGCTGATGGGCACTTAGGCTGCTTCCACATTTTAAAGCTGTTATTTTAAAATGTAAAAACCATTTTTAGCTCAAAGGTCATACAAAAACTAGCCAAGGTCTGGATTTGCCTACAGATTGAAGTTGACAGAATCTTGCTTTAAATTATAAAACTTTTTTTTGAAACATATGGGAAAATAATTTAAATTTAAATTCTTGACCTAAGTTCTGTAAATGTAAGGGATGGTTCTGATCTAATATCTAGTTTATTTTCAAATTTTCTTGATTTTTCTCAGAATGTCTTTAACACATTCATGTCCTCTCTTGTGTCTCCCTCTAGAGCTGGTAGTGGGTCCTTCTCTACTGTTTCATCTGGTTCCATAGCAATGGGAAGAGAGGTCCTGGATCAAATATGTGAAACACGAGCAGGCAATTCACATTGTGAAGATTCGGGAGCTTACATCCTGCGAGTTTTATGTAATGATATAATTGAGGTGACAATGGTGAACTGTGAAGTGGTGGTCCTGAGTGCAGTGGAGGGCAGGGTGTGTTGAGAGATGTTTGAGAAGAGCCCCCTTTTTGCTAACCGCTTGCTATTTTCTCTCATTCTTCAATTAGCTTGGAAAATGAGGCTCCACCAGGGTCTGGGCAAGCAGGAGTCCGCAGTAATATTTAAAGTTCTAGTTTGTGATTTTATGGAACTGCTAAAAAGGTCAAGAACATTTCTTTAAATGTCAATGGCCTGAGGGTCCAATCCCCTAGGGGCGGATATTCTTGGAAGAGCAGCTTGTAAGCCTGGCAGAATGGTGTGGAAGGAACTCAGTGAGTAGGGTGCAGAGGGGCAGCCTCGGGCTTCTCAGAGAGGGGGTCCTGGGCAGAGCAGCAGGGGGAGGATGAGCTCTTGCAGAAGTTGTTGCCCACTCACATCCCCATGACCTTGTCATTCAATCCACTTCTCAAAGTTTTGTGAACTGCAGAGTAAGACAGGTAGCATTTCTTCCTTCCTGGATCCAACGGTTAAAGACCCACAAAGTGAGATCTAGACTGGTGTGGTCCAATAGGGTAGCCATATGTGGCCATTCAAATAAAAATGAATTAAAGTTAAAGGAAATTTAAAACTTAGTGTCTCAGTCAGTCATACTTGTCACATTTCACATGCTCAATAGCCATGTGTGGCTAGTAGCTACTGCCTCAGGCAGTACAAATATAGAATGTTCCTACCACTGCAGAAAGTTATATTGGAGAGACAGAGTTAGAACAAAGACATAGATGAACATAGCCTGGAGTCTGGCTGCCTTGGTTCAAATCTGTACTCTACCATTCACTAGCTGGGGGTTAGGGTAAGCTCCTTAACTTCTCGGAGCTTCAGATTCTTTCTCTCTAAAATGGGGATGATAACAATGCCTGCCTCCTGGAGTTGTCATGGTCATTACTTCAGCACGGTACCCTGCACATGGTCAGATGAGCTGGATATTTTCAGTTTGGCCCTCTAGATCCACTGTCCACACTTCCCCACCATACTCTGTGCCTAGAAGCTGATCTTTATGGACTGCATCAGTGGGTTTCCTTGCCCTCTGGCCTCTGGTTGGATTTGGCCATTGAGGACACCACAGAGGACTAGGGGCAGGAAGAAAGAGGTCATGGTATTTGTTCTGTGATATTCTGCCTGCCAGGCCACTGAAGGTGGGCTCTGTTCCTCTATGAAGGGGCCACAGCTTCTATTAGGTGGCCCTCTCTGGAGCGCTCCTTACTTCAGTTCCAGAGGTAGAAGCTGCTTCCCACGATTTCTCTATGGGGGGCTGCACTGCCTCTTGTTGGTGTCCCTGTGTAGATACTCTTTATTAAGCTTCCTTCATGGCCTAGTGTGACTATGCCTTCCCTGTCTTGAGGGACCTCTGAGTGATACAGAAGCCCCTGTCTAGGTTGGCCTCCTGTTAGCCCTAGGGAGAGGAGGAGAAGGAGGAAGAGATGGGAGGATGATCATCGGTAGTCCTTTATCTCCATCTCTGTCTCTGCCTCTGAACCTCTCCAGAAGAGTTTAACTTTCAGGAACTTTCCAAATGAAGAAGGATGGAAGAAATGGCTCAGGGTGAACTGGCGAGAGAGGTGGAAACACAGAGCAGAGAGACAAGGAAGCTTTGGCCTCAAAACAAGACAGATTTTAGGTTGAAAGCAGAATCTAGTTTCATTGCTTAGCAGTGCAAGGGCCTGCTGGGAGGGATCCTGGAGCTCAGGCCTGTACCATGGGTTGCACACCATCTCTCCACATCCCCTTGAACAGGAGAGCAGAACCTTTCCTTCTTAGGGCCTCCCGCTGGAGCCTGACACTGCTGCCTGAGGCCCCCTCTGTCTGAGCAGCCTGCAGTGCTTATCTATCCCCTTAGCCTCCAAGGTGTGACTCTTATCAGGTGCCTGGGTCCCTGGAGCTGAGTGCTTGCAGGCAGGCAGGAGACAGAGTGGTGTGAGAATGCTGGGGGTTGCCCCTGGAAAGGCTCTAAGTGAAGTGTGTGGAGTGTCTGCTCCCCATTGCAAGCTCCCCCACCAGACCCTGGGTTCTCAAAGCTGGGTGCTCTTTCTTTATTGTAATTGCCTGTTTCCTGTCTTGCCAAGACAGTGTTCACCATTATGGTATGCGTACCTCACAACTTGCTTGGCATGTAGTAGGTATGCAGCATCTAGTAGGTGCCCAACTAATATTTATTTATAAGAGAAACTTCCCCACCCCCCCAGGTCTCCAGCCACACTGGCATGCAGGACTGGGAGTTAAGATAGCCGATCCTGTTTTAATTCCACCATCCTCGTGGAATTTGTACACTCCTTTCTCTTTCTGGGCCTCAGTTTTCTTATGTGAAACTTGGGCTTTGTTGGACTTGATAATCTGTGGTTTCAGTGCCAAGGACCAAGTTTTTATTTATTTTTTAATATTTTTTATTGATTTAAGAGAGGAAGGGAGAGGGAGAGAGAGATAGAAACATCAATGATTAGAGAATCATTGATTGGCTGCCTCCTGCACACCCCACACTGGGGATCGAGCCCACAACCAGGGCATGTTCCCTGACCGGGAATCCAAACGTGACCTCCTGGTTCATAGGTTGACACTCAACAACTGAGCCACACCGGCTGAGCACAAGTTTTTAACATATCATGATTAGCCCTGGCTAGTGTGGCTCAGTTGGTTGGAGCATCATCCCGTACACCAAAAGATAGCAGGCCTAATTCCCGATCAGGGCAAACATCCAGGTTGAGGGTTTGATCATAGGTCAGAGTGCATACAGAAGGCAACTCTCACATCGATGTTTCTCTCTCTCTCCCTCAAATCAATAAAAACATATCCTTGGTTGGAGATTAAAAATGAATAAATAAAAAGTAAAGCATCATGATTAATACATAAAAATAATTAATACTTAGCATTTTTGTATTACAATCAAACCTTGGCATCTTAGCCTTTCTTTTTTCTATTGGCCAAGCACCAAAGATATTTTTATCTACATGTCTCTTCATCTACCCATGTAAGGCCTCTATGTCCACAAATTAGGTCATTAATTGATTCACTTCCTCAGTCATTTGTTCACTCAACAAATATTTATAGAACACTTATCAGATATAAGTCAGAGATGAATCCTGTGCTTCCTTCACTGTCTTTGTTGGAAGCTCAGAGAGAGCTAGTAGGTACAAGAGATGGCATGGAATCTTCAAAAGGGCATGGAGGTGGGGCAGGGGACGCCCTGTCCCTCATCACTTGCCCCACTTTACTCCTGCTGCTGTTCAGCAAAGGTGCCTCTCCTGGGATGGATGGCCCTGCTGTGCTGAGTAAGGAAGTCTGGCTGCCTAATGAACTTCCCATGGAGCAGGTGCTGACATCTTATTCAGGGATCAAAAGCTCATAGGTAAATGTTAGGTCTGATCAAATAAGTGAATTGATACCCCTCCCCTGGGAACTGACCTTTAGGCCACTTCACAGTGGACATTCCCTTTCGCTTAGACCACATTCCACTTGCTAAGATCATATTCCACTTGCTGAGACCATTATCTTTCCCCTGCGGACCTTCCTAGGATCTGGACATGCACAGAAAATTCTCCACCCAGAAAAATCCCTCCTAGAGTCCTTTAAAACCTCTGACTCACCATTCCTGGATGCTGGTACCATTTTGGGGCTCAGCCCATCTGATATCCAGATGACCTAATAAACTTATAATCCCTTACCACTTTGGCCTTGTGCATTCCTCCTTTGGTGACCCTAACAGTAAACACCTGTACCCGCCACCTCCCACAACCACATCAAAATTACAACTAAAATACAGAACAACCATCATTCAGAAGCACCTGAAAGCTGACTGAATGGAAGTCGTACAACCAGAGAAGTAAAGAAGAAAGCACATTGAAACTGGTAGAAGAGGTGGAGGCACAGAACGAGCTGAACCATCACCTACATGTGCCATTTTATTAATCGGGAGGGAGATCGTCTCTGCAGAGGTTGCTGTGAGGAGCAAGGGATCTCAGCCCCACACCAGACCCCCAGCCCAGGGTTCCAGAGCTGGGAAGAGAAGTCCCCCTAACTACAGACTGTAAAAAACCAGCAGGGATGGGGACTGAGTGACACGGAGGCCACTGGAGACCCAGGAGTTCCTTTTAGAGGACTGGTGCATGAAATGAACTTACTAGGTCCAGCTTCCTCTGAGCCCCAGTGCCAGGGTGAGGCTTTTGAGGACCCACACATATACGAGGAGGAACCTCAATTGTCTGGCATTGAGGCAGGAATTCAGGGAGGCTTTCTCCCAGACAGAGGTGCTCACAGTGGTCATTGTTCCTGTGCTGGCAGCTATATGTTTGCTCTGCTTGGTGATTCCTTAAGACCCTGCTCCATCTAATTTCAGCCCCACTCAACCTGTTTGCAGCAGCTTTTGCATATAAATAGCCTATCCTTGCTCAGGTTTCAGACTCTGCTAAACTCTCTCAAACAATCTTCAGCTGGAGCACTGTGCCCAAAACCTATCACTATAAGGCCCAAGACACTACACTAGCACAAGCCTGCCTTGCTTCACAGCTGGGCTTTGCCTGGGCACTTCCAAGCCCAATACAAATAGTGCCTACTGAGTAGCTCCAGGCAGTGGCTGACTTTG